>NW_026061721.1:2560002-2880002 GCF_023897955.1 Schistocerca gregaria | reverse complement strand
ACCGTAGTAGAACACAGATGAAGCTTCTAAGTTGATGTAATAGCCAGTAAGAAGTAGTAAAATTCAAGTATAAGGTACTGAATACTGAATTTTTAGCTGGCTTTGGTGCCTTGGACATGAGCTAGGACCTTAACATTCTTCATGAAAGGAGGACTAGCAGCCGAGTTGCACGGGAGATTGTGAAAAGTGTTCATATGTAGTAAAAACCTTAGAAATCCATCCGTTTTCGTCATTTGTTATCGAATCGACTGAAAGCCAGATCGTCACATTGGCCGCTCTTCTCTCTGAAATGGTTGTACTTATCGTCTGCAAAACTATGTCGCGTGCTGCGGTATGCGGAGAAACTAAAAGCACCGTAGTAGAACACCGATGAAGCTTCTAAGTTGATGTAATAGCCAGTAAGAAGTAGTACAATTCAAGTTTTAGGTATTGATTATTGACTTTTTAGCTGGCTTTGGTGCCTTGGACATGAGCTAGGACCTTAAGATTCTACATGAAAGGAGGACTAGCAGCCGAGTTGCACGGGAGAATGTGAAAAGTGGTCATATGTAGTAAAAACCTGAGAAATCCGTTAGTTTTCGTCATTTGTTATCGAATCGACTTAAAGCCAGATCGTCAGATTGGCCGCTCTTCTCTCTGAAACGGTTGTACTTATCGTCTGCAAAGCTATGTCGCGTACTGCGGTATTCGGAGACACTAAAAGCACCATAGTAGAACACAGATGAAGCTCCTAAGATGATGTAATAGCCAGTAAGAAGTAGTACAATTCAAGTTTTAGGTATCGGTTATTGACTTTTTAGCTGGCTTTGGTGCCTTGGACATGAGCTAGGACCTTAAGATTCTGCATGAAAGGAGGACTAGCAACCGAGTTGCACGGGAGAATGTGAAAAGTGTTCATATGTAGTAAAAACCTTAGAAATCCGTCCGTTTTCGTCATTTGTTATCGAATCGACTTAAAGCCAGATCGTCACATTGGCCGCTCTTCTCTCTGAAACGGTTGTACTTATCGTCTGCAAAGCTATGTCGCGTGCTGCGGTATGCTGAGACACTAAAAGCACCATAGTAGAACACAGATCAAGCTTCTAAGTTGATGTAATAGCCAGTAAGAAGTAGTAAAATTCAAGTATAAGGTACTGAATATTGAATTTTTAGCTGGCTTTGGTGCCATGGACATGAGCTAGGACCTTAACATTCTTCATGAAAGGAGGACTTGCAGCCGAGTTGCACGGGAGAATGTGAAAAGTGTTCATATGTAGTAAAAACCTTAGAAATCCATCCGTTTTCGTCATTTGTTATCGAATCGACTTAAAGCCAGATCGTCACATTGGCCGCTCTTCTCTTTGAAACGGATGTACTTATCGTCTGCAAAGCTATGTCCCGTGCTGCAGTATGCGGAGACACTAAAATCACCATAGTAGAACACAGATGAAGCTTCTAAGTTGATGTAATAGCCAGTAAGAAGTAGTACAATTCAAGTTTAAGGTATCGATTATTGACTTTTTAGCTGGCTTTGGTCCTTTGGACATGAGCTAGGACCTTAACATTCTTCATGAAAGGAGGACTAGCAGCCGAGTTGCACGGGAGAATGTGAAAAGTGTTCATATGTAGTAAAAACCTTAGAAATCCATCCGTTTTCGTCATTTTTTATCGAATCGACTTAAAGCCAGATCGTCACATTGGCCGCTCTTCTCTCTGAAACGGTTGTACTTATCGTCTGCAAAGCTATGTCACGTGCTGCGGTATGCGGAGACACTAAAATCACCACAGTAGAACACAGATGAAGATTCTAAGTTGATGTAATATCCAGGTAGAAGTAGTACAATTCAAGTTTTAGGTATCTATTATTGACTTTTTAGCTGGCTTTGGTGCCTTGGACATGTGCTAGGACATTAAGATTCTGCATGAAAGGAGGACTACCAGCCGAGTTGCACGGGAGAATGTGAAAAGTGTTCATATGTAGTAAAAACCTGAGAAATCCGTCCGTTTTCGTCATTTGTTATCGAATCGACTTAAAGCCAGATCGTCACATTGGCCGCTCTTCTCTCTGAAACGGTTGTACTTATCATCTGCAAAACTATGTCGCGTACTGCGGTATTCGGAGACACTAAAAGCACCATAGTAGAACACAGATGAAGCCTCTAAGATGATGTAATAGCCAGTAAGAAGAAGTACAATTCAAATTTTAGGTATCGGTAATTGACTTCTTAGGTGGCTTTGGTGCCTTGGACATGAGCTGAGACCTTAACATTCTGCATGAAAGGAGGACTAGCAGCCGAGTTGCACGGGAGAATGTGAAAAGTGTTCATATGTAGTAAAAACCTGAGAAATCCGTCCGTTTTCCTCATTTGTTATCGAATCGACTTAAAGCCAGATTGTCACATTGGCCGCTCTTCTCTCTGAAACGGTTGTACTTATCGTCTGCAAAGCTATGTCGCGTGTTGCCGTAGGCGGAAACAGGAAAAGCACCATAATAGAACACAGGTGAAGCTTCTAAGTTGATGTAATACCCAGTAAGAAGTAGTCCAATTCAAGTTTTAGGTATCGATTATTGACTTTTTAGCTGGCTTTGGTGCCTTGGACATGAGCTAGGACTTTAAGATTCTGCATAATAGGAGGACGAGCAGCCGAGTTGCACGGGAGAATGTGAAAAGTGGTCATATGTAGTAAAAACCTGAGAAATCCGTTCGTTTTCGTCATTTGTTATCGAATCGACTTAAAGCCAGATCGTCAGATTGGCCGCCCTTCTCTCTGTAACGGTTGTACTTATCGTCTGCAAAGCTATGTCGCGTACTGCGGTATTCGGAGACACTAAAAGCACCATAGTAGAACACAGATGAAGCTCCTAAGATGATGTAATAGCCAGTAAGAAGTAGTACAATTCAAGTTTTAGGTATCGGTTATTGACTTTTTAGCTGGCTTTGGTGCATTGGACATGAGCTAGGACCTTAATATTCTGCATGAAAGGTGGACTAGCAGCCGAGTTGCACGGGAGAATGTGAAAAGTGTTCATATGTAGCAAAAACCTGAGAAATCCTTGCGTTTTCGTCATTTGTTATCGAATCGACTTAAAGCCAGATCGTCACATTGGCCGCACTTCTCTCTGAAACGGTTGTACTTATCGTCTGCAAAGCTATGTCGCGTACTGCGGTATGCTGAGACACTAAAAGCACCATAGTAGAACACAGATCAAGCTTCTAAGTTGATGTAATAGCCAGTAAGAAGTTAGGTATCGATTATTGACTTTTTAGCTGGCTTTGGTGCATTGGACATGAGCTAGGACTTTAAGATTCTGCATAAAAGGAGGACAAGCAGCCGAGTTGCACGGGAGAATGTGAAAAGTGTTCATATGTAGCAAAAACCTGAGAAATCCTTGCGTTTTCGTCATTTGTTATCGAATCGACTTAAAGCCAGATCGTCACATTGGCAGCTCTTCTCTCTGAAATGGTTGTACTTATCGTCTGCAAAACTATGTCGCGTGCTGCGGTATGCGGAGAAACTAAAAGCACCGTAGTAGAACACAGATGAAGCTTCTAAGTTGATGTAATAGCCAGTAAGAAGTAGTAAAATTCAAGTATAAGGTACTGAATACTGAATTTTTAGCTGGCTTTGGTGCCTTGGACATGAGCTAGGACCTTAACATTCTTCATGAAAGGAGGACTAGCAGCCGAGTTGCACGGGAGATTGTGAAAAGTGTTCATATGTAGTAAAAACCTTAGAAATCCATCCGTTTTCGACATTTGTTATCGAATCGACTGAAAGCCAGATCGTCACATTGGCCGCTCTTCTCTCTGAAATGGTTGTACTTATCGTCTGCAAAACTATGTCGCGTGCTGCGGTATGCGGAGAAACTAAAAGCACCGTAGTAGAACACCGATGAAGCTTCTAAGTTGATGTAATAGCCAGTAAGAAGTAGTACAATTCAAGTTTTAGGTATTGATTATTGACTTTTTAGCTGGCTTTGGTGCCTTGGACATGAGCTAGGACCTTAAGATTCTACATGAAAGGAGGACTAGCAGCCGAGTTGCACGGGAGAATGTGAAAAGTGGTCATATGTAGTAAAAACCTGAGAAATCCGTTAGTTTTCGTCATTTGTTATCGAATCGACTTAAAGCCAGATCGTCAGATTGGCCGCTCTTCTCTCTGAAACGGTTGTACTTATCGTCTGCAAAGCTATGTCGCGTACTGCGGTATTCGGAGACACTAAAAGCACCATAGTAGAACACAGATGAAGCTCCTAAGATGATGTAATAGCCAGTAAGAAGTAGTACAATTCAAGTTTTAGGTATCGGTTATTGACTTTTTAGCTGGCTTTGGTGCCTTGGACATGAGCTAGGACCTTAAGATTCTGCATGAAAGGAGGACTAGCAACCGAGTTGCACGGGAGAATGTGAAAAGTGTTCATATGTAGTAAAAACCTTAGAAATCCGTCCGTTTTCGTCATTTGTTATCGAATCGACTTAAAGCCAGATCGTCACATTGGCCGCTCTTCTCTCTGAAACGGTTGTACTTATCGTCTGCAAAGCTATGTCGCGTGCTGCGGTATGCTGAGACACTAAAAGCACCATAGTAGAACACAGATCAAGCTTCTAAGTTGATGTAATAGCCAGTAAGAAGTAGTAAAATTCAAGTATAAGGTACTGAATATTGAATTTTTAGCTGGCTTTGGTGCCATGGACATGAGCTAGGACCTTAACATTCTTCATGAAAGGAGGACTTGCAGCCGAGTTGCACGGGAGAATGTGAAAAGTGTTCATATGTAGTAAAAACCTTAGAAATCCATCCGTTTTCGTCATTTGTTATCGAATCGACTGAAAGCCAGATCGTCACATTGGCCGCTCTTCTCTCTGAAACGGTTGTACTTATCGTCTGCAAAGCTATGTCACGTGCTGCGGTATATGGAGACACTAAAATCAGCACAGTAGAACACAGATGAAGATTCTAAGTTGATGTAATATCCAGTAAGAAGTAGTACAATTCAAGTTTTAGGTATCGATTATTGACTTTTTAGCTGGCTTTGGTGCATTGGACATGAGCTAGGACCTTAATATTCTGCATGAAAGGTGGACTAGCAGCCGAGTTGCACGGGAGAATGTGAAAAGTGTTCATATGTAGCAAAAACCTGAGAAATCCGTCCGTTTTCGTCATTTGTTATCGAATCGACTTAAAGCCAGATCGTCACATTGGTCGCTCTTCTCTCTGAAACGGTTGTACTTATCGTCTGCAAAGCTATGTCGCGTACTGCGGTATGCTGAGACACTAAAAGCACCATAGTAGAACACAGATCAAGCTTCTAAGTTGATGTAATAGCCAGTAAGAAGTAGTACAATTCAAGTTTTAGGTATTGAATATTGACCTTTTTGCTGGCTTTGGTGCCTTGGACATGTGCTAGGACATTAAGATTCTGCATGAAAGGAGGACTAGCAGCCGAGTTGCACGGGAGAATGTGAAAAGTGTTCATATGTAGTAAAAACCTGAGAAAACCGTCCGTTTTCGTCATTTGCTATCGAATCGACTTAAAGCCAGATCGTCACATTGGCCGCTCTTATCTCTGAAACGGTTGTACTTATCGTCTGCAAAACTATGTCGCGTACTGCGTTATTCGGAGACACTAAAAGCACCATAGTAGAACACAGATGAAGCTTCTAAGATGATGTAATAGCCAGTAAGAAGAAGTACAATTCAAGTTTTAGGTATCGGTTATTGACTTTTTAGCTGGCTTTGGTGCCTTGGACATGAGCTAGGACCTTAAGATTCTGCATGAAAGGAGGACTAGCAGCCGAGTTGCACGGGAGAATGTGAAAAGTGTTCATATGTAGTAAAAACCTGAGAAATCCGTCCGTTTTCCTCATTTGTTATCGAATCGACTTAAAGCCAGATCGTCACATTGGCCGCACTTCTCTCTGAAACGGTTGTACTTATCGTCTGCAAAGCTATGTCGCGTGTTGCCGTAGGCGGAAACAGGAAAAGCACCATAATAGAACACAGATGAAGCTTCTAAGTTGATGTAATACCCAGTAAGAAGTAGTCCAATTCAAGTTTTAGGTATCGATTATTGACTTATTAGCTGGCTTTGGTGCCTTGGACATGAGCTAGGACTTCAAGATTCTGCATAATAGGAGGACTAGCAGCCGAGTTGCACGGGAGAATGTGAAAAGTGTCATATGTAGTAATAACCTGAGAAATCCGTCCTTTTTCGTCATTTGTTATCGAATCGACTTAAAGCCAGATCGTCACATTGGCAGCTCTTCTCTCTGAAATGGTTGTACTTATCGTCTGCAAAACTATGTCGCGTGCTGCGGAATGCGGAGAAACTAAAAGCACCGTAGTAGAACACAGATGAAGCTTCTAAGTTGATGTAGTAGCCAGTAAGAAGTAGTAAAATTCAAGTATAAGGTACTGAATACTGAATTTTTAGCTGGCTTTGGTGCCTTGGACATGAGCTAGGACCTTAACATTCTTCATGAAAGGAGGACTAGCAGCCGAGTTGCACGGGAGATTGTGAAAAGTGTTCATATGTAGTAAAAACTTTAGAAATCCATCCGTTTTCGTCATTTGTTATCGAATCGACTGAAAGCCAGATCGTCACATTGGCCACTCTTCTCTCTGAAATGGTTGTACTTATCGTCTGCAAAACTATGTCGCGTGCTGCGGTATGCGGAGAAACTAAAAGCACCGTAGTAGAACACCGATGAAGCTTCTAAGTTGATGTAATAGCCAGTAAGAAGTAGTACAATTCAAGTTTTAGGTATTGATTATTGACTTTTTAGCTGGCTTTGGTGCCTTGGACATGAGCTAGGACCTTAAGATTCTACATGAAAGGAGGACTAGCAGCCGAGTTGCACGGGAGAATGTGAAAAGTGTTCATATGTAGTAAAAACCTGAGAAATCCGTCCGTTTTCGTCATTTGTTATCGAATCGACTTAAAGCCAGATCGTCACATTGGCCGCTCTTATCTCTGAAACGGTTGTACTTATCGTCTGCAAAACTATGTCGCGTACTGCGTTATTCGGAGACACTAAAAGCACCATAGTAGAACACAGATGAAGCTTCTAAGATGATGTAATAGCCAGTAAGAAGAAGTACAATTCAAGTTTTAGGTATCGGTTATTGACTTTTTAGCTGGCTTTGGTGCCTTGGACATGAGCTAGGACCTTAAGATTCTGCATGAAAGGAGGACTAGCAGCCGAGTTGCACGGGAGAATGTGAAAAGTGTTCATATGTAGTAAAAACCTGAGAAATCCGTCCGTTTTCCTCATTTGTTATCGAATCGACTTAAAGCCAGATCGTCACATTGGCCGCACTTCTCTCTGAAACGGTTGTACTTATCGTCTGCAAAGCTATGTCGCGTGTTGCCGTAGGCGGAAACAGGAAAAGCACCATAATAGAACACAGATGAAGCTTCTAAGTTGATGTAATACCCAGTAAGAAGTAGTCCAATTCAAGTTTTAGGTATCGATTATTGACTTATTAGCTGGCTTTGGTGCCTTGGACATGAGCTAGGACTTCAAGATTCTGCATAATAGGAGGACTAGCAGCCGAGTTGCACGGGAGAATGTGAAAAGTGTCATATGTAGTAATAACCTGAGAAATCCGTCCTTTTTCGTCATTTGTTATCGAATCGACTTAAAGCCAGATCGTCACATTGGCAGCTCTTCTCTCTGAAATGGTTGTACTTATCGTCTGCAAAACTATGTCGCGTGCTGCGGAATGCGGAGAAACTAAAAGCACCGTAGTAGAACACAGATGAAGCTTCTAAGTTGATGTAGTAGCCAGTAAGAAGTAGTAAAATTCAAGTATAAGGTACTGAATACTGAATTTTTAGCTGGCTTTGGTGCCTTGGACATGAGCTAGGACCTTAACATTCTTCATGAAAGGAGGACTAGCAGCCGAGTTGCACGGGAGATTGTGAAAAGTGTTCATATGTAGTAAAAACTTTAGAAATCCATCCGTTTTCGTCATTTGTTATCGAATCGACTGAAAGCCAGATCGTCACATTGGCCACTCTTCTCTCTGAAATGGTTGTACTTATCGTCTGCAAAACTATGTCGCGTGCTGCGGTATGCGGAGAAACTAAAAGCACCGTAGTAGAACACCGATGAAGCTTCTAAGTTGATGTAATAGCCAGTAAGAAGTAGTACAATTCAAGTTTTAGGTATTGATTATTGACTTTTTAGCTGGCTTTGGTGCCTTGGACATGAGCTAGGACCTTAAGATTCTACATGAAAGGAGGACTAGCAGCCGAGTTGCACGGGAGAATGTGAAAAGTGTTCATATGTAGTAAAAACCTGAGAAATCCGTCCGTTTTCGTCATTTGTTATCGAATCGACTTAAAGCCAGATCGTCACATTGGCCGCTCTTCTCCCTGAAACGGTTGTACTTATCGTCTGCAAAACTATGTCGCATACTGCGGTATTCGGAGACACTAAAAGCACCATAGTAGAACACAGATGAAGCTTCTAAGATGATGTAATAGCCAGTAAGAAGAAGTACAATTCAAGTTTTAGTTATCGGTTATTGACTATTTAGCTGGCTTTGGTGCCTTGGACATGAGCTAGGACCTTAAGATTCTGCATGAAAGGAGGACTAGCAGCCGAGTTGCACGGGACAATGTGAAAAGTGTTCATATGTAGTAAAAACCTGAGAAATCCGTCCGTTTTCCTCATTTGTTATCGAATCGACTTAAAGCCAGATCGTCAAATTGGCCGCTCTTCTCTCTGAAACGGTTGTACTTATCGTCTGCAAAGCTATGTCGCGTGTTGCCGTAGGCGGAAACAGGAAAAGCACCATAATAGAACACAGATGAAGCTTCTAAGTTGATGTAATACCCAGTAAGAAGTAGTCCAATTCAAGTTTTAGGTATCGATTATTGACTTTTTAGCTGGCTTTGGTGCCTTGGACATGAGCTAGGACTTTAAGATTCTGCATAAAAGGAGGACAAGCAGCCGAGTTGCACGGGAGAATGTGAAAAGTGTTCATATGTAGCAAAAACCTGAGAAATCCTTGCGTTTTCGTCATTTGTTATCGAATCGACTTAAAGCCAGATCGTCACATTGGCAGCTCTTCTCTCTGAAATGGTTGTACTTATCGTCTGCAAAACTATGTCGCGTGCTGCGGTATGCGGAGAAACTAAAAGCACCGTAGTAGAACACAGATGAAGCTTCTAAGTTGATGTAATAGCCAGTAAGAAGTAGTAAAATTCAAGTATAAGGTACTGAATACTGAATTTTTAGCTGGCTTTGGTGCCTTGGACATGAGCTAGGACCTTAACATTCTTCATGAAAGGAGGACTAGCAGCCGAGTTGCACGGGAGATTGTGAAAAGTGTTCATATGTAGTAAAAACCTTAGAAATCCATCCGTTTTCGACATTTGTTATCGAATCGACTGAAAGCCAGATCGTCACATTGGCCGCTCTTCTCTCTGAAATGGTTGTACTTATCGTCTGCAAAACTATGTCGCGTGCTGCGGTATGCGGAGAAACTAAAAGCACCGTAGTAGAACACCGATGAAGCTTCTAAGTTGATGTAATAGCCAGTAAGAAGTAGTACAATTCAAGTTTTAGGTATTGATTATTGACTTTTTAGCTGGCTTTGGTGCCTTGGACATGAGCTAGGACCTTAAGATTCTACATGAAAGGAGGACTAGCAGCCGAGTTGCACGGGAGAATGTGAAAAGTGGTCATATGTAGTAAAAACCTGAGAAATCCGTTAGTTTTCGTCATTTGTTATCGAATCGACTTAAAGCCAGATCGTCAGATTGGCCGCTCTTCTCTCTGAAACGGTTGTACTTATCGTCTGCAAAGCTATGTCGCGTACTGCGGTATTCGGAGACACTAAAAGCACCATAGTAGAACACAGATGAAGCTCCTAAGATGATGTAATAGCCAGTAAGAAGTAGTACAATTCAAGTTTTAGGTATCGGTTATTGACTTTTTAGCTGGCTTTGGTGCCTTGGACATGAGCTAGGACCTTAAGATTCTGCATGAAAGGAGGACTAGCAACCGAGTTGCACGGGAGTATGTGAAAAGTGTTCATATGTAGTAAAAACCTTAGAAATCCGTCCGTTTTCGTCATTTGTTATCGAATCGACTTAAAGCCAGATCGTCACATTGGCCGCTCTTCTCTCTGAAACGGTTGTACTTATCGTCTGCAAAGCTATGTCGCGTGCTGCGGTATGCTGAGACACTAAAAGCACCATAGTAGAACACAGATCAAGCTTCTAAGTTGATGTAATAGCCAGTAAGAAGTAGTAAAATTCAAGTATAAGGTACTGAATATTGAATTTTTAGCTGGCTTTGGTGCCATGGACATGAGCTAGGACCTTAACATTCTTCATGAAAGGAGGACTTGCAGCCGAGTTGCACGGGAGAATGTGAAAAGTGTTCATATGTAGTAAAAACCTTAGAAATCCATCCGTTTTCGTCATTTGTTATCGAATCGACTGAAAGCCAGATCGTCACATTGGCCGCTCTTCTCTCTGAAACGGTTGTACTTATCGTCTGCAAAGCTATGTCACGTGCTGCGGTATATGGAGACACTAAAATCAGCACAGTAGAACACAGATGAAGATTCTAAGTTGATGTAATATCCAGTAAGAAGTAGTACAATTCAAGTTTTAGGTATCGATTATTGACTTTTTAGCTGGCTTTGGTGCATTGGACATGAGCTAGGACCTTAATATTCTGCATGAAAGGTGGACTAGCAGCCGAGTTGCACGGGAGAATGTGAAAAGTGTTCATATGTAGCAAAAACCTGAGAAATCCGTCCGTTTTCGTCATTTGTTATCGAATCGACTTAAAGCCAGATCGTCACATTGGTCGCTCTTCTCTCTGAAACGGTTGTACTTATCGTCTGCAAAGCTATGTCGCGTACTGCGGTATGCTGAGACACTAAAAGCACCATAGTAGAACACAGATCAAGCTTCTAAGTTGATGTAATAGCCTGTAAGAAGTAGTACAATTCAAGTTTTAGGTATTGAATATTGACCTTTTTGCTGGCTTTGGTGCCTTGGACATGTGCTAGGACATTAAGATTCTGCATGAAAGGAGGACTAGCAGCCGAGTTGCACGGGAGAATGTGAAAAGTGTTCATATGTAGTAAAAACCTGAGAAAACCGTCCGTTTTCGTCATTTGCTATCGAATCGACTTAAAGCCAGATCGTCACATTGGCCGCTCTTCTCTCTGAAACGGTTGTACTTATCGTCTGCAAAACTATGTCGCGTACTGCGTTATTCGGAGACACTAAAAGCACCATAGTAGAACACAGATGAAGCTTCTAAGATGATGTAATAGCCAGTAAGAAGAAGTACAATTCAAGTTTTAGGTATCGGTTATTGACTTTTTAGCTGGCTTTGGTGCCTTGGACATGAGCTAGGACCTTAAGATTCTGCATGAAAGGAGGACTAGCAGCCGAGTTGCACGGGAGAATGTGAAAAGTGTTCATATGTAGTAAAAACCTGAGAAATCCGTCCGTTTTCCTCATTTGTTATCGAATCGACTTAAAGCCAGATCGTCACATTGGCCGCTCTTCTCTCTGAAACGGTTGTACTTATCGTCTGCAAAGCTATGTCGCGTGTTGCCGTAGGCGGAAACAGGAAAAGCACCATAATAGAACACAGATGAAGCTTCTAAGTTGATGTAATACCCAGTAAGAAGTAGTCCAATTCAAGTTTTAGGTATCGATTATTGACTTATTAGCTGGCTTTGGTGCCTTGGACATGAGCTAGGACTTCAAGATTCTGCATAATAGGAGGACTAGCAGCCGAGTTGCACGGGAGAATGTGAAAAGTGTCATATGTAGTAATAACCTGAGAAATCCGTCCTTTTTCGTCATTTGTTATCGAATCGACTTAAAGCCAGATCGTCACATTGGCAGCTCTTCTCTCTGAAATGGTTGTACTTATCGTCTGCAAAACTATGTCGCGTGCTGCGGTATGCGGAGAAACTAAAAGCACCGTAGTAGAACACAGATGAAGCTTCTAAGTTGATGTAGTAGCCAGTAAGAAGTAGTAAAATTCAAGTATAAGGTACTGAATACTGAATTTTTAGCTGGCTTTGGTGCCTTGGACATGAGCTAGGACCTTAACATTCTTCATGAAAGGAGGACTAGCAGCCGAGTTGCACGGGAGATTGTGAAAAGTGTTCATATGTAGTAAAAACCTTAGAAATCCATCCGTTTTCGTCATTTGTTATCGAATCGACTGAAAGCCAGATCGTCACATTGGCCGCTCTTCTCTCTGAAATGGTTGTACTTATCGTCTGCAAAACTATGTCGCGTGCTGCGGTATGCGGAGAAACTAAAAGCACCGTAGTAGAACACCGATGAAGCTTCTAAGTTGATGTAATAGCCAGTAAGAAGTAGTACAATTCAAGTTTTAGGTATTGATTATTGACTTTTTAGCTGGCTTTGGTGCCTTGGACATGAGCTAGGACCTTAAGATTCTACATGAAAGGAGGACTAGCAGCCGAGTTGCACGGGAGAATGTGAAAAGTGGTCATATGTAGTAAAAACCTGAGAAATCCGTTAGTTTTCGTCATTTGTTATCGAATCGACTTAAAGCCAGATCGTCAGATTGGCCGCTCTTCTCTCTGAAACGGTTGTACTTATCGTCTGCAAAGCTATGTCGCGTACTGCGGTATTCGGAGACACTAAAAGCACCATAGTAGAACACAGATGAAGCTCCTAAGATGATGTAATAGCCAGTAAGAAGTAGTACAATTCAAGTTTTAGGTATCGGTTATTGACTTTTTAGCTGGCTTTGGTGCCTTGGACATGAGCTAGGACCTTAAGATTCTGCATGAAAGGAGGACTAGCAACCGAGTTGCACGGGAGAATGTGAAAAGTGTTCATATGTAGTAAAAACCTTAGAAATCCGTCCGTTTTCGTCATTTGTTATCGAATCGACTTAAAGCCAGATCGTCACATTGGCCGCTCTTCTCTCTGAAACGGTTGTACTTATCGTCTGCAAAGCTATGTCGCGTGCTGCGGTATGCTGAGACACTAAAAGCACCATAGTAGAACACAGATCAAGCTTCTAAGTTGATGTAATAGCCAGTAAGAAGTAGTAAAATTCAAGTATAAGGTACTGAATATTGAATTTTTAGCTGGCTTTGGTGCCATGGACATGAGCTAGGACCTTAACATTCTTCATGAAAGGAGGACTTGCAGCCGAGTTGCACGGGAGAATGTGAAAAGTGTTTATATGTAGTAAAAACCTTAGAAATCCATCCGTTTTCGTCATTTGTTATCGAATCGACTGAAAGCCAGATCGTCACATTGGCCGCTCTTCTCTCTGAAACGGTTGTACCTATTGTCTGCAAAGCTATGTCACGTGCTGCGGTATATGGAGACACTAAAATCACCACAGTAGAACACAGATGAAGATTCTAAGTTGATGTAATATCCAGTAAGAAGTAGTACAATTCAAGTTTTAGGTATCGATTATTGACTTTTTAGCTGGCTTTGGTGCATTGGACATGAGCTAGGACCTTAATATTCTGCATGAAAGGTGGACTAGCAGCCGAGTTGCACGGGAGAATGTGAAAAGTGTTCATATGTAGCAAAAACCTGAGAAATCCGTCCGTTTTCGTCATTTGTTATCGAATCGACTTAAAGCCAGATCGTCACATTGGTCGCTCTTCTCTCTGAAACGGTTGTACTTATCGTCTGCAAAGCTATGTCGCGTACTGCGGTATGCTGAGACACTATAAGCACCATAGTAGAACACAGATCTAGCTTCTAAGTTGATGTAATAGCCAGTAAGAAGTAGTACAATTCAAGTTTTAGGTATTGAATATTGACCTTTTAGCTGGCTTTGGTGCCTTGGACATGTGCTAGGACATTAAGATTCTGCATGAAAGGAGGACTAGCAGCCGAGTTGCACGGGAGAATGTGAAAAGTGTTCATATGTAGTAAAAACCTGAGAAATCCGTCCGTTTTCGTCATTTGTTATCGAATCGACTTAAAGCCAGATCGTCAAATTGGCCGCTCTTCTCTCTGAAACGGTTGTACTTATCGTCTGGAAAGCTATGTCGCGTGTTGCCGTAGGCGGAAACAGGAAAAGCACCATAATAGAACACAGATGAAGCTTCTAAGTTGATGTAATACCCAGTAAGAAGTAGTCCAATTCAAGTTTTAGGTATCGATTATTGACTTTTTAGCTGGCTTTGGTGCCTTGGACATGAGCTAGGACTTTAAGATTCTACATGAAAGGAGGACTAGCAGCCGAGTTGCACGGGAGAATGTGAAAAGTGGTCATATGTAGTAAAAACCTGAGAAATCCGTTAGTTTTCGTCATTTGTTATCGAATCGACTTAAAGCCAGATCGTCAGATTGGCCGCTCTTCTCTCTGAAACGGTTGTACTTATCGTCTGCAAAGCTATGTCGCGTACTGCGGTATTCGGAGACACTAAAAGCACCATAGTAGAACACAGATGAAGCTCCTAAGATGATGTAATAGCCAGTAAGAAGTAGTACAATTCAAGTTTTAGGTATCGGTTATTGACTTTTTAGCTGGCTTTGGTGCCTTGGACATGAGCTAGGACCTTAAGATTCTGCATGAAAGGAGGACTAGCAACCGAGTTGCACGGGAGAATGTGAAAAGTGTTCATATGTAGTAAAAACCTTAGAAATCCGTCCGTTTTCGTCATTTGTTATCGAATCGACTTAAAGCCAGATCGTCACATTGGCCGCTCTTCTCTCTGAAACGGTTGTACTTATCGTCTGCAAAGCTATGTCGCGTGCTGCGGTATGCTGAGACACTAAAAGCACCATAGTAGAACACAGATCAAGCTTCTAAGTTGATGTAATAGCCAGTAAGAAGTAGTAAAATTCAAGTATAAGGTACTGAATATTGAATTTTTAGCTGGCTTTGGTGCCATGGACATGAGCTAGGACCTTAACATTCTTCATGAAAGGAGGACTTGCAGCCGAGTTGCACGGGAGAATGTGAAAAGTGTTTATATGTAGTAAAAACCTTAGAAATCCATCCGTTTTCGTCATTTGTTATCGAATCGACTGAAAGCCAGATCGTCACATTGGCCGCTCTTCTCTCTGAAACGGTTGTACCTATTGTCTGCAAAGCTATGTCACGTGCTGCGGTATATGGAGACACTAAAATCACCACAGTAGAACACAGATGAAGATTCTAAGTTGATGTAATATCCAGTAAGAAGTAGTACAATTCAAGTTTTAGGTATCGATTATTGACTTTTTAGCTGGCTTTGGTGCATTGGACATGAGCTAGGACCTTAATATTCTGCATGAAAGGTGGACTAGCAGCCGAGTTGCACGGGAGAATGTGAAAAGTGTTCATATGTAGCAAAAACCTGAGAAATCCGTCCGTTTTCGTCATTTGTTATCGAATCGACTTAAAGCCAGATCGTCACATTGGTCGCTCTTCTCTCTGAAACGGTTGTACTTATCGTCTGCAAAGCTATGTCGCGTACTGCGGTATGCTGAGACACTATAAGCACCATAGTAGAACACAGATCTAGCTTCTAAGTTGATGTAATAGCCAGTAAGAAGTAGTACAATTCAAGTTTTAGGTATTGAATATTGACCTTTTAGCTGGCTTTGGTGCCTTGGACATGTGCTAGGACATTAAGATTCTGCATGAAAGGAGGACTAGCAGCCGAGTTGCACGGGAGAATGTGAAAAGTGTTCATATGTAGTAAATACCTGAGAAATCCGTCCGTTTTCGTCATTTGTTATCGAATCGACTTAAAGCCAGATCGTCAAATTGGCCGCTCTTCTCTCTGAAACGGTTGTACTTATCGTCTGGAAAGCTATGTCGCGTGTTGCCGTAGGCGGAAACAGGAAAAGCACCATAATAGAACACAGATGAAGCTTCTAAGTTGATGTAATACCCAGTAAGAAGTAGTCCAATTCAAGTTTTAGGTATCGATTATTGACTTTTTAGCTGGCTTTGGTGCCTTGGACATGAGCTAGGACTTTAAGATTCTGCATAAAAGGAGGACAAGCAGCCGAGTTGCACGGGAGAATGTGAAAAGTGTTCATATGTAGCAAAAACCTGAGAAATCCTTGCGTTTTCGTCATTTGTTATCGAATCGACTTAAAGCCAGATCGTCACATTGGCAGCTCTTCTCTCTGAAATGGTTGTACTTATCGTCTGCAAAACTATGTCGCGTGCTGCGGTATGCGGAGAAACTAAAAGCACCGTAGTAGAACACAGATGAAGCTTCTAAGTTGATGTAATAGCCAGTAAGAAGTAGTAAAATTCAAGTATAAGGTACTGAATACTGAATTTTTAGCTGGCTTTGGTGCCTTGGACATGAGCTAGGACCTTAACATTCTTCATGAAAGGAGGACTAGCAGCCGAGTTGCACGGGAGATTGTGAAAAGTGTTCATATGTAGTAAAAACCTTAGAAATCCATCAGTTTTCGTCATTTGTTATCGAATCGACTGAAAGCCAGATCGTCACATTGGCCGCTCTTCTCTCTGAAATGGTTGTACTTATCGTCTGCAAAACTATGTCGCGTGCTGCGGTATGCGGAGAAACTAAAAGCACCGTAGTAGAACACCGATGAAGCTTCTAAGTTGATGTAATAGCCAGTAAGAAGTAGTACAATTCAAGTTTTAGGTATTGATTATTAACTTTTTAGCTGGCTTTGGTGCCTTGGACATGAGCTAGGACCTTAAGATTCTACATGAAAGGAGGACTAGCAGCCGAGTTGCACGGGAGAATGTGAAAAGTGGTCATATGTAGTAAAAACCTGAGAAATCCGTTAGTTTTCGTCATTTGTTATCGAATCGACTTAAAGCCAGATCGTCAGATTGGCCGCTCTTCTCTCTGAAACGGTTGTACTTATCGTCTGCAAAGCTATGTCGCGTACTGCGGTATTCGGAGACACTAAAAGCACCATAGTAGAACACAGATGAAGCTCCTAAGATGATGTAATAGCCAGTAAGAAGTAGTACAATTCAAGTTTTAGGTATCGGTTATTGACTTTTTAGCTGGCTTTGGTGCCTTGGACATGAGCTAGGACCTTAAGATTCTGCATGAAAGGAGGACTAGCAACCGAGTTGCACGGGAGAATGTGAAAAGTGTTCATATGTAGTAAAAACCTTAGAAATTCGTCCGTTTTCGTCATTTGTTATCGAATCGACTTAAAGCCAGATCGTCACATTGGCCGCTCTTCTCTCTGAAACGGTTGTACTTATCGTCTGCAAAGCTATGTCGCGTGCTGCGGTATGCTGAGACACTAAAAGCACCATAGTAGAACACAGATCAAGCTTCTAAGTTGATGTAATAGCGAGTAAGAAGTAGTAAAATTCAAGTATAAGGTACTGAATATTGAATTTTCAGCTGGCTTTGGTGCAATGGACATGAGCTAGGACCTTAACATTCTTCATGAAAGGAGGACTTGCAGCCGAGTTGCACGGGAGAATGTGAAAAGTGTTCATATGTAGTAAAAACCTTAGAAATCCATCCGTTTTCGTCATTTGTTATCGAATCGACTGAAAGCCAGATCGTCACATTGGCCGCTCTTCTCTCTGAAACGGTTGTACTTATCGTCTGCAAAGCTATGTCACGTGGTGCGGTATATGGAGACACTAAAATCAGCACAGTAGAACACAGATGAAGATTCTAAGTTGATGTAATATCCAGTAAGAAGTAGTACAATTCAAGTTTTAGGTATCGATTATTGACTTTTTAGCTGGCTTTGGTGCATTGGACATGAGCTAGGACCTTAATATTCTGCATGAAAGGTGGACTAGCAGCCGAGTTGCACGGGAGAATGTGAAAAGTGTTCATATGTAGCAAAAACCTGAGAAATCCGTCCGTTTTCGTCATTTGTTATCGAATCGACTTAAAGCCAGATCGTCACATTGGTCGCTCTTCTCTCTGAAACGGTTGTACTTATCGTCTGCAAAGCTATGTCGCGTACTGCGGTATGCTGAGACACTAAAAGCACCATAGTAGAACACAGATCAAGCTTCTAAGTTGATGTAATAGCCAGTAAGAAGTAGTACAATTCAAGTTTTAGGTATTGAATATTGACCTTTTTGCTGGCTTTGGTGCCTTGGACATGTGCTAGGACATTAAGATTCTGCATGAAAGGAGGACTAGCAGCCGAGGTGCACGGGAGAATGTGAAAAGTGTTCATATGTAGTAAAAACCTGAGAAAACCGTCCGTTTTCGTCATTTGTTATCGAATCGACTTAAAGCCAGATCGTCACATTGGCCGCTCTTCTCTCTGAAACGGTTGTACTTATCGTCTGCAAAACTATGTCGCGTACTGCGTTATTCGGAGACACTAAAAGCACCATAGTAGAACACAGATGAAGCTTCTAAGATGATGTAATAGCCAGTAAGAAGAAGTACAATTCAAGTTTTAGGTATCGGTTATTGACTTTTTAGCTGGCTTTGGTGCCTTGGACATGAGCTAGGACCTTAAGATTCTGCATGAAAGGAGGACTAGCAGCCGAGTTGCACGGGAGAATGTGAAAAGTGTTCATATGTAGTAAAAACCTGAGAAATCCGTCCGTTTTCCTCATTTGTTATCGAATCGACTTAAAGCCAGATCGTCACATTGGCCGCTCTTCTCTCTGAAACGGTTGTACTTATCGTCTGCAAAGCTATGTCGCGTGTTGCCGTAGGCGGAAACAGGAAAAGCACCATAATAGAACACAGATGAAGCTTCTAAGTTGATGTAATACCCAGTAAGAAGTAGTCCAATTCAAGTTTTAGGTATCGATTATTGACTTATTAGCTGGCTTTGGTGCCTTGGACATGAGCTAGGACTTCAAGATTCTGCATAATAGGAGGACTAGCAGCCGAGTTGCACGGGAGAATGTGAAAAGTGTTCATATGTAGTAATAACCTGAGAAATCCGTCCTTTTTCGTCATTTGTTATCGAATCGACTTAAAGCCAGATCGTCACATTGGCAGCTCTTCTCTCTGAAATGGTTGTACTTATCGTCTGCAAAACTATGTCGCGTGCTGCGGTATGCGGAGAATCTAAAAGCACCGTAGTAGAACACTGATGAAGCTTCTAAGTTGATGTAATAGCCAGTAAGAAGCAGTACAATTCAAGTTTTAGGTATTGATTATTGACTTTTTAGCTGGCTTTGGTGCCTTGGACATGAGCTAGGACCTTAAGATTCTGCATGAAAGGAGGACTAGCAGCCGAGTTGCACGGGAGAATGTGAAAAGTGGTCATATGTAGTAAAAACCTGAGAAATCCGTCCGTTTTCGTCATTTGTTATCGAATCGACTTAAAGCCAGATCGTCACATTGGCCGCCCTTCTCTCTGAAACGGTTGTACTTATCGTCTGCAAAACTATGTCGCGTACTGCGGTATTCGGAGACACTAAAAGCACCATAGTAGAACACAGATGAAGCTTCTAAGATGATGTAATAGCCAGTAAGAAGATGTACAATTCAAGTTTTAGGTATCGGTTATTGACTTTTTAGCTGGCTTTGGTGCCTTGGACATGAGCTAGGACCTTATGATTCTGCATGAAAGGAGGACTAGCAGCCGAGTTGCACGGGAGAATGTGAAAAGTGTTCATATGTAGTAAAAACCTGAGAAATCCGTCCGTTTTCCCCCATTTGTTATCGAATCGACTTAAAGCCAGATCGTCACATTGGCCGCTCTTCTCTCTGAAACGGTTGTACTTATCGTCTGCAAAGCTATGTCGCGTGTTGCCGTAGGCGGAAACAGGAAAAGCACCATAATAGAACACAGATGAAGCTTCTAAGTTGATGTAATACCCAGTAAGAAGTAGTCCAATTCAAGTCTTAGGTATCGCTTATTGACTTTTTAGCTGGCTTTGGTGCCTTGGACATGAGCTAGGACTTTAAGATTCTGCATAATAGGAGGACTAGCAGCCGAGTTGCACGGGAGAATGTGAAAAGTGTTCATATGTAGTAATAACCTGAGAAATCCGTCCTTTTTCGTCAATTGTTATCGAATCGACTTACAGCCAGATCGTCACATTGGCAGCTCTTCTCTCTGAAATGGTTGTACTTATCGTCTGCAAAACTATGTCGCGTGCTGCGGTATGCGGAGAAACTAAAAGCACCGTAGTAGAACACAGATGAAGCTTCTATGTTGATGTAATAGCCAGTAAGAAGTAGTACAATTCAAGTTTTAGGTATTGATTATTGACTTTTTAGCTGGCTTTGGTGCCTTGGACATGAGCTAGGACCTTAAGATTTTGCATGAAAGGAGGACTAGCAACCGAGTTGCACGGGAGAATGTGAAAAGTGTTCATACGTAGTAAAAACCTTAGAAATCCGTCCGTTTTCGTCATTTGTTATCGAATCGACTTAAAGCCAGATCGTCACATTGGCCGCTCTTCTCTCTGAAACGGTTGTACTTATCGTCTGCAAAGCTATGTCGCGTGCTGCGGTATGCTGAGACACTAAAAGCACCATAGTAGAACACAGATCAAGCTTCTAAGTTGATGTAATAGCCAGTAAGAAGTAGTAAAATTCAAGTATAAGGTACTGAATATTGAATTTTTAGCTGGCTTTGGTGCCTTGGACATGAGCTAGGACCTTAACATTCTTCATGAAAGGAGGACTAGCAGCCGAATTGCACGGGAGAATGTGAAAAGTGTTCATATGTAGTAAAATCCTTAGAAATCCATCCGTTTTCGTCAATTGTTATCGAATCGACTTAAAGCCAGATCGTCACATTGGTCGCTCTTCTCTCTGAAACGGTTGTACTTATCGTCTGCAAAGCTATGTCACGTGCTGCGGTATGCGGAGACACTAAAATCACCACAGTAGAACACAGATGAAGATTCTAAGTTGATGTAATATCCAGTAAAAAGTAGTACAATTCAAGTTTTAGGTATCGATTATTGACTTTGTAGCTGGCTTTGGTGCATTGGACATGAGCTAGGACTTTAATATTCTGCATGAAAGGTGGACTAGCAGCCCAGTTGCACGGGAGAATGTGAAAAGTGTTCATATGTAGCAAAAACCTGAGAAATCCGTCCGTTTTCGTCATTTGTTATCGAATCGACTTAAAGCCAGATCGTCACATTGGCCGCTCTTCTCTCTGAAACGGTTGTACTTATCGTCTGCAAAGCTATGTCGCGTACTGCGGTATGCTGAGACACTAAAAGCACCATAGTAGAACACAGATCAAGCTTCTAAGTTGATGTAATAGCCAGTAAGAAGTAGTACAATTCAAGTTTTAGGTATTGAATATTGACCTTTTAGCTGGCTTTGGTGCCTTGGACATGTGCTAGGACATTAAGATTCTGCATGAAAGGAGGACTAGCAGCCGAGTTGCACGGGAGAATGTGAAAAGTGTTCATATGTAGTAAAATCCTGAGAAATCCGTCCGTTTTCGTCATTTGTTATCGAATCGACTTAAAGCCAGATCGTCACATTGGCCGCTCTTCTCTCTGAAACGGTTGTACTTATCGTCTGCAAAACTATGTCGCGTACTGCGTTATTCGGAGACACTAAAAGCACCATAGTAGAACACAGATGAAGCTTCTAAGATGATGTAATAGCCAGTAAGAAGAAGTACAATTCAAGTTTTAGGTATCGGTTATTGACTATTTAGCTGGCTTTGGTGCCTTGGACATGAGCTAGGACCTTAAGATTCTGCATGAAAGGAGGACTAGCAGCCGAGTTGCACGGGAGAATGTGAAAAGTGGTCATATGTAGTAAAAACCTGAGAAATCCGTCCGTTTTCGTCATTTGTTATCGAATCGACGTAAAGCCAGATCGTCACATTGGGCGCTCTTCTCTCTGAAACGGTTGTACTTATCGTCTGCAAAGCTATGTCGCGTGCTGCGCTATGTGGAGACACTAAAAGCACCATAGTAGAACACAGACGAAGCTTCTAAGTTGATGTAATAGCCAGTAAGAAGTAGTACAATTCAAGTTTTAGGTATCGATTATTGACTTTTTAGTTGGCTTTGGTGCATTGGACATGAGCTAGGACCTTAAGATTCTGCATGAAAGGAGGACTAGCAGCCGAGTTGCACGGGAGAATGTGAAAAGTGTTCATATGTAGTAAAATCCTGAGAAATCCGTCCGTTTTCGTCATTTGTTATCGAATCGACTTAAAGCCAGATCGTCACATTGGCCTCTCTTCTCTCTGAAACGGTTGTACTTACCGTCTGCAAAGCTATGTCACGTGTTGCCGTTTGCGGAAACAGGAAAAGCACCATAGTAGAACACAGACGAAGCTTCTAAGTTGATGTAATAGCCAGTAAGAAGTAGTACAATTCAAGTTTTAGGTATCGATTATTGACTTTTTAACTGGCTTTGGTGCCTTGGCCATGAGCTAGGACCTTGACATTCTGCATGAAAGGAAGTCTAGCAGCCGAGTTGCACGGGAGAATGTGAAAAGTGTTCATATGTAGTAAAAACCTGAGAAATCCGTCCGTTTTCGTCATTTGTTATCGAATCGACTTAAAGCCAGATCGTCACATTGGGCGCTCTTCTCTCTGAAACGGTTGTACTTATCGTCTGCAAAGCTATGTCGCGTGCTGCGGTATGCGGAGACACTAAAATCACCATAGTAGAACACAGGTGAAGCTTCTAAGTTGGTGCCATAGCCAGTAAGAAGTAGAACAATTCAAGTTTTGGGTATCGATTATTGTCTTTTTAGCTGGCTTCGGTACCTTGGACATGTGCTAGGACCTTAAGATCCTGCATGAAAAGAGGACTAGCAGCCGAGTTGCACGTCAGAATGTGAAAAGTGTTCATATGTATTAAAAACCTGAGAAATCCGTCCGTTTTCGTCATTTGTTATCGAATCTACTTAAAGCCAGATCGTCACATTGGCCGCTCTTCTCTCTGAAACGGTTGTACTTATCGTCTGCAAAGCTATGTCGCGTGATGCGGCATGCTGAGACACTAAAAGCACCATAGTAGAACACAGATCAAGCTTCTAAGTTGATGTAATAGCCAGTAAGAAGTAGTACAATTCAAGTTTTAGGTATTGAATATGGACCTTTTAGCTGGCTTTGGTGCCTTGGACATGAGCTAGGACCTTAAGATTCTGCATGAAAGGAGGACTAGCAGCCGAGTTGCACGGGAGAATGTGAAAAGTGTTCATATGTAGTAATAACCTTAGAAATCCGTCCTTTTTCGTCATTTGTTAGCGAATCGACTTAAAGCCAGATCGTCACATTGGCCGCTCTTCTCTCTGAAACGGTTGTGCTTATCGTCTGCAAAGCTATGTCGCGTGTTGCCGTAGGCGGAAACAGGAAAAGCACCATAGTAGAACACAGATGAAGCTTCTAAGTTGATGTAATAGCCAGTAAGAAGTAGTCCAATTCAAGATTTAGGTATCGATTATTGACTTTTTAGCTGGCTTTCGTGCCTTGGACATGAGCTAGGACTTTAAGATTCTGCATAAAAGGAGGACTAGCAGCCCAGTTGCACGGGAGAATGTGAAAAGTGTTCATATGTAGTAAAAACCTTAGAAATCCGTCCGTTTTCGTCATTTGTTATCGAATCGACTTAAAGCCAGATCGTCACATTGGCCGCTCTTCTCTCTGAAACGGTTGTACTTATCGTCTGCAAGGCTATGTCACGTGCTGCGGTATGCGGAGACACTAATATCACCACAGAAGAACACAGATGAAGCTTCTAAGTTGATGTAATATCCAGTAAGAAGTAGTACAATTCAAGTTTTACGTATCGATTATTGACTTTTTAGCTGGCTTTGGTGCCTTGGACATGAGCTAGGACCTTAAGATTCTGTATGAAAGGAGGACTAGCAACTTAGTTGCACGGGAGAATGTGAAAAGTGTTCATATGTAGTAAACACCTTAGAAATCCGTCCGTTTTCGTCATTTGTTATCGAATCGACTAAAGCCAGATCGTCACGTTGGCCGCTCTTCTCTCTGAAACGGTTGTACTTATCGTCTGCAAAGCTATGTCGCGTGCTGCGGTATGCGGAGAAACTAAAAGCACCGTAGTAGAACACAGATGAAGCTTCTAAGTTGATGTAATAGCCAGTAAGAAGTACTACAATTCAAGTTTTAGGTATTGATTATTGACTTTTTAGCTGGCTTTGGTGCCTTGGACATGAGCTTGGACCTTAAGATTCTGCATGAAAGGAGGACTAGCAGCCGAGTTGCACGGGAGAATGTGAAAAGTGTTCATATGTAGTAAAAACCTGAGAAATCCGTCCGTTTTCGTCATTTGTTATCGAATCGACTTAAAAGCCAGATCGTCACATCGGCCGCTCTTCTCTCTGAAACGGTTGTACTTATCGTCTGCAAAGCTATGTCGCGTACTGCGGTATTCGGAGTAACTAAAAGCACCATAGTAGAACACAGATGAAGCTCCTAACATGATGTAATAGCCAGTAAGAAGTAGTAAAATTCAAGGTTTAGGTATCGGTTATTGACTTTTTAGCTGGCTTTGGTGCCTTGGACATGTGCTAGGACCTTAAGATTCTGCATGAAAGGACGACTAGCAGGCGAGTTGCACGGGAGAATGTGAAAAGTGTTCATATGTATTAAAAACCTGAGAAATCCGTCCCTTTTCTTCATTTGTTATCGAATCGACTTAAAGCCAGATCGTCACATTGGCCGCTCTCCTCTCTGAAACGGTTGTACCTATCGTCTGCAAAGCTATGTCGCGTGCTGCGGCATGCTGAGACACTAAAAGCACCATAGTAGAACACAGATCAAGCTTCTAAGTTGATGTAATAGCCAGTAAGAAGTAGTACAATTCAAGTTTTAGGTATTGAATATGGACCTTTTAGCTGGCTTTGGTGCCTTGGACATGAGCTAGGACCTTAAGATTCTGCATGAAAGGAGGACTAGCAGCCGAGTTGCACGGGAGAATGTGAAATGTGTTCATATGTAGTAATAACCTGAGAAATCCGTCCTTTTTCGTCATTTGTTATCGAATCGACTTAAAGCCAGATCGTCACATTGGCCGCTCTTCTCTCTGAAACGGTTGTGCTTATCGTCTGCAAAGCTATGTCTCGTGTTGCCGTAGGCGGAAACAGGAAAAGCACCATAGTAGAACACAGACGAAGCTTCTAAGTTGATGTAATAGCCAGTAAGAAATAGTCCAATTCAAGATTTAGGTATCGATTATTGACTTTTTAGCTGTCTTTCGTGCCTTGGACATGAGCTAGGACTTAAAGATTCTGCATAAAAGGAAGACTAGCAGCCCAGTTGAACGGGAGAATGTGAAAAGTGTTCATATGTAGTAAAAACCTGAGAAATCCGTCCGTTTTCGTCATTTGTTATCGAATCGACTTAAAGCCAGATCGTCACATTGGCCGCTCTTCTCTCTGAAACGGTTGTACTTATCGTCTGCAAAGCTATGTCGCTTACTGCGGTATTCGGAGACACTAAAAGCACCATAGTAGAACACAGATGAAGCTTCTAAGATGATGTAATAGCCAGTAAGAAGAAGTACAATTCAAGTTTTAGGTATCGGTTATTGTCTTTTTAGCTGGCTTTGGTGCCTTGGACATGAGCTAGGACCTTAAGATTCTGCATGAAAGGAGGACTAGCAGCCGAGTTGCACGTGAGAATGTGAAAAGTGTTCATATGTAGTAAAAACCTGAGAAATCCGTCCGTTTTCGTCATTTGTCATCGAATCGACTTAAAGCCAGATCGTCACATTGGTCGCTCTTCTCTCTGAAACGGTTGTACATATCGTCTGCAAAGCTATGTCGCGTGCAGCGGTATGTGGAGACACTAAAAGCACCATAGTAGAACACAGATGAAGCATCTAAGTTGATGTAATAGCCAGTAAGAAGTAGTACAATTCAAGTTTTAGGAATCGATTATTGACTTTTAAGCTGGCTTTGGTGCCTTGGACATGAGCTAGGACCTTAAGATTCTGCATGAAAGGAGGACTAGCAGCCGAGTTGCACGGGCGAATGTGAAAAGTGTTCATATGTAGTAAAAACCTGAGAAATCCGTCTGTCTTCGTCATTTGTTATCGAATCGACATAAAGCCAGATCGTCACATTGGCTGCTCTTCTCTCTGAAACGGTTGTACTTATCGTCTGCAAAGCTATGTCGCGTGCTGCGGTGTGAGGAGACACTAAAAGCACCATAGTAGAACACAGATCAAGCTTCTAAGTTGATGTAATAGCCAGTAAGAAGTAGTACAATTCAAGTTATAGGTATTGAATATGGACCTTTTAGCTGGCTTTGGTGCCTTGGACATGACCTAGGACCTTAAGATTCTGCATGAAAGGAGGACTAGCAGCCGAGTTGCACGGGAGAATGTGAAAAGTGTTCATATGTAGTAATAACCTGAGAAATCCGTCCTTTTTCGTCATTTGTTATCGAATCGACTTAAAGCCAGATCGTCACATTGGCCGCTCTTCTCTCTGAAACGGTTGTGCTTATCGTCTGCAAAGCTATGTCGCGTGTTGCCGTAGGCGGAAACAGGAAAAGCACCATAGTAGAACACAGATGAAGCTTCTTAGTTGATGTAATAGCCAGTAATAAGTAGTCCAATTCAAGATTTAGGTATCGATTATTGACTTTTTAGCTGGCTTTCGTGCCTTGGACATGAGCTAGGGCTTTAAGATTCTGCATAAAAGGAGGACTAGCAGCCGAGTTGCACGGGAGAATGTGAAAAGTGTTCATATGTAGTAAAAACCTTAGAAATCCGTCCGTTTTCGTCATTTGTTATCGAATCGACTTAAAGCCAGATCGTCACATTGGCCGCTCTTCTCTCTGAAACGGTTGTACTTATCGTCTGCAAGGCTATGTCACGTGCTGCGGTATGCGGAGACACTAATATCACCACAGAAGAACACAGATGAAGCTTCTAAGTTGATGTAATATCCAGTAAGAAGTAGTACAATTCAAGTTTTAGGTATCGATTATTGACTTTTTAGCTGGCTTTGGTGCCTTGGACATGAGCTAGGACCTTAAGATTCTGTATGAAAGGAGGACTAGCAACTGAGTTGCACGTCAGAATGTGAAAAGTGTTCATATGTAGTAAAGACCTTAGAAATCCGTCCGTTTTCGTCATTTGTTATCGAATCGACTAAAGCCAGATCGTCACATTGGCCGCTCTTCTCTCTGAAACGGTTGTACATATCGTCTGCAAAGCTATGTCGCGTGCAGCGGTATGTGGAGACACTAAAAGCACCATAGTAGAACACAGATGAAGCATCTAAGTTGATGTAATAGCCAGTAAGAAGTAGTACAATTCAAGTTTTAGGAATCGATTATTGACTTTTAAGCTGGCTTTGGTGCCTTGGACATGAGCTAGGACCTTAAGATTCTGCATGAAAGGAGGACTAGCAGCCGAGTTGCACGGGAGAATGTGAAAAGTGTTCATATGTAGTAAAAACCTGAGAAATCCGTCTGTCTTCGTCATTTGTTATCGAATCGACATAAAGCCAGATCGTCACATTGGCCGCTCTTCTCTCTGAAACGGTTGTACTTATCGTCTGCAAAGCTATGTCGCGTGCTGCGGTGTGAGGAGACACTAAAAGCACCATAGTAGAACACAGATCAAGCTTCTAAGTTGATGTAATAGCCAGTAAGAAGTAGTACAATTCAAGTTATAGGTATTGAATATGGACCTTTTAGCTGGCTTTGGTGCCTTGGACATGACCTAGGACCTTAAGATTCTGCATGAAAGGAGGACTAACAGCCGAGTTGCACGGGAGAATGTGAAAAGTGTTCATATGTAGTAATAACCTGAGAAATCCGTCCTTTTTCGTCATTTGTTATCGAATCGACTTAAAGCCAGATCGTCACATTGGCCGCTCTTCTCTCTGAAACGGTTGTGCTTATCGTCTGCAAAGCTATGTCGCGTGTTGCCGTAGGCGGAAACAGGAAAAGCACCATAGTAGAACACAGATGAAGCTTCTTAGTTGATGTAATAGCCAGTAATAAGTAGTCCAATTCAAGATTTAGGTATCGATTATTGACTTTTTAGCTGGCTTTCGTGCCTTGGACATGAGCTAGGGCTTTAAGATTCTGCATAAAAGGAGGACTAGCAGCCGAGTTGCACGGGAGAATGTGAAAAGTGTTCATATGTAGTAAAAACCTTAGAAATCCGTCCGTTTTCGTCATTTGTTATCGAATCGTCTTAAAGCCAGATCGTCACATTGGCCGCTCTTCTCTCTGAAACGGTTGTACTTATCGTCTGCAAGGCTATGTCACGTGCTGCGGTATGCGGAGACACTAATATCACCACAGAAGAACACAGATGAAGCTTCTAAGTTGATGTAATATCCAGTAAGAAGTAGTACAATTCAAGTTTTAGGTATCGATTATTGACTTTTTAGCTGGCTTTGGTGCCTTGGACATGAGCTAGGACCTTAAGATTCTGTATGAAAGGAGGACTAGCAACTGAGTTGCACGGGAGAATGTGAAAAGTGTTCATATGTAGTAAACACCTTAGAAATCCGTCCGTTTTCGTCATTTGTTATCGAATCGACTAAAGCCAGATCGTCACATTGGCCGCTCTTCTCTCTGAAACGGTTGTACATATCGTCTGCAAAGCTATGTCGCGTGCAGCGGTATGTGGAGACACTAAAAGCACCATAGTAGAACACAGATGAAGCATCTAAGTTGATGTAATAGCCAGTAAGAAGTAGTACAATTCAAGTTTTAGGAATCGATTATTGACTTTTAAGCTGGCTTTGGTGCCTTGGACATGAGCTAGGACCTTAAGATTCTGCATGAAAGGAGGACTAGCAGCCGAGTTGCACGGGAGAATGTGAAAAGTGTTCATATGTAGTAAAAACCTGAGAAATCCGTCTGTCTTCGTCATTTGTTATCGAATCGACATAAAGCCAGATCGTCACATTGGCCGCTCTTCTCTCTGAAACGGTTGTACTTATCGTCTGCAAAGCTATGTCGCGTGCTACGGTGTGAGGAGACACTAAAAGCACCATAGTAGAACACAGATCAAGCTTCTAAGTTGATGTAATAGCCAGTAAGAAGTAGTACAATTCAAGTTATAGGTATTGAATATGGACCTTTTAGCTGGCTTTGGTGCCTTGGACATGACCTAGGACCTTAAGATTCTGCATGAAAGGAGGACTAGCAGCCGAGTTGCACGGGAGAATGTGAAAAGTGTTCATATGTAGTAATAACCTGAGAAATCCGTCCTTTTTCGTCATTTGTTATCGAATCGACTTAAAGCCAGATCGTCACATTGGCCGCTCTTCTCTCTGAAACGGTTGTGCTTATCGTCTGCAAAGCTATGTCGCGTGTTGCCGTAGGCGGAAACAGGAAAAGCACCATAGTAGAACACAGATGAAGCTTCTTAGTTGATGTAATAGCCAGTAATAAGTAGTCCAATTCAAGATTTAGGTATCGATTATTGACTTTTTAGCTGGCTTTCGTGCCTTGGACATGAGCTAGGGCTTTAAGATTCTGCATAAAAGGAGGACTAGCAGCCGAGTTGCACGGGAGAATGTGAAAAGTGTTCATATGTAGTAAAAACCTTAGAAATCCGTCCGTTTTCGTCATTTGTTATCGAATCGACTTAAAGCCAGATCGTCACATTGGCCGCTCTTCTCTCTGAAACGGTTGTACTTATCGTCTGCAAAGCTATGTCGCGTGCTGCGGTATGCGGAGAAACTAAAAGCACCGTAGTAGAACACAGATGAAGCTTCTAAGTTGATGTAATAGCCAGTAAGAAGTACTACAATTCAAGTTTTAGGTATTGATTATTGACTTTTTAGCTGGCTTTGGTGCCTTGGACATGAGCTTGGACCTTAAGATTCTGCATGAAAGGAGGACTAGCAGCCGAGTTGCACGGGAGAATGTGAAAAGTGTTCATATGTAGTAAAAACCTGAGAAATCCGTCCGTTTTCGTCATTTGTTATCGAATCGACTTAAAGCCAGATCGTCACATCGGCCGCTCTTCTCTCTGAAACGGTTGTACTTATCGTCTGCAAAGCTATGTCGCGTACTGCGGTATTCGGAGTAACTAAAAGCACCATAGTAGAACACAGATGAAGCTCCTAACATGATGTAATAGCCAGTAAGAAGTAGTAAAATTCAAGGTTTAGGTATCGGTTATTGACTTTTTAGCTGGCTTTGGTGCCTTGGACATGTGCTAGGACCTTAAGATTCTGCATGAAAGGACGACTAGCAGGCGAGTTGCACGGGAGAATGTGAAAAGTGTTCATATGTATTAAAAACCTGAGAAATCCGTCCGTTTTCTTCATTTGTTATCGAATCGACTTAAAGCCAGATCGTCACATTGGCCGCTCTCCTCTCTGAAACGGTTGTACCTATCGTCTGCAAAGCTATGTCGCGTGCTGCGGCATGCTGAGACACTAAAAGCACCATAGTAGAACACAGATCAAGCTTCTAAGTTGATGTAATAGCCAGTAAGAAGTAGTACAATTCAAGTTTTAGGTATTGAATATGGACCTTTTAGCTGGCTTTGGTGCCTTGGACATGAGCTAGGACCTTAAGATTCTGCATGAAAGGAGGACTAGCAGCCGAGTTGCACGGGAGAATGTGAAATGTGTTCATATGTAGTAATAACCTGAGAAATCCGTCCTTTTTCGTCATTTGTTATCGAATCGACTTAAAGCCAGATCGTCACATTGGCCGCTCTTCTCTCTGAAACGGTTGTGCTTATCGTCTGCAAAGCTATGTCTCGTGTTGCCGTAGGCGGAAACAGGAAAAGCACCATAGTAGAACACAGACGAAGCTTCTAAGTTGATGTAATAGCCAGTAAGAAATAGTCCAATTCAAGATTTAGGTATCGATTATTGACTTTTTAGCTGTCTTTCGTGCCTTGGACATGAGCTAGGACTTAAAGATTCTGCATAAAAGGAAGACTAGCAGCCCAGTTGAACGGGGGAATGTGAAAAGTGTTCATATGTAGTAAAAACCTGAGAAATCCGTCCGTTTTCGTCATTTGTTATCGAATCGACTTAAAGCCAGATCGTCACATTGGCCGCTCTTCTCTCTGAAACGGTTGTACTTATCGTCTGCAAAGCTATGTCGCTTACTGCGGTATTCGGAGACACTAAAAGCACCATAGTAGAACACAGATGAAGCTTCTAAGATGATGTAATAGCCAGTAAGATGAAGTACAATTCAAGTTTTAGGTATCGGTTATTGTCTTTTTAGCTGGCTTTGGTGCCTTGGACATGAGCTAGGACCTTACGGGTCTGCATGAAAGGAGGAGTAGCAGCCGAGTTGCACGGGAGAATGTGAAAAGTGTTCATATGTAGTAAAAACCTGAGAAATTCGTCCGTTTTCGTCATTAGTTATCGAATCGACTTAAAGCCAGATCGTCACATTGGCCGCTCTTCTCTCTGAAACGGTTGTACTTATCGTCTGCAAACCTATGTCGCGTGCTGCGGTATGCGGAGACACTAAAATCACCATAGTAGAACACAGATGAAGCTTCTAAGTTGATGCAATAGCCAGTAAGAAGTAGAACAATTCAAGTTTTAGGTATCGATTATTGACTTTTTAGCTGGCTTCGGTACCTTGGACATGAGCTAGGACCTTAAGATTCTGCATGAAAGGAGGACTAGCAGCCGAGTTGCACGTGAGAATGTGAAAAGTGTTCATATGTAGTAAAAACCTGAGAAATCCGTCCGTTTTCGTCATTTGTTATCGAATCGACTTAAAGCCAGATCGTCACATTGGCCGCTCTTCTCTCTGAAACGGTTGTACATATCGTCTGCAAAGCTATGTCGCGTGCAGCGGTATGTGGAGACACTAAAAGCACCATAGTAGAACACAGATGAAGCATCTAAGTTGATGTAATAGCCAGTAAGAAGTAGTACAATTCAAGTTTTAGGAATCGATTATTGTCTTTTAAGCTGGCTTTGGTGCCTTGGACATGAGCTAGGACCTTAAGATTCTGCATGAAAGGAGGACTAGCAGCCGAGTTGCACGGGAGAATGTGAAAAGTGTTCATATGTAGTAAAAACCTGAGAAATCCGTCTGTCTTCGTCATTTGTTATCGAATCGACATAAAGCCAGATCGTCACATTGGGCGCTCTTCTCTCTGAAACGGTTGTACTTATCGTCTGCAAAGCTATGTCGCGTGCTGCGGTGTGAGGAGACACTAAAAGCACCATAGTAGAACACAGATCAAGCTTCTAAGTTGATGTAATAGCCAGTAAGAAGTAGTACAATTCAAGTTATAGGTATTGAATATGGACCTGACCTGACCTAGGACCTTAAGATTCTGCATGAAAGGAGGACTAGCAGCCGAGTTGCACGCGAGAATGTGAAAAGTGTTCATATGTAGTAATAACCTGAGAAATCCGTCCTTTTTCGTCATTTGTTATCGAATCGACTTAAAGCCAGATCGTCACATTGGCCGCTCTTCTCTCTGAAACGGTTGTGCTTATCGTCTGCAAAGCTATGTCGCGTGTTGCCGTAGGCGGAAACAGGAAAAGCACCATAGTAGAACACAGATGAAGCTTCTTAGTTGATGTAATAGCCAGTAATAAGTAGTCCAATTCAAGATTTAGGTATCGATTATTGACTTTTTAGCTGGCTTTCGTGCCTTGGACATGAGCTAGGGCTTTAAGATTCTGCATAAAAGGAGGACTAGCAGCCGAGTTGCACGGGAGAATGTGAAAAGTGTTCATATGTAGTAAAAACCTTAGAAATCCGTCCGTTTTCGTCATTTGTTATCGAATCGACTTAAAGCCAGATCGTCACATTGGCCGCTCTTCTCTCTGAAACGGTTGTACTTATCGTCTGCAAGGCTATGTCACGTGCTGCGGTATGCGGAGACACTAATATCACCACAGAAGAACACAGATGAAGCTTCTAAGTTGATGTAATATCCAGTAAGAAGTAGTACAATTCAAGTTTTAGGTATCGATTATTGACTTTTTAGCTGGCTTTGGTGCCTTGGACATGAGCTAGGACCTTAAGATTCTGTATGAAAGGAGGACTAGCAACTGAGTTGCACGGGAGAATGTGAAAAGTGTTCATATGTAGTAAACACCTTAGAAATCCGTCCGTTTTCGTCATTTGTTATCGAATCGACTAAAGCCAGATCGTCACATTGGCCGCTCTTCTCTCTGAAACGGTTGTACATATCGTCTGCAAAGCTATGTCGCGTGCAGCGGTATGTGGAGACACTAAAAGCACCATAGTAGAACACAGATGAAGCATCTAAGTTGATGTAATAGCCAGTAAGAAGTAGTACAATTCAAGTTTTAGGAATCGATTATTGACTTTTAAGCTGGCTTTGGTGCCTTGGACATGAGCTAGGACCTTAAGATTCTGCATGAAAGGAGGACTAGCAGCCGAGTTGCACGGGAGAATGTGAAAAGTGTTCATATGTAGTAAAAACCTGAGAAATCCGTCTGTCTTCGTCATTTGTTATCGAATCGACATAAAGCCAGATCGTCACATTGGCCGCTCTTCTCTCTGAAACGGTTGTACTTATCGTCTGCAAAGCTATGTCGCGTGCTGCGGTGTGAGGAGACACTAAAAGCACCATAGTAGAACACAGATCAAGCTTCTAAGTTGATGTAATAGCCAGTAAGAAGTAGTACAATTCAAGTTATAGGTATTGAATATGGACCTTTTAGCTGGCTTTGGTGCCTTGGACATGACCTAGGACCTTAAGATTCTGCATGAAAGGAGGACTAGCAGCCGAGTTGCACGGGAGAATGTGAAAGTGTTCATATGTAGTAATAACCTGAGAAATCCGTCCTTTTTCGTCATTTGTTATCGAATCGACTTAAAGCCAGATCGTCACATTGGCCGCTCTTCTCTCTGAAACGGTTGTGCTTATCGTCTGCAAAGCTATGTCGCGTGTTGCCGTAGGCGGAAACAGGAAAAGCACCATAGTAGAACACAGATGAAGCTCCTAAGATGATGTAATAGCCAGTAATAAGTAGTCCAATTCAAGATTTAGGTATCGATTATTGACTTTTTAGCTGGCTTTCGTGACTTGGACATGAGCTAGGGCTTTAAGATTCTGCATGAAAGGAGGACTAGCAGCCGAGTTGCACGGGAGAATGTGAAAAGTGTTCATATGTAGTAAAAACCTTAGAAATCCGTCCGTTTTCGTCATTTGTTATCGAATCGACTTAAAGCCAGATCGTCACATTGGCCGCTCTTCTCTCTGAAACGGTTGTACTTATCGTCTGCAAGGCTATGTCACGTGCTGCGGTATGCGGAGACACTAATATCACCACAGAAGAACACAGATGAAGCTTCTAAGTTGATGTAATATCCAGTAAGAAGTAGTACAATTCAAGTTTTAGGTATCGATTATTGACTTTTTAGCTGGCTTTGGTGCCTTGGACATGAGCTTGGACCTTAAGATTCTGCATGAAAGGAGGACTAGCAGCCGAGTTGCACGGGAGAATGTGAAAAGTGTTCATATGTAGTAAAAACCTGAGAAATCCGTCCGTTTTCGTCATTTGTTATCGAATCGACTTAAAGCCAGATCGTCACATCGGCCGCTCTTCTCTCTGAAACGGTTGTACTTATCGTCTGCAAAGCTATGTCGCGTACTGCGGTATTCGGAGTAACTAAAAGCACCATAGTAGAACACAGATGAAGCTCCTAACATGATGTAATAGCCAGTAAGAAGTAGTAAAATTCAAGGTTTAGGTATCGGTTATTGACTTTTTAGCTGGCTTTGGTGCCTTGGACATGTGCTAGGACCTTAAGATTCTGCATGAAAGGACGACTAGCAGGCGAGTTGCACGGGAGAATGTGAAAAGTGTTCATATGTATTAAAAACCTGAGAAATCCGTCCGTTTTCTTCATTTGTTATCGAATCGACTTAAAGCCAGATCGTCACATTGGCCGCTCTCCTCTCTGAAACGGTTGTACCTATCGTCTGCAAAGCTATGTCGCGTGCTGCGGCATGCTGAGACACTAAAAGCACCATAGTAGAACACAGATCAAGCTTCTAAGTTGATGTAATAGCCAGTAAGAAGTAGTACAATTCAAGTTTTAGGTATTGAATATGGACCTTTTAGCTGGCTTTGGTGCCTTGGACATGAGCTAGGACCTTACGATTCTGCATGAAAGGAGGACTAGCAGCCGAGTTGCACGGGAGAATGTGAAATGTGTTCATATGTAGTAATAACCTGAGAAATCCGTCCTTTTTCGTCATTTGTTATCGAATCGACTTAAAGCCAGATCGTCACATTGGCCGCTCTTCTCTCTGAAACGGTTGTGCTTATCGTCTGCAAAGCTATGTCTCGTGTTGCCGTAGGCGGAAACAGGAAAAGCACCATAGTAGAACACAGACGAAGCTTCTAAGTTGATGTAATAGCCAGTAAGAAATAGTCCAATTCAAGATTTAGGTATCGATTATTGACTTTTTAGCTGTCTTTCGTGCCTTGGACATGAGCTAGGACTTAAAGATTCTGCATAAAAGGAAGACTAGCAGCCCAGTTGAACGGGAGAATGTGAAAAGTGTTCATATGTAGTAAAAACCTGAGAAATGCGTCCGTTTTCGTCATTTGTTATCGAATCGACTTAAAGCCAGATCGTCACATTGGCCGCTCTTCTCTCTGAAACGGTTGTACTTATCGTCTGCAAAGCTATGTCGCTTACTGCGGTATTCGGAGACACTAAAAGCACCATAGTAGAACACAGATGAAGCTTCTAAGATGATGTAATAGCCAGTAAGAAGAAGTACAATTCAAGTTTTAGGTATCGGTTATTGTCTTTTTAGCTGGCTTTGGTGCCTTGGACATGAGCTAGGACCTTACGGGTCTGCATGAAAGGAGGAGTAGCAGCCGAGTTGCACGGGAGAATGTGAAAAGTGTTCATATGTAGTAAAAACCTGAGAAATTCGTCCGTTTTCGTCATTAGTTATCGAATCGACTTAAAGCCAGATCGTCACATTGGCCGCTCTTCTCTCTGAAACGGTTGTACTTATCGTCTGCAAACCTATGTCGCGTGCTGCGGTATGCGGAGACACTAAAATCACCATAGTAGAACACAGATGAAGCTTCTAAGTTGATGCAATAGCCAGTAAGAAGTAGAACAATTCAAGTTTTAGGTATCGATTATTGACTTTTTAGCTGGCTTCGGTACCTTGGACATGAGCTAGGACCTTAAGATTCTGCATGAAAGGAGGACTAGCAGCCGAGTTGCACGTGAGAATGTGAAAAGTGTTCATATGTAGTAAAAACCTGAGAAATCCGTCCGTTTTCGTCATTTGTTATCGAATCGACTTAAAGCCAGATCGTCACATTGGCCGCTCTTCTCTCTGAAACGGTTGTACATATCGTCTGCAAAGCTATGTCGCGTGCAGCGGTATGTGGAGACACTAAAAGCACCATAGTAGAACACAGATGAAGCATCTAAGTTGATGTAATAGCCAGTAAGAAGTAGTACAATTCAAGTTTTAGGAATCGATTATTGACTTTTAAGCTGGCTTTGGTGCCTTGGACATGAGCTAGGACCTTAAGATTCTGCATGAAAGGAGGACTAGCCGCCGAGTTGCACGGGAGAATGTGAAAAGTGTTCATATGTAGTAAAAACCTGAGAAATCCGTCTGTCTTCGTCATTTGTTATCGAATCGACATAAAGCCAGATCGTCACATTGGTCGCTCTTCTCTCTGAAACGGTTGTACTTATCGTCTGCAAAGCTATGTCGCGTGCTGCGGTGTGAGGAGACACTAAAAGCACCATAGTAGAACACAGATCAAGCTTCTAAGTTGATGTAATAGCCAGTAAGAAGTAGTACAATTCAAGTTATAGGTATTGAATATGGACCTTTTAGCTGGCTTTGGTGCCTTGGACATGACCTAGGACCTTAAGATTCTGCATGAAAGGAGGACTAGCAGCCGAGTTGCACGGGAGAATGTGAAAAGTGTTCATATGTAGTAATAACCTGAGAAATCCGTCCTTTTTCGTCATTTGTTATCGAATCGACTTAAAGCCAGATCGTCACATTGGCCGCTCTTCTCTCTGAAACGGTTGTGCTTATCGTCTGCAAAGCTATGTCGCGTGTTGCCGTAGGCGGAAACAGGAAAAGCACCATAGTAGAACACAGATGAAGCTTCTTAGTTGATGTAATAGCCAGTAATAAGTAGTCCAATTCAAGATTTAGGTATCGATTATTGACTTTTTAGCTGGCTTTCGTGCCTTGGACATGAGCTAGGGCTTTAAGATTCTGCATAAGAGGAGGACTAGCAGCCGAGTTGCACGGGAGAATGTGAAAAGTGTTCATATGTAGTAAAAACCTGAGAAATCCGTCCGTTTTCGTCATTTGTTATCGAATCGACTTAAAACCAGATCGTCACATTGGCCGCACTTCTCTCTGAAAAGGTTGCACTCATCGTCTGCAAAGCTATGTCGCATGCTGCGGTATGCGGAGACACTAAAAGCACCATAGTAGAAGCCAGACGAAGCTTCTAAGTTGACGTAATAGCCGGTAAGATGTAGTCCAATTCAAGATTTACGTATCGATTATTGACTTTTTAACTGGCTTTGGTGCCTTGGACATGAGCTAGGACCTTGACATTCTGCATGAAAGGAGGACTAGCAGCCGAGTTGCACGGGAGAATGTGAAAATTGTTCATATGTAGTAAAAACCTGAGAAATCCGTCCGTTTTCGTCATTTGTTATCGAATCGACTTAAAGCCAGATGGTCACATAAGCCGCTCTTCTCTCTGAAACGGTTGTACATATCGTCTGCAAAGCTATGTCGCGTGCAGCGGCATGTGGAGACACTAAAATCACCATAGTAGAACACAGATGAAGCATCTAAGTTGATGTAATAGCCAGTAAGAAGTAGTACAATTCAAGTTTTAGGAATCGATTATTGACTTTTTAGCTGGCTTTGGTGCCTTGGACATGAGCTAGGACCTTAAGATTCTGCATGAAAGGAGGACTAGCAGCCGAGTTGCACGGGAGAATGTGAAAAGTGTTCATATGTAGTAAAATCATGAGAAATCCGTCCGTTTTCGTCATTTATTATCGAATCGACTTAAAGCCAGATTTTCACATTGGCCGCTCTTCTCTCTGAAACGGTTGTACTTATCGTCTGCAAACCTATGTCGCGTGCTGCGGTATGCTAAGACACTAAAAGCACCATAGTAGAACACAGATCAAGCTTCTAAGTTGATGTAATAGCCAGTAAGAAGTAGCACAATTCAAGTTTTAGGTAATGAATATGGAACTTTTAGCTGGCTTTGGTGCCTTGGACATGAGCTAGGACCTTGAGATTCTGACTGAAAGGAGGACTAGCAGCCGATTTGCACGGGAGAATGTGAGAAGTGTTTCTTATGTAGTAAAAACCTTAGAAATCCGTCCGTTTTCGTCATTTGTTATCGAATCGACATAAAGCCAGATCGTCACATTGGCCGCTCTTCTCTCTGAAACGGTTGTACTTATCGTCTGGAAAGCTATGTCGCGTGCTGCGGTAAGCTGAGACACTAAAAGCACCATAGTAGAACACAGATCAAGGTTCTAAGTTGATGTAATAGCCAGTAAGAAGTAGTACAATTCAAGTTTTAGGTATTGAATATGGACCTCTTAGCTGGCTTTGGTGCCTTGGACATGAGCTAGGACCTTAAGATTCTGCATGAAAGGAAGACTAGCAGCCGAGTTGCACGGGAGAATGTGAAAAGTGTTCATATGTAGTAATAACCTGAGAAATCCGTCTGTCTTCGTCATTTGCTATCGAATCGACATAAAGCCAGATCGTCACATTGGCCGCTCTTCTCTCTGAAACGGTTGTGCTTACCGTCTGCAAAGCTATGTCGCGTGTTGCCGTAGGCGGAAACATGAAAAGTACCATAGTAGAATACAGATGAAGCTTCTAAGTTGATGTAATAGCCAGTAATAAGTAGTCCAATTCAAGATTTAGGTACCGATTATTGACTTTTTAGCTGGCTTTCTTGCCTTGGACATGAGCCAGGACTTTAAGATTCTGCATAAAAGGAGGACTAGCAGCCCAGTTGCACGGGAGAATGTGAAAAGTGTTCATATGTAGTAAAAACCTGAGAAATCCGTTTTCGTCATTTGTTATCGAATCGACTTAAAGCCACATCGTCACATTGGCCGCTCTTCTCTCTGAAACGGTTGTGCTTATCGTCTGCAAAACTATGTCGCGTGCTGCGGTATGCGGAGAAACTAAAAGCATCGTAGTAGAACACAGATGAAGCTTCTAAGTTGATGTAATAGCCAGTAAGAAGTAGTCCAATTCAAGTTTTAGGTATCGATTATTGAATTTTTAGCTGGCTTTGGTGACTTGGAAATGAGCTAGGACTTTAAGATTCTGCATAAAAGGAGGACTAGCAGCCCAGTTGCACAGGAGAATGTCAAAAGTGTTCACATGTAGTAAGAACCTGAGACATCCGTCCGTTTTCGTCATTTGTTATCAATCGACTTAAAGCCAGATCGTCACATTGGCCGCTCTTCTCTCTGAAACGGTTGTACTTATCGTCTGCAAAGCTATGTCGCGTGCTGCGGTATGCGGAGACACTAAAATCACCATAATAGAACTCAGATGAAGCTTCTAAGTTGATGCAATAGCCAGTAAGAAGTAGAACAATTCAAGTTTTAGATATCGGTTATTGACTTTTTACCCATCTTTGGTGCATTGGACACGAGCTAGGAACTTAAGATTTTGCATGAAGGAGAACTAGCAGCCGAGTTGCACGGGAGAATGTGAAAAGTGTTCATATGTAGTAAAAACCTGAGAAATCCGTCCGTTTTCGTCATTTGTTATCGAATCGACTTAAAGCCAGATCGTCACATTGGCCGCTCTTCTCACTGAAACGGTTGTACTTATCGTCTGCAAAGCTATGTCGCGTGCTGCGGTATGCGGAGACACTAAAAGCACCTTAGTAGAACACAGATGAAGCTTCTAAGTTGATGTAATACCCAGTAAGAAGTAGGACAATTCAAGTTTTAGGTATCGATTATTGACTTTTTAGCTGGCTTTGGTGCCTTGGACATGAGCTAGGACCTTAAGATTCGGCATAAAAGGAGGACTAGCAGCCGAGTTGCACGGGAGAATGTGAAAAGTGTTCATATGTAGTAAAAACCTGAGAAATCCGTCCGTTTTCGTCATTTGTTATCGAATCGACTTAAAGCCAGATTTTCACATTGGCCGCTCTTCTCTCTGAAACGGTTGTACTTATCGTCTGCAAACCTATGTCGCGTGCTGCGGTATGCTAAGACACTAAAAGCACCATAGTAGAACACAGATCAAGCTTCTAAGTTGATGTAATAGCCAGTAAGAAGTAGCACAATTCAAGTTTTAGGTAATGAATATGGAACTTTTAGCTGGCTTTGGTGCCTTGGACATGAGCAAGGACCTTGAGATTCTGACTAAAAGGAGGACTAGCAGCCGAGTTGCACGGGAGAAGGTGAAAAGTGTTCATATGTAGTAAAAACCTGAGAAATCCGTCCTTTTTCGTCATTTGTTATCGAATCGACTTAAAGCCAGATCGTCACATTGGCCGCTCTTCTCTCTGAAACGGTTGTGCTTATGGTCTGCAAAACTATGTCGCGTGCTGCGGTATGCGGAGAAACTAAAAGCATCGTAGTAGAACACAGATGAAGCTTCTAAGTTGATGTAATAGCCAGTAAGAAGTAGTCCAATTCAAGTTTTTGGTATCGATTATTGACTTTTTAGCTGGCTTTGGTGCCTTGGAAATGAGCTAGGACTTTAAGATTCTAAATAGAAGGAGGACTAGCAGCCCAGTTGCACAGGAGAATGTCAAAAGTGTTCACATGTAGTAAGAACCTGAGACATCCGTCCGTTTTCGTCATTTGTTATCAATCGACTTAAAGCCAGATCGTCACATTGGCCGCTCTTCTCTCTGAAACGGTTGTACTTATCGTCTGCAAAGCTATGTCGCGTGCTGCGGTATGCGGAGACACTAAAATCACCATAATAGAACTAAGATGAAGCTTCTAAGTTGATGCAATAGCCAGTAAGATGTAGAACAATTCAAGTTTTAGATATCGGTTATTGACTTTTTACCCTTCTTTGGTGCATTGGACACGAGCTAGGAACTTAAGATTCTGCATGAAGGAGGCCTAGCAGCCGAGTTGCACGGGAGAATGTGAAAAGTGTTCATATGTAGTAAAAACATGAGAAATCCGTCCGTTTTCGTCATTTGTTATCGAATCGACTTAAAGCCAGATCGTCACATTGGCCGCTCTTCTCACTGAAACGGTTGTACTTATCGTCTGCAAAGCTATGTCGCGTGCTGCGGTTTGCGGAGGCACTAAAAGCACCTTAGTAGGACACAGATGAAGCTTCTAAGTTGATGTAATACCCAGTAAGAAGTAGTACAATTCAAGTTTTAGGTATCGATTATTGACTTTTTAGCTGGCTTTGGTGCCTTGGACATGAGCTAGGACCTTAAGATTCTGCATGAAAGGAGGACTAGCAGCCGCGTTGCACGGGAGAATGTGAAAAGTGTTCATATGTAGTAAAAACCTGAGAAATCCGTCCGTTTTCGTCATTTGTTATCGAATCGACTTAAAGCCAGATCGTCACGTTGGCCGCTCTTCTCTCTGAAACGGTTCTACTTATCGTCTGCAAAGCTATGTCGCGTGTTGCCGTAGGCGGAAACAGTAAAAGCACCATAGTAGAACACAGATGAAGCTTCTACGTTGATGTAATAGCCAGTAAGAAGTAGTCCAATTCAAGATTTAGGTATCGATTATTGACTTTTTAGCTGGCTTTGGTGCCTTGGACATGAGCTAGGACTTTAAGATTCTGCATAAAAGGAGGACTAGCAGCCCAGTTGCACGGGAGAATGTGAAAAGTGTTCATATGTAGTAAAAACCTGAGAAATCCGTCCGTTTTCGTCATTTGTGATCGAATCGACTTAAAGCCAGATCGTCAAAATGGCCGCTCTTCTCTCTGTAACGGTTGTACTTATCGTCTGCAAGGCTATGTCGCGGGCTGCGGTATGCGGAGACACTAAAATCACCATAGTAGAACACAGATGAAGCTTCTAAGTTGATGCAATAGCCAGTAAGAAGTAGAACAACTCAAGTTTTAGGTATCGATTAATTACTTTTTAGCTGGCTTTAGTGCCTTGGACATGAGCTAGGACCTCAAGATTCTGCATGAAAGGAGGACTAGCAGCCGATTTGCACGGGAGAATGTGAGAAGTGTTCATATGTAGTAAAAACCTTAGAAATCCGTCCGTTTTCGTCATTTGTTATCGAATCGACATAAAGCCAGATCGTCACATTGGCCGCTCTTCTCTCTGAAACGGTTGTACTTATCGTCTGAAAAGCTATGTCGCGTGCTGCGGTAAGCTGAGACACTAAAAGCACCATAGTAGAACACAGATCAAGGTTCTAAGTTGATGTAATAGCCAGTAAGAAGTAGTACAATTCAAGTTTTAGGTATTGAATATGGACCTCTTAGCTGGCTTTGGTGCTTTGGACATGAGCTAGGACCTTAAGATTCTGCATGAAAGGAAGACTAGCAGCCGATTTGCACGGGAGAATGTGAAAAGTGTTCATATGTAGTAATAACCTGAGAAATCCGTCCTTTTTCGTCATTTGCTATCGAATCGACATAAAGCCAGATCGTCACATTGGCCGCTCTTCTCTCTGAAACGGTTGTGCTTACCGTCTGCAAAGCTATGTCGCGTGTTGCCGTATGCGGAGACAGGAAAAGTACCATAGTAGAATACAGATGAAGCTTCTAAGTTGATGTAATAGCCAGTAATATGTAGTCCAATTCAAGATTTAGGTATCGATTATTGACTTTTTAGCTGGCTTTCGTGCCTTGGACATGAGCCAGGACTTTAAGATTCTGCATAAAAGGAGGACTAGCAGCCCAGTTGCACGGGAGAATGTGAAAAGTGTTCATATGTAGTAAAAACCTGAGAAATCCGTTTTCGTCATTTGTTATCGAATCGACTTAAAGCCAGATCGTCAAAATGGCCGCTCTTCTCTCTGTAACGGTTGTACTTATCGTCTGCAAAGCTATGTCGCGTGCTGCGGTATGCGGAGACACTAAAATCACCATAGTAGAACACAGAAGAAGCTTCTAAGTTGTTGCAATAGCCAGTAAGAAGTAGAACAAGTCAAGTTTTAGGTATCGATTATTGACTTTTTAGCTGGCTTCGGTACCTTGGACATGAGCTCGGACCTTAAGATTCTGCATGAAAGGAGGACTAGCAGCCGAGTTGCACGAGAGAATGTAAAAAGTGTTCATATGTAGTAAAAACCTGAGAAATCCGTCCGTTTTCGTCATTTGTTATCGAATCGACTTAAAGCCAGATCGTCACATTGGCCGCTCTTCTCTCTGAAACGGTTGTACTTATCGTCTGCAAAGCTATGTCGCTTGCTGCGGTATGCTGAGACACTAAAAGCACCATAGTAGAACACAGATGAAGCTTCTAAGTTGATGTAATAGCCAGTAAGAAGTAGTATAATTCAAGTTTTAGGTATCGATTATTGACTTTTTAGCTGGCTTTGGTGCCTTGGACATGAGCTAGGACCTTGACATTCTGCATGAAAGAAGGACTAGCAGCCGAGTTGCACGGGAGACTGTGAAAAGTTTTCATATGTAGTAAAAACCTGAGAAATCCGTCCGTTTTCGTCATTTGTTATCGAATCGACTTAAAGCCAAATCGTCACATTGGCTACTCTTCTCTCTGAAACGGTTGTACTTATCGTCTGCAAAGCTATGTCGCGTGCTGCGGTATGTGGAGACACTAAAAGCACCATAGTAGAATACAGATGAAGCTTCTAAGTTGATGTAATAGCCAGTAAGAAGTAGTAGAATTCAAGTTTTAGGTATCGATTATTGACTTTTTAGCTGGCTTTCGTGCCTTGGACATGAGCAAGGACCTTAAGATTCTGCATGAAAGGAGGACTAGCAGCCGAGTTGCACGGGAGAATGTGAAAAGTGTTCATATGTAGTAAAAAATTGAGAAATCCGTCCGTTTTCATCATTTGTTATCGAATCGACTTAAAGCCACATCGCCACATTGGCCGCTCTTCTCTCTGAAACGGTTGTGCTTATCGACTGCAAAACTATGTCGCGTGCTGCGATATGCGGAGAAACTAAAAGCACCGTAGTAGAACACAGATCAAGCTTCTAAGTTGATGTAATAGCCAGTAAGAAGTAGTCCAATTCAAGTTTTAGGTATAGATTATTGACTTTTTAGCTGGCTTTTGTGCCTTGGACATGAGCTAGGACCTTAAGATCCTGCATGAAAGGAGGACTAGCAGCCGAGTTGCACAGGAGAATGTGAAAAGTGTTCATATGTAGTAAGAACCTGAGACATCCGTCCGTTTTCGTCATTTGTTATCGAATCGACTTAAAGCCAGATCGTCACATTGGAAGCTCTTCTCTCTGAAACGGTTGTACTTATCGTCTGCAAAGCTATGTCGCGTGTTGCCGTAGGCGCAAACAGGAAAAGCACCATAGTAGAACACAGATGAAGCTTCTAAGTTGATGTAATAGCCAGTAAGAAGTAGCCCAATTCAAGATTTAGGTATCGATTATTGACTTTTTAGCTGGCTTTGGTGCCTTGGACATGAGCTAGGACTTTAAGATTCTGCATAAAAGGAGGACTAGCAGCCCAGTTGCACGGGAGAATGTGAAAAGCGTTCATATGTAGTAAAAACCTGAGAAATCCGTCCGTTTGCGTCATTTGTTATCGAATCGACTTAAAGCCAGATCGTCACATTGGCCGCTCCTCTCTCTGAAACGGTTGTACTTATCGTCTGGAAAGCTATGTCGCGTGCTGCGGTAAGCTGAGACACTAAAAGCACCATAGTAGAACACAGATCAAGGTTCTAAGTTGATGTAATAGCCAGTAAGAAGTAGTACAATTCAAGTTTTAGGTATTGAATATGGACCTCTTAGCTGGCTTTGGTGCCTTGGACATGAGCTAGGACCTTAAGATTCTGCATGAAAGGAAGACTAGCAGCCGAGTTGCACGGGAGAATGTGAAAAGTGTTCATATGTAGTAATAACCTGAGAAATCCGTCTGTCTTCGTCATTTGCTATCGAATCGACATAAAGCCAGATCGTCACATTGGCCGCTCTTCTCTCTGAAACGGTTGTGCTTACCGTCTGCAAAGCTATGTCGCGTGTTGCCGTAGGCGGAAACATGAAAAGTACCATAGTAGAATACAGATGAAGCTTCTAAGTTGATGTAATAGCCAGTAATAAGTAGTCCAATTCAAGATTTAGGTATCGATTATTGACTTTTTAGCTGGCTTTCTTGCCTTGGACATGAGCCAGGACTTTAAGATTCTGCATAAAAGGAGGACTAGCAGCCCAGTTGCACGGGAGAATGTGAAAAGTGTTCATATGTAGTAAAAACCTGAGAAATCCGTTTTCGTCATTTGTTATCGAATCGACTTAAAGCCACATCGTCACATTGGCCGCTCTTCTCTCTGAAACAGTTGTGCTTATCGTCTGCAAAACTATGTCGCGTGCTGCGGTATGCGGAGAAACTAAAAGCATCGTAGTAGAACACAGATGAAGCTTCTAAGTTGATGTAATAGCCAGTAAGAAGTAGTCCAATTCAAGTTTTAGGTATCGATTATTGACTTTTTAGCTGGCTTTGGTGACTTGGAAATGAGCTAGGACTTTAAGATTCTGCATAAAAGGAGGACTAGCAGCCCAGTTGCACAGGAGAATGTCAAAAGTGTTCACATGTAGTAAGAACCTGAGACATCCGTCCGTTTTCGTCATTTGTTATCAATCGACTTAAAGCCAGATCGTCACATTGGCCGCTCTTCTCTCTGAAACGGTTGTACTTATCGTCTGAAAAGCTATGTCGCGTGCTGCGGTAAGCTGAGACACTAAAAGCACCATAGTAGAACACAGATCAAGGTTCTAAGTTGATGTAATAGCCAGTAAGAAGTAGTACAATTCAAGTTTTAGGTATTGAATATGGACCTCTTAGCTGGCTTTGGTGCTTTGGACATGAGCTAGGACCTTAAGATTCTGCATGAAAGGAAGACTAGCAGCCGATTTGCACGGGAGAATGTGAAAAGTGTTCATATGTAGTAATAACCTGAGAAATCCGTCCTTTTTCGTCATTTGCTATCGAATCGACATAAAGCCAGATCGTCACATTGGCCGCTCTTCTCTCTGAAACGGTTGTGCTTACCGTCTGCAAAGCTATGTCGCGTGTTGCCGTATGCGGAGACAGGAAAAGTACCATAGTAGAATACAGATGAAGCTTCTAAGTTGATGTAATAGCCAGTAATATGTAGTCCAATTCAAGATTTAGGTATCGATTATTGACTTTTTAGCTGGCTTTCGTGCCTTGGACATGAGCCAGGACTTTAAGATTCTGCATAAAAGGAGGACTAGCAGCCCAGTTGCACGGGAGAATGTGAAAAGTGTTCATATGTAGTAAAAACCTGAGAAATCCGTTTTCGTCATTTGTTATCGAATCGACTTAAAGCCAGATCGTCAAAATGGCCGCTCTTCTCTCTGTAACGGTTGTACTTATCGTCTGCAAGGCTATGTCGCGGGCTGCGGTATGCGGAGACACTAAAATCACCATAGTAGAACACAGATGAAGCATCTAAGTTGATGTAATAGCCAGTAAGAAGTAGTACAATTCAAGTTTTAGGAATCGATTATTGACCTTTTAGCTGGCTTTGGTGCCTTGGACATGAGCTAGGACCTTAAGATTCTGCATGAAAGGAGGACTAGCAGCCGAGTAGCACGGGAGAATGTGAAAAGTGTTCATATGTAGTAAAAACCTGAGAAATCCGTCCGTTTTCGTCATTTGTTATCGAATCGACTTCAAGCCAGATCGTCACATTTTCCGCTCTTCTCTCTGAAACGGTTGTACTTATCGTCTGCAAAGCTATGTCGCGTGCTGCGGTATGCGGAGACACTAAAATCACCATAGTAGAACACAGAAGAAGCTTCTAAGTTGTTGCAATAGCCAGTAAGAAGTAGAACAAGTCAAGTTTTAGGTATCGATTATTGACTTTTTAGCTGGCTTCGGTACCTTGGACATGAGCTCGGACCTTAAGATTCTGCATGAAAGGAGGACTAGCAGCCGAGTTGCACGAGAGAATGTAAAAAGTGTTCATATGTAGTAAAAACCTGAGAAATCCGTCCGTTTTCGTCATTTGTTATCGAATCGACTTAAAGCCAGATCGTCACATTGGCCGCTCTTCTCTCTGAAACCGTTGTACTTATCGTCTGCAAAGCTATGTCGCTTGCTGCGGTATGCTGAGACACTAAAAGCACCATAGTAGAACACAGATGAAGCTTCTAAGTTGATGTAATAGCCAGTAAGAAGTAGTATAATTCAAGTTTTAGGTATCGATTATTGACTTTTTAGCTGGCTTTGGTGCCTTGGACATGAGCTAGGACCTTGACATTCTGCATGAAAGAAGGACTAGCAGCCGAGTTGCACGGGAGACTGTGAAAAGTTTTCATATGTAGTAAAAACCTGAGAAATCCGTCCGTTTTCGTCATTTGTTATCGAATCGACTTAAAGCCAAATCGTCACATTGGCTACTCTTCTCTCTGAAACGGTTGTACTTATCGTCTGCAAAGCTATGTCGCGTGCTGCGGTATGTGGAGACACTAAAAGCACCATAGTAGAATACAGATGAAGCTTCTAAGTTGATGTAATAGCCAGTAAGAAGTAGTAGAATTCAAGTTTTAGGTATCGATTATTGACTTTTTAGCTGGCTTTCGTGCCTTGGACATGAGCAAGGACCTTAAGATTCTGCATGAAAGGAGGACTAGCAGCCGAGTTGCACGGGAGAATGTGAAAAGTGTTCATATGTAGTAAAAAATTGAGAAATCCGTCCGTTTTCATCATTTGTTATCGAATCGACTTAAAGCCACATCGCCACATTGGCCGCTCTTCTCTCTGAAACGGTTGTGCTTATCGACTGCAAAACTATGTCGCGTGCTGCGATATGCGGAGAAACTAAAAGCACCGTAGTAGAACACAGATCAAGCTTCTAAGTTGATGTAATAGCCAGTAAGAAGTAGTCCAATTCAAGTTTTAGGTATAGATTATTGACTTTTTAGCTGGCTTTTGTGCCTTGGACATGAGCTAGGACCTTAAGATCCTGCATGAAAGGAGGACTAGCAGCCGAGTTGCACAGGAGAATGTGAAAAGTGTTCATATGTAGTAAGAACCTGAGACATCCGTCCGTTTTCGTCATTTGTTATCGAATCGACTTAAAGCCAGATCGTCACATTGGAAGCTCTTCTCTCTGAAACGGTTGTACTTATCGTCTGCAAAGCTATGTCGCGTGTTGCCGTAGGCGCAAACAGGAAAAGCACCATAGTAGAACACAGATGAAGCTTCTAAGTTGATGTAATAGCCAGTAAGAAGTAGCCCAATTCAAGATTTAGGTATCGATTATTGACTTTTTAGCTGGCTTTGGTGCCTTGGACATGAGCTAGGACTTTAAGATTCTGCATAAAAGGAGGACTAGCAGCCCAGTTGCACGGGAGAATGTGAAAAGCGTTCATATGTAGTAAAAACCTGAGAAATCCGTCCGTTTGCGTCATTTGTTATCGAATCGACTTAAAGCCAGATCGTCACATTGGCCGCTCCTCTCTCTGAAACGGTTGTACTTATCGTCTGGAAAGCTATGTCGCGTGCTGCGGTAAGCTGAGACACTAAAAGCACCATAGTAGAACACAGATCAAGGTTCTAAGTTGATGTAATAGCCAGTAAGAAGTAGTACAATTCAAGTTTTAGGTATTGAATATGGACCTCTTAGCTGGCTTTGGTGCCTTGGACATGAGCTAGGACCTTAAGATTCTGCATGAAAGGAAGACTAGCAGCCGAGTTGCACGGGAGAATGTGAAAAGTGTTCATATGTAGTAATAACCTGAGAAATCCGTCTGTCTTCGTCATTTGCTATCGAATCGACATAAAGCCAGATCGTCACATTGGCCGCTCTTCTCTCTGAAACGGTTGTGCTTACCGTCTGCAAAGCTATGTCGCGTGTTGCCGTAGGCGGAAACATGAAAAGTACCATAGTAGAATACAGATGAAGCTTCTAAGTTGATGTAATAGCCAGTAATAAGTAGTCCAATTCAAGATTTAGGTATCGATTATTGACTTTTTAGCTGGCTTTCTTGCCTTGGACATGAGCCAGGACTTTAAGATTCTGCATAAAAGGAGGACTAGCAGCCCAGTTGCACGGGAGAATGTGAAAAGTGTTCATATGTAGTAAAAACCTGAGAAATCCGTTTTCGTCATTTGTTATCGAATCGACTTAAAGCCACATCGTCACATTGGCCGCTCTTCTCTCTGAAACAGTTGTGCTTATCGTCTGCAAAACTATGTCGCGTGCTGCGGTATGCGGAGAAACTAAAAGCATCGTAGTAGAACACAGATGAAGCTTCTAAGTTGATGTAATAGCCAGTAAGAAGTAGTCCAATTCAAGTTTTAGGTATCGATTATTGACTTTTTAGCTGGCTTTGGTGACTTGGAAATGAGCTAGGACTTTAAGATTCTGCATAAAAGGAGGACTAGCAGCCCAGTTGCACAGGAGAATGTCAAAAGTGTTCACATGTAGTAAGAACCTGAGACATCCGTCCGTTTTCGTCATTTGTTATCAATCGACTTAAAGCCAGATCGTCACATTGGCCGCTCTTCTCTCTGAAACGGTTGTACTTATCGTCTGCAAAGCTATGTCGCGTGCTGCGGTATGCGGAGACACTAAAATCACCATAATAGAACTCAGATGAAGCTTCTAAGTTGATGCAATAGCCAGTAAGAAGTAGAACAATTCAAGTTTTAGATATCGGTTATTGACTTTTTACCCTTCTTTGGTGCATTGGACACGAGCTAGGAACTTAAGATTTTGCATGAAGGAGAACTAGCAGCCGAGTTGCACGGGAGAATGTGAAAAGTGTTCATATGTAGTAAAAACCTGAGAAATCCGTCCGTTTTCGTCATTTGTTATCGAATCGACTTAAAGCCAGATCGTCACATTGGCCGCTCTTCTCACTGAAACGGTTGTACTTATCGTCTGCAAAGCTATGTCGCGTGCTGCGGTATGCGGAGACACTAAAAGCACCTTAGTAGAACACAGATGAAGCTTCTAAGTTGATGTAATACCCAGTAAGAAGTAGGACAATTCAAGTTTTAGGTATCGATTATTGACTTTTTAGCTGGCTTTGGTGCCTTGGACATGAGCTAGGACCTTAAGATTCGGCATAAAAGGAGGACTAGCAGCCGAGTTGCACGGGAGAATGTGAAAAGTGTTCATATGTAGTAAAAACCTGAGAAATCCGTCCGTTTTCGTCATTTGTTATCGAATCGACTTAAAGCCAGATTTTCACATTGGCCGCTCTTCTCTCTGAAACGGTTGTACTTATCGTCTGCAAACCTATGTCGCGTGCTGCGGTATGCTAAGACACTAAAAGCACCATAGTAGAACACAGATCAAGCTTCTAAGTTGATGTAATAGCCAGTAAGAAGTAGCACAATTCAAGTTTTAGGTAATGAATATGGAACTTTTAGCTGGCTTTGGTGCCTTGGACATGAGCTAGGACCTTGAGATTCTGACTAAAAGGAGGACTAGCAGCCGAGTTGCACGGGAGAAGGTGAAAAGTGTTCATATGTAGTAAAAACCTGAGAAATCCGTCCTTTTTCGTCATTTGTTATCGAATCGACTTAAAGCCAGATCGTCACATTGGCCGCTCTTCTCTCTGAAACGGTTGTGCTTATGGTCTGCAAAACTATGTCGCGTGCTGCGGTATGCGGAGAAACTAAAAGCATCGTAGTAGAACACAGATGAAGCTTCTAAGTTGATGTAATAGCCAGTAAGAAGTAGTCCAATTCAAGTTTTTGGTATCGATTATTGACTTTTTAGCTGGCTTTGGTGCCTTGGAAATGAGCTAGGACTTTAAGATTCTAAATAGAAGGAGGACTAGCAGCCCAGTTGCACAGGAGAATGTCAAAAGTGTTCACATGTAGTAAGAACCTGAGACATCCGTCCGTTTTCGTCATTTGTTATCAATCGACTTAAAGCCAGATCGTCACATTGGCCGCTCTTCTCTCTGAAACGGTTGTACTTATCGTCTGCAAAGCTATGTCGCGTGCTGCGGTATGCGGAGACACTAAAATCACCATAATAGAACTCAGATGAAGCTTCTAAGTTGATGCAATAGCCAGTAAGATGTAGAACAATTCAAGTTTTAGATATCGGTTATTGACTTTTTACCCTTCTTTGGTGCATTGGACACGAGCTAGGAACTTAAGATTCTGCATGAAGGAGGCCTAGCAGCCGAGTTGCACGGGAGAATGTGAAAAGTGTTCATATGTAGTAAAAACATGAGATATCCGTCCGTTTTCGTCATTTGTTATCGAATCGACTTAAAGCCAGATCGTCACATTGGCCGCTCTTCTCACTGAAACGGTTGTACTTATCGTCTGCAAAGCTATGTCGCGTGCTGCGGTTTGCGGAGGCACTAAAAGCACCTTAGTAGGACACAGATGAAGCTTCTAAGTTGATGTAATACCCAGTAAGAAGTAGTACAATTCAAGTTTTAGGTATCGATTATTGTCTTTTTAGCTGGCTTTGGTGCCTTGGACATGAGCTAGGACCTTAAGATTCTGCATGAAAGGAGGACTAGCAGCCGCGTTGCACGGGAGAATGTGAAAAGTGTTCATATGTAGTAAAAACCTGAGAAATCCGTCCGTTTTCGTCATTTGTTATCGAATCGACTTAAAGCCAGATCGTCACGTTGGCCGCTCTTCTCTCTGAAACGGTTCTACTTATCGTCTGCAAAGCTATGTCGCGTGTTGCCGTAGGCGTAAACAGTAAAAGCACCATAGTAGAACACAGATGAAGCTTCTACGTTGATGTAATAGCCAGTAAGAAGTAGTCCAATTCAAGATTTAGGTATCGATTATTGACTTTTTAGCTGGCTTTGGTGCCTTGGACATGAGCTAGGACTTTAAGATTCTGCATAAAAGGAGGACTAGCAGCCCAGTTGCACGGGAGAATGTGAAAAGTGTTCATATGTAGTAAAAACCTGAGAAATCCGTCCGTTTTCGTCATTTGTTATCGAATCGACTTAAAGCCAGATCGTCAAAATGGCCGCTCTTCTCTCTGTAACGGTTGTACTTATCGTCTGCAAGGCTATGTCGCGGGCTGCGGTATGCGGAGACACTAAAATCACCATAGTAGAACACAGATGAAGCTTCTAAGTTGATGCAATAGCCAGTAAGAAGTAGAACAACTCAAGTTTTAGGTATCGATTAATTACTTTTTAGCTGGCTTTAGTGCCTTGGACATGAGCTAGGACCTCAAGATTCTGCATGAAAGGAGGACTAGCAGCCGATTTGCACGGGAGAATGTGAGAAGTGTTCATATGTAGTAAAAACCTTAGAAATCCGTCCGTTTTCGTCATTTGTTATCGAATCGACATAAAGCCAGATCGTCACATTGGCCGCTCTTCTCTCTGAAACGGTTGTACTTATCGTCTGAAAAGCTATGTCGCGTGCTGCGGTAAGCTGAGACACTAAAAGCACCATAGTAGAACACAGATCAAGGTTCTAAGTTGATGTAATAGCCAGTAAGAAGTAGTACAATTCAAGTTTTAGGTATTGAATATGGACCTCTTAGCTGGCTTTGGTGCTTTGGACATGAGCTAGGACCTTAAGATTCTGCATGAAAGGAAGACTAGCAGCCGATTTGCACGGGAGAATGTGAAAAGTGTTCATATGTAGTAATAAACTGAGAAATCCGTCCTTTTTCGTCATTTGCTATCGAATCGACATAAAGCCAGATCGTCACATTGGCCGCTCTTCTCTCTGAAACGGTTGTGCTTACCGTCTGCAAAGCTATGTCGCGTGTTGCCGTATGCGGAGACAGGAAAAGTACCATAGTAGAATACAGATGAAGCTTCTAAGTTGATGTAATAGCCAGTAATATGTAGTCCAATTCAAGATTTAGGTATCGATTATTGACTTTTTAGCTGGCTTTCGTGCCTTGGACATGAGCCAGGACTTTAAGATTCTGCATAAAAGGAGGACTAGCAGCCCAGTTGCACGGGAGAATGTGAAAAGTGTTCATATGTAGTAAAAACCTGAGAAATCCGTTTTCGTCATTTGTTATCGAATCGACTTAAAGCCAGATCGTCAAAATGGCCGCTCTTCTCTCTGTAACGGTTGTACTTATCGTCTGCAAGGCTATGTCGCGGGCTGCGGTATGCGGAGACACTAAAATCACCATAGTAGAACACAGATGAAGCATCTAAGTTGATGTAATAGCCAGTAAGAAGTAGTACAATTCAAGTTTTAGGAATCGATTATATACCTTTTAGCTGGCTTTGGTGCCTTGGACATGAGCTAGGACCTTAAGATTCTGCATGAAAGGAGGACTAGCAGCCGAGTTGCACGGGAGAATGTGAAAAGTGTTCATATGTAGTAAAAACCTGAGAAATCGGTCCGTTTTCGTCATTTGTTATCGAATCGACTTAAAGCCAGATCGTCACATTGGCCGCTCTTCTCTCTGAAACGGTTGTACTTATCTTCTGCAAAGCTATGTCGCGTGCTGCGGTATTCGGAGACACTAAAATCACCATAGTAGAACACAGATGAAGCATCTAAGTTGATGTAATAGCCAGTAAGAAGTAGTACAATTCAAGTTTTAAGTATCGAATATTGACTTTTTAGCTGGCTTTTGCCTTGGACATGAGCTAGGACTTTAAGATTCTGCATAAAATGAGGACTAGCGGCCAGTTGCACGGGAGAATGTGAAAAGTGTTCACATGTAGTAAAAACCTGAGGCATCCGTCCGTTATCGTCATTTGTTATTGAATCGACTTAAAGTCAGATCGTCACATTGGCCGCTCTTCTCACTGAAACGGTTGTACTTATCGTCTACAAAGCTATGTCGCCTACTGCTGTATTCGGAGACACTAAAAGCACCACAGTAGAACACAGATGAAGCTCCTAAGATGACGTAATAGCCAGTAAGAAGTAGTACATTTAAAGTTTTAGGTATCGGTTATTGACTTTTTAGCTGGCTTTTGGTGCCTTGGACATGAGCTAGGACCTTAAGATTCTGCATGAAAGGAGGACTAGCAGCCGAGTTGCACGGGAGAATGTGAAAAGTGTTCATATGTAGTAAAAACCTGAGAAATCCGTCCGTTTTCGTCATTTGTTATCGAATCGACTTCAAGCCAGATCGTCACATTTTCCGCTCTTCTCTCTGAAACGGTTGTACTTATCGTCTGCAAAGCTATGTCGCGTGCTGCGGTATGCGGAGACACTAAAATCACCATAGTAGAACACAGAAGAAGCTTCTAAGTTGTTGCAATAGCCAGTAAGAAGTAGAACAAGTCAAGTTTTAGGTATCGATTATTGACTTTTTAGCTGGCTTCGGTACCTTGGACATGAGCTCGGACCTTAAGATTCTGCATGAAAGGAGGACTAGCAGCCGAGTTGCACGAGAGAATGTAAAAAGTGTTCATATGTAGTAAAAACCTGAGAAATCCGTCCGTTTTCGTCATTTGTTATCGAATCGACTTAAAGCCAGATCGTCACATTGGCCGCTCTTCTCTCTGAAACGGTTGTACTTATGGTCTGCAAAGCTATGTCGCGTGCTGCGGTATGCTGAGACACTAAAAGCACCATAGTAGAACACAGATGAAGCTTCTAAGTTGATGTAATAGCCAGTAAGAAGTAGTATAATTCAAGTTTTAGGTATCGATTATTGACTTTTTAGCTGGCTTTGGTGCCTTGGACATGAGCTAGGACCTTGACATTCTGCATGAAAGAAGGACTAGCAGCCGAGTTGCACGGGAGACTGTGAAAAGTTTTCATATGTAGTAAAAACCTGAGAAATCCGTCCGTTTTCGTCATTTGTTATCGAATCGACTTAAAGCCAAATCGTCACATTGGCTACTCTTCTCTCTGAAACGGTTGTACTTATCGTCTGCAAAGCTATGTCGCGTGCTGCGGTATGTGGAGACACTAAAAGCACCATAGTAGAATACAGATGAAGCTTCTAAGTTGATGTAATAGCCATTAAGAAGTAGTAGAATTCAAGTTTTAGGTATCGATTATTGACTTTTTAGCTGGCTTTCGTGCCTTGGACATGAGCAAGGACCTTAAGATTCTGCATGAAAGGAGGACTAGCAGCCGAGTTGCACGGGAGAATGTGAAAAGTGTTCATATGTAGTAAAAAATTGAGAAATCCGTCCGTTTTCATCATTTGTTATCGAATCGACTTAAAGCCACATCGTCACATTGGCCGCTCTTCTCTCTGAAACGGTTGTGCTTATCGACTGCAAAACTATGTCGCGTGCTGCGATATGCGGAGAAACTAAAAGCACCGTAGTAGAACACAGATCAAGCTTCTAAGTTGATGTAATAGCCAGTAAGAAGTAGTCCAATTCAAGTTTTAGGTATAGATTATTGACTTTTTAGCTGGCTTTTGTGCCTTGGACATGAGCTAGGACCTTAAGATCCTGCATGAAAGGAGGACTAGCAGCCGAGTTGCACAGGAGAATGTGAAAAGTGTTCATATGTAGTAAGAACCTGAGACATCCGTCCGTTTTCGTCATTTGTTATCGAATCGACTTAAAGCCAGATCGTCACATTGGAAGCTCTTCTCTCTGAAACGGTTGTACTTATCGTCTGCAAAGCTATGTCGCGTGTTGCCGTAGGCGGAAACAGGAAAAGCACCATAGTAGAACACAGATGAAGCTTCTAAGTTGATGTAATAGCCAGTAAGAAGTAGCCCAATTCAAGATTTAGGTATCGATTATTGACTTTTTAGCTGGCTTTGGTGCCTTGGACATGAGCTAGGACTTTAAGATTCTGCATAAAAGGAGGACTAGCAGCCCAGTTGCACGGGAGAATGTGAAAAGCGTTCATATGTAGTAAAAACCTGAGAAATCCGTCCGTTTGCGTCATTTGTTATCGAATCGACTTAAAGCCAGATCGTCACATTGGCCGCTCCTCTCTCTGAAACGGTTGTACTTATCGTCTGCAAACCTATGTCGCGTGCTGCGGTATGCGGAGACACTAAAAGCACCATAGTAGAACACAAACGAAGCTTCTAAGTTGATGTAATAGCCAGTAAGAAGTAGTACAATTCAAGTTTTAGGTATCGATTATTGACCTTTTTACTGGCTTTGGTGCCTTGGACATGAGCCAGGACCTTGACATTCTGCATGAAAGGAGGACTAGCAGCCGAATTGCACTGGAGAATGTGGAAAGTGTTCATATGTAGTAAAAACCTGAGAAATCGGTCCGTTTTCGTCATTTTTTATCGAATCGACTTAAAGCCAGATCGTCACATTGGCCGCTCTTCTCTCTGAAACGGTTGTACTTATCGTCTACAAAGCTATGTCGCGTGCTGCGGTATGTGGAGACACTAAAAGCACCATAGTAGAACACAGATGAAGCTTCTAATTAGATGTAATAGCCAGTAAGAAGTAGTACAATTCAAGTTTTAGGTATCGATTATTGACTTTTTAGCTGGCTTTGGTGCCTTGGACATGAGCTAGGACCTTAACATTCTGCATGAAAGGAGGACTAGCAGCCGAGTTGCACGGGAGGATGTGAAAGTGTTCATATGTAGTAAAAACCTGAGAAATCCGTCCGTTTAAGTCATTTGTTATCGAATTGACTTAAACCCAGATCGTCACATTGGCCGCTCTTCTCTCTGAAACGGTTGTACTTATCGTCTGCAAAGCTGTGTCGCGTGCTGCGGTATGCGGAGAAACTAAAAGCACCGTAGTAGAACACAGATGAAGCTTCTAAGTTGATGTAATAGCCAGTAAGAAGATAGGTATCGATTATTGACTTTTTAGCTGGCTTTGGTGCCTTGGACATGAGTTAGGACCTTAACATTCTGCATGAAAGGAGGACTAGCAGACGCGTTGCTCGGGAGAATGTGAAAAGTGTTCATATGTAGTAAAAACATGAGAAATCCGTCCGGTTTCGTCATTTGTTATCGAATCGAGTTAAAGCCAGATCGTCACATTGGCTGCACTTCTCTCTGAAACGGTTGTACTTATCGTCTGCAAAGCTATGTCGCGTGCTGCGGTATGCTGAGACACTAAAAGCACCATAGTAGAACACAGATGAAGCTTCTAAGTTGATGTAATAGCCAGTAAGAAGTAGTCCAATTCAAGTTTTAGGTATCGATTATTGACTTTTTAGCTGGCTTTGGTGCCTTGGACATGAGCTAGGACTTTAAGATTCTGCATAAAAGGAGGACTAGCAGCCCAGTTGCACGGGAGAATGTGAAAAGTGCTCATATGTAGTAAAAACCTGAAAAATCCGTCCGTTTTCGTCATTTGTTATCGAATCGACTTAAAGCCAGATCGTCACATTGGCCGCTCTTCTCTCTGAAACGGTTGTACTTATCGTCTGCAAAGTTATGTCGCGTGCTGCGGTATGCGGAGACACTAAAAGCACCATAGTAGAACACATATAAAGCTTCAAAGTTGATGTAATAGCCAGTAACAAGTAGTACAGTTCAAGTTTTAGGTATCGATTATTGACTTTTTAGCTGGCTTTGGTGCATTGGACATGAGCTAAGACCTTAACGTTCTGCATGAAAGGAGGACTAGCAGCCGAGTTGCATGGGAGAATGTGAAAAGTGTTCATTTGTAGTAAAAACCTTAGAAATCCGTCCGTTTTCGTCATTTGTTATCGAATCGACTTAAAGCCAGATCGTCACATTGGCCACTCTTCTCCGTGAAACGGTTGTACTTATCGTCTGCAAAGCTATGTCGCGTGCTGCGGTATGCGGAGACACGAAAATCATCATAGTAGAACAAAGATGAAGCTTCTAAGTGGATGTAATAGCCAGTAAGAAGTAGTACAATACAAGTTTTAGGTATCGATTATTTACTTTTTATCTGGCTTTGGTGATTTGGACATGAGCTAGGACCTTGAGATTCTGCGTGAAAGGAGGACTAGCAGCAGAGTTGCACGGGAGAATGTGAAAAGTGTTCGCATGTAGTAAAAACCTGAGAAATCCGTCCGTTTTCGTCATTTGTTATCGAATCGACTTAAAGCCAGATCGTCACATTGGCCGCTCTTCTCTCTGAAACGGTTGTGCTTATCGTCTGCAAAACTATGTCGCGTGCTGCGGTATGCGGAGAAACTAAAAGCACCGTAGTAGAACACAGATGAAGCTTCTAAGTTGATGCAATAGTCAGTAAGAAGTAGTACAGTTCAAGTTTTAGGTATCAATTGTTGACTTTTTAGCTGTCTTTGGTGCCTTGGACATGAGCTAGGACCTTAAGATTCTGCATGAAAGGAGGACTATCCGCCGAGTTGCACGGGAGAATGTGAAAAGTGTTCATATGTAGTAAAAACCTTAGAAATCCGTCCGTTTTCGTCATTTGTTATCGAATCGACTTAAAGCCAGATCTTCAAATTGGCCGCTCTTCTCTCTGAAACGGTTGTACTTATCTTCTGCAAAGCTATGTCGCGTGCTGCGGTATGTGGAGACACTAAAAGCACCATAGTAGAACAGAGATGAAGCTTCTAAGTTGATGTAATAGCCAGTAAGAAGAAGTAGAATTCAAGTTTTAGGTATCGATTATTGACTTTTTAGCTAGCTTTGGTGCCTTGGACATGAGCAAGGACCTTAAGATTCTGCATGAAAGGAGGACTAGCAGCCGCGTTGCACGGGAGAAAGTGAGAAGTGTTCATATGTAGTAAAAACCTGAGAAATCCGTCCGTTTTCGTCATTTGTTATCGAATCGACTTAAAGCCAGATCGTCACATTGGCCGCTCTTCTCTCTGAAACGGTTGTACTTATCTTCTGCAAAGCTATGTCGCGTGCTGCGGTATGTGGAGACACTAAAAGCACCATAGTAGAACAGAGATGAAGCTTCTAAGTTGATGTAATAGCCAGTAAGAAGTAGTACAATTCAAGTTTTAGGTATCGGTTACTGACTTTTTAGCTGGCTTTGGTGCCTTGGACATGAGCTAGTACCTTAAGATTCTGCATGAGAGGGGGACTAGCAGCCGAGTTGCACGGGAGAATGTAAAAAGTGTTCATATGTAGTAAAAACCTGAGAAATCCGTCCGTTTTCGTCATTTGTTATCGAATCAACTTAAAGCCAGATCGTCACATTGGCCACTCTTCTCCGTGAAACGGTTGTACTTATCGTCTGCAATGCTATGTCACGTGCTGCGGTATGCGGAGACACGAAAATCGTCATAGTAGAACACAGATGAAACTTCTAACTTGATGTAATAGCCAGTAAGAAGTAGTACAATTCAAGTTTTAGGTATCGATTATTGACTTTTTAGCTGGCTTTGGTGCCTTGGACATGAGCTACGACCTTGAGATTCTGCGTGAATGGAGGACTAGCAGCAGAGTTGCACGGGAGAATGTGAAAAGTGTTCGCATGTAGTAAAAACCTGAGAAATCCGTCCGTTTTCTTCATTTGTTATCGAATCGACTTAAAGCCAGATCGTCACATTGGCCGCTCTTCTCTCTGAAACGGTTGTACTTATCGTCTGCAATGCTATGTCGCGTGCTGCGGTATGCGGAGGCACTAAAAGCACCATAGTAGAACACAGATGAAGCTTCTACATTGATGTAATAGCCAGTAAGAAGTAGTACAATTCAAGTTTTAGGTATCGATTATTGACTTTTTAGCTGGCTTTGGTGCCTTGGACATGAGCTAGGACCTTAACATTCTGCATGAAAGGAGGACTAGCAGCCGAGTTGCACGGGAGAATGTGAAAAGTGTTCATACGTAGTAAAAACCTTAGAAATCCGTCCGTTTTCGTCATTTGTTATCGAATCGATTTAAAGCCAGATCGTCACATTGGCCACTCTTCTCCGTGAAACGGTTGTACTTATCGTCTGCAAAGCTATGTCGCGTGCTGCGGTATGCGGAGACACGAAAATCATCATAGTAGAACACAGATGAAGCTTCTAAGTTGATGTAATAGCCAGTAAGAAGTAGTACAATTCAAGTTTTAGGTATCGATTATTGACTTTTTAGCTGGCTTTGGTGATTTGGACATGAGCTAGGACCTTGAGATTCTGCGTGAAAGGAGGACTAGCAGCAGAGTTGCACGGGAGAATGTGAAAAGTGTTCGCATGTAGTAAAAACCTGAAAAATCCGTCCCTTTTCGTCATTTGTTATCGAATCGACTTAAAGCCAGATCGTCACATTGGCCGCTCTTCTCTCTGAAACGGTTGTGCTTATCGTCTGCAAAACTATGTCGCGGGCTGCGGTATGCGGAGAAACTAAAAGCACCGTAGTAGAACACAGATGAAGCTTCTAAGTTGATGCAATAGTCAGTAAGAAGTAGTACAGTTCAAGTTTTAGGTATCAATTATTGACTTTTTAGCTGTCTTTGGTGCCTTGGACATGAGCTAGGACCTTAAGAGTCTGCATGAAAGGAGGACTATCAGCCGAGTTGCACGGGAGAATGTGAAAAGTGTTCATATGTAGTAAAAACCTTAGAAATCCGTCCGTTTTCGTCATTTGTTATCGAATCGACTTAAAGCCAGATCTTCACATTGGCCGCTCTTCTCTCTGAAACGGTTGTACTTATCTTCTGCAAAGCTATGTCGCGTGCTGCGGTATGTGGAGACACTAAAAGCACCATAGTAGAACAGAGATGAAGCTTCTAAGTTGATGTAATAGCCAGTAAGAAGAAGTAGAATTCAAGTTTTAGGTATCGATTATTGACTTTTTAGCTGGCTTTGGTGCCTTGGACATGAGCAAGGACCTTAAGATTCTGCATGAAAGGAGGACTAGCAGCCGCGTTGCACGGGAGAAAGTGAGAAGTGTTCATATGTAGTAAAAACCTGAGAAATCCGTCCGTTTTCGTCATTTGTTATCGAATCGACTTAAAGCCAGATCGTCACATTGGCCGCTCTTCTCTCTGAAGCGGTTGTACTTATCTTCTGCAAAGCTATGTCGCGTGCTACGGTATGTGGAGACACTAAAAGCACCATAGTAGAACAGAGATGAAGCTTCTAAGTTGATGTAATAGCCAGTAAGAAGTAGTACAATTAAAGTTTTAGGTATCGATTATTGACTTTTTAGCTGGCTTTGGTGCCTTGGACATGAGCTACGACCTTGAGATTCTGCGTGAATGGAGGACTAGCAGCAGAGTTGCACGGGAGAATGTGAAAAGTGTTCGCATGTAGTAAAAACCTGAGAAATCCGTCCGTTTTCTTCATTTGTTATCGAATCGACTTAAAGCCAGATCGTCACATTGGCCGCTCTTCTCTCTGAAACGGTTGTACTTATCTTCTGCAAAGCTATGTCGCGTGCTGTGGTATGCGGAGAAACTAAAAGCACCATAGTAGATCACAGATGAAGCTTCTAAGATGATGTATTAGCCAGTAAGAAGTAGTACAATTCAAGTTTTAGGTATCGATTATTGACTTTTTAGCTGGCTTTGGTGCCTTGGACATGAGCTAGGACCTTAACATTCTGCATGAAAGGAGGATTAGCAGTCGAGTTGCACGGGAGAATGTGAAAAGTGTTCATATGTAGTAAAAACCTGAGAAATCCGTCCGTTTTCGTCATTTGTTATCGAATCAACTTAAATCCAGCTCGTCACATTGGCCACTCTTCTCCGTGAAACGGTTGTACTTATCGTCTGCAATGCTATGTCACGTGCTGCGGTATGCGGAGACACGAAAATCATCATAGTAGAACACAGATGAAACTTCTAAGTTGATGTAATAGCCAGTAAGAAGTAGTACAATTCAAGTTTTAGGTATCGATTATTGACTTTTTAGCTGGCTTTGGTGCCTTGGACATGAGCTACGACCTTGAGATTCTGCGTGAATGGAGGACTAGCAGCAGAGTTGCACGGGAGAATGTGAAAAGTGTTCGCATGTAGTAAAAACCTGAGAAATCCGTCCGTTTTCTTCATTTGTTATCGAATCGACTTAAAGCCAGATCGTCACATTGGCCGCTCTTCTCTCTGAAACGGTTGTACTTATCTTCTGCAAAGCTATGTCGTGTGCTGCGGTATGTGGAGACACTAAAATCACCATAGTAGAACAGAGATGAAGCTTGTAAGTTGATGTAATAGCCAGTAAGAAGTAGTACAATTCAAGTTTTAGGAACTGAATATTGAATCTTTAGCTGGCTTTGGTGCCTTGGACATGAGCTAGGACCTTAATATTCTGCATGAAAGGAGGACTAGCAGCCGAGTTGCACGGGAGAATGTGAAAAGTGTTCATATGTAATAAAAACCTGAGAAATCCGTCCGTTTTCGTCATTTGTTATCGAATCGACTTAAAGCCAGATCGTCACATTGGCCGCTCGTCTCTCTGAAACGGTTGTACTTATCGTCTACAAAGCTATGTCGCGTGCTGCGGTATGCGGAGACACTAAAATCACCATAGTAGAACACAGATGAAGCTACTAAGTTGATGCAATAGCCAGTAAGAAGTAGTCCAATTCACGATTTAGGTATTGAATATTGACCTTTTAGCTGGCTTTGGTGCCTTGGACATGAGCAAGGACCTTAAGATTCTGCATGAAAGGTGGACTAGCAGCCGAGTTGCACTGGAGAATGTGAAAAGTGTTCATATGTAGTAAAACCCTGAGAAATCCGTCCGTTTTCGTCATTTGTTATCGAATCGACTTAAAGCCAGATCATCACATTGGCCGCTCTGCTCTCTGAAACGGTTGTACTTATCGTTTGCAAAGCTATGTCGCGTACTGCGGTATTCGGAGACACTAAAAGCACCATAGTAGAACACAGATGAAGCTCCTAAGATGATGTAATAGCCAGTAAGATGTAGTACAATTCAAGTTTTAGGTAATGAATATTGACCTTTTAGCTGGCTTTGGTGCCTAGGACATGAGCTAGGACCTTAAGATTCTGCATGAAAGGAGGACTAGCAGCCGAGTTGCACGGGAGAATGTGAAAAGTGTTCATATGTAGTAAAAACCTGAGAAATCCGTCCGTTTTCGTCATTTGTTATCGAATCGAGTTAAAGCCAGATCGTCACATTGGCCGCTCTTCTCTCTGAAACGGTTGTATTTATCGTCTGCAAAGCGATGTCGCGTGCTGAGCTATTCGGAGACACTAAAAGCACCATAGTAGAACACAGATGAAACTTCTAACTTGATGTAATAGCCAGTAAGAAGTAGTACAATTCAAGTTTTAGGAATCGATTATTAACATTTTAGCCGGCTTTGGTGCCTTGGACATGAGCTAGGACCTTAAGATTCTGCATGAAAGGAGGAGTATCAGCCGAGTTGCACGGGAGAATGTGAAAAGTGTTTATATGTAGTAAAAACCGGAGAAATTCGTCCGTTTTCGTCATTTGTTATCGAATCGACTTAAAGCCAGATCGTCACATTGGCCACTCTTCTCCGTGAAACGCTTGTACTTATCGTCTGCAAAGCTATGTCACGTGCTGCGGTATGCGGAGACACTAAAATCACCATAGTAGAACACAGGTGAAGCTACTAAGTTGATGCAATAGCCAGTAAGAAGTAGTCCAATTCAAGATTTAGGTATCGATTATTGACTTTTTAGCTGGCTTCGGTACCTTGGACATGAGCTAGGACCTTAAGATTCTGCATAAAAGGAGGACTAGCAGCCCAGTTGCACGGGAGAATGTGAAAAGTGTTCATATGCAGTAAAAACCTGAGAAATACGTCCGTTTTCGTCATTTGTTATCGAATCGACTTAAAGCCAGATCGTCACATTGGCCGCTCTTCTCTCTGAAACGGTTGTGCTTATCGTCTGCAAAACTATGTTGCGTGCTGCGGTATGCGGAGAAACTAAAAGCACCATAGCAGATCACAGATGAAGCTTCTAAGATGATGTATTAGCCAGTAAGAAGTAGTACAATTCAAGTTTTAGGTATCGATTATTGACTTTTTAGCTGGCTTTGGTGCCTTGGACATGAGCTAGGACCTTAACATTCTGCATGAAAGGAGGACTAGCAGCCGAGTTGCACGGGAGAATGTGAAAAGTGTTCATATGCAGTAAAAACCTGAGAAATACGTCCGTTTTCGTCATTTGTTATCGAATCGACTTAAAGCCAGATCGTCACATTGGCCGCTCTTCTCTCTGAAACGGTTGTACTTATCGTCTGCAAAGCTATGTCGCGTGCTGCGCTACGCGGAGGCACTAAAATCACCATAGTAGAACACAGATGAAGCTTCTAAGTTGATGTAATAGCCAGTAAGAAGTTAGGTATCGATTATTGACTTTTTAGCTGGCTTTGGTGCCTTGGACATGAGCTAGGACCTTAACATTCTGCATGAAAGGAGGACTAGCAGCCGAGTTGCACGAGAGAATGTGAAAAGTGTTCATATGTAGTAAAAACCGCAGAAATCCGTCCGTTTTCGTCATTTGCTATCGAATCGACTTAAAGCCAGATCGTCACATTGGCCGCTCTACTCTCTGAAACGGTTGTACGTATCGTCTGCAAAGCTATGTCGCGTACTGCGGTATTCGGAGACACTAAAAGCACCATAGTAGAACACAGATGAAGCTCCTAAGATGATGTAATAGCCAGTAAGAAGTAGTACAATTCAAGTTTTACGTAATGAATATTGATCTTTTAGCTGGCTTTGGTGCCTTGGACATGAGATAGGACCTTAAGATTCTGCATGAAAGGAGGACTAGCAGCCGAGTTGCACGAGAGAATGTGAAAAGTTTTCATATGTAGTAAAAACCTGAGAAATCCGTCCGTTTTCGTCATTTGTTATCGAATCGACTTAAAGCCAGATCGTTACATGGGCCGCTCTTCTCTCTGAAACGGTTGTATTTATCGTCTGCAAAGCTATGTCGCGTGCTGTGGTATGCGGAGACACTAAAAACACCATAGTAGAACACAGATCAAGCTTCTAAGTTGATGTAATAGCCAGTAAGAAGTAGTACAGTTCAAGTTTTAGGTACTGAATATTGACCTTTTAGCTGGCTTTGGTTCCTTGGACATGAGCAAGGACCTTAAGATTCTGCATGAAAGGAGGACTAGCAGCCGAGTTGCACGGGAGACTGTGAAAAGTGTTCATATGTAGTAAAAACCTGAGAAATCCGTCCATTTTCGTCATTTGTTATCGAATCGACGTAAAGCCAGATCGTCACATTGGCCGCTCTGCTCTCTGAAACGGTTGTACTTATTGTCTGCAAAGCTATGTCGCGTACTGCGGTATTCGGAGACACTAAAAGCACCATAGTAGAACACAGATGAAGCTCCTAAGATGATGTAATAGCCAGTAAGAAGTAGTACAATTCAAGTTTTAGGTATCGATTATTGACTTTTTAGCTGGCTTTGGTGCCTTGGACATGAGCTACGACCTTGAGATTCTGCGTGAATGGAGGACTAGCAGCAGAGTGGCACGGGAGAATGTGAAAAGTGTTCGCATGTAGTAAAAACCTGAGAAATCCGTCCGTTTTCTTCATTTGTTATCGAATCGACTTAAAGCCAGATCGTCACATTGGCCGGTCTTCTCTCTGAAACGGTTGAACTTATCTTCTGCAAAGCTATGTCGCGTGCTGCGGTATGTGGAGACACTAAAAGCACCATAGTAGAACAGAGATGAAGCTTGTAAGTTGATGTAATAGCCAGTAAGAAGTAGTACAATTCAAGTTTTAGGAACTGAATATTGAATATTTAGCTGGCTTTGGTGCCTTGGACATGAGCTAGGACCTTAATATTCTGCATGAAAGGAGGACTAGCAGCCGAGTTGCACGGGAGAATGTGAAAAGTGTTCATATGTAATAAAAACCTGAGAAATCCGTCCGTTTTCGTCATTTGTTATCGAATCCACTTAAAGCCAGATCGTCCTATTGGCCGCTCGTCTCTCTGAAACGGTTGTACTTATCGTCTACAAAGCTATGTCGCGTGCTGCGGTATGCGGAGACACTAAAATCACCATAGTAGAACACAGATGAAGCTACTAAGTTTATGCAATAGCCAGTAAGAAGTAGTCCAATTCAAGATTTAGGTATTGAATATTGAACTTTTAGCTGGCTTTGGTGCCTTGGACATGATCTAGGACCTTAAGATTCTGCATGAAAGGAGGAGTATCAGCCGAGTTGCACGGGAGAATGTGAAAAGTGTTTATATGTAGTAAAAACCGGAGAAATTCGTCCGTTTTCGTCATTTGTTATCGAATCGACTGAAAGCCAGATAGTCACATTGGCCGCTCTTCTCTCTGAAACGCTTGTACTTATCGTCTGCAAAGCTATGTCACGTGCTGCGGTACGCGGAGACACTAAAATCACCATAGTAGAACACAGGTGAAGCTACTAAGTTGATGCAATAGCCAGTAAGAAGTAGTCCAATTCAAGATTTAGGTATCGATTATTGACTTTTTAGCTTGCTTCGGTACCTTGGATATGAGCTAGGACCTTAAGATTCTGCATAAAAGGACGACTAGCAGCCCAGTTGCACGGGAGAATGTGAATAGTGTTCATATGCAGTAGAAACCTGAGAAATCCGTCCGTTTTCGTCATTTGTTATCGAATCGACTTAAAGCCAGATCGTCACATTGGCCGCTCTTCTCTCTGAAACGGTTGTGCTTATCGTCTGCAAAACTATGACGCGTGCTGCGGTATGCGGAGAAACTAAAAGCACCATAGTAGATCACAGATGAAGCTTCTAAGATGATGTAATAGCCAGTAAGAAATAGTACAATTCAAGTTTTAGGTATCGATTATTGACTTTTTAGCTGGCTTTGGTGCCTTGGACATGAGCTAGGACCTTAACATTGTGCATGAAAGGAGGACTAGCAGCCGAGTTGCACGGGAGAATGTGAAAAGTGTTCATATGCAGTAAAAACCTGAGAAATCCGTCCGTTTTCGTCATTTGTTATCGAATCGACTTAAAGCCAGATCGTCACATTGGCCGCTCTTCTCTCTGAAACGGTTGTACTTATCGTCTGCAAAGCTATGTCGCGTGCTGCGCTACGCGGAGGCACTAAAAGCACCATAGTAGAACACAGATGAAGCTTCCAAGTTGATGTAATAGCCAGTAAGAAGTAGTACAATTCAAGTTTTAGGTATCGATTATTGACTTCTTAGCTGGCTTTGGTGCCTTGGACATGAGCTATTACCTTAAGATTCTGCGTGAAAGTAGGACTAGCAGCCTAATTGCACGGGAGAATTAGAAAAGTGTTCATATGTAGTAAAAACCTGAGAAATCCGTCCGTTTTCGTCATTTGTTATCGAATCGACTTAAAGCCAGATCGTCACATTGGCCGCTCTTCTCTCTGAAACGGTTGTACTTATCGTCTGCAAAGCTGTGTCGCGTGCTGCGGTATGCGGAGAAACTAAAAGCACCGTAGTAGAACACAGATGAAGCTTCTAAGTTGATGTAATAGCCAGTAAGAAGTTAGGTATCGATTATTGACTTTTTAGCTGGCTTTGGTGCCTTGGACATGAGCTAGGACCTTAACATTCTGCATGAAAGGAGGACTAGCAGCCGAGTTGCACAAGAGAATGTGAAAAGTGTTCATATGTAGTAAAATCCGTAGAAATCCGTCCGTTTTCGTCATTTGCTATCGAATCGACTTAAAGCCAGATCGTCACATTGGCCGCTCTACTCTCTGAAACGGTTGTACGTATCGTCTGCAAAGCTATGTCGCGTACTGCGGTATTCGGAGACACTAAAAGCACCATAGTAGAACACAGATGAAGCTCCTAAGATAATGTAATAGCCAGTAAGAAGTAGTACAATTCAAGTTTTACGTAATGAATATTGACCTTTTAGCTGGCTTTGGTGCCTTGGACATGAGCTAGGACCTTAAGATTCTGCATGAAAGGAGGACTAGCAGCCGAGTTGCACGAGAGAATGTGAAAAGTTTTCATATGTAGTAAAAACCTGAGAAATCCGTCCGTTTTCTTCATTTGTTATCGAATCAACTTAAAGCCAGATCGTCACATTGGCCACTCTTCTCCGTGAAACGGTTGTACTTATCGTCTGCAATGCTATGTCACGTGCTGCGGTATGCGGAGACACGAAAATCGTCATAGTAGAACACAGATGAAACTTCTAACTTGATGTAATAGCCAGTAAGAAGTAGTACAATTCAAGTTTTAGGTATCGATTATTGACTTTTTAGCTGGCTTTGGTGCCTTGGACATGAGCTACGACCTTGAGATTCTGCGTGAATGGAGGACTAGCAGCAGAGTTGCACGGGAGAATGTGAAAAGTGTTCGCATGTAGTAAAAACCTGAGAAATCCGTCCGTTTTCTTCATTTGTTATCGAATCGACTTAAAGCCAGATCGTCACATTGGCCGGTCTTCTCTCTGAAACGGTTGAACTTATCTTCTGCTAAGCTATGTCGCGTGCTGCGGTATGTGGAGACACTAAAAGCACCATAGTAGAACAGAGATGAAGCTTGTAAGTTGATGTAATAGCCAGTAAGAAGTAGTACAATTCAAGTTTTAGGAACTGAATATTGAATATTTAGCTGGCTTTGGTGCCTTGGACATGAGCTAGGACCTTAATATTCTGCATGAAAGGAGGACTAGCAGCCGAGTTGCACGGGAGAATGTGAAAAGTGTTCATATGTAATAAAAACCTGAGAAATCCGTCCGTTTTCGTCATTTGTTATCGAATCGACTTAAAGCCAGATCGTCACATTGGCCGCTCGTCTCTCTGAAACGTTTGTACTTATCGTCTACAAAGCTATGTCGCGTGCTGCGGTATGCGGAGACACTAAAATCACCATAGTAGAACACAGATGAAGCTACTAAGTTGACGTAATAGCCAGTAAGAAGTAGTACAATTCAAGTTTTAGGTATCGATTATTGACTTCTTAGATGGATTTGGTGCCTTGGACATGAGCTAGGACCTTAAGATTCTGCATGAAAGGAGGAGTATCAGCCGAGTTGCACGGGAGAATGTGAAAAGTGTTTATATGTAGTAAAAACCGGAGAAATTCGTCCGTTTTCGTCATTTGTTATCGAATCGACTGAAAGCCAGATAGTCACATTGGCCGCTCTTCTCTCTGAAACGCTTGTACTTATCGTCTGCAAAGCTATGTCACGTGCTGCGGTACGCGGAGACACTAAAATCACCATAGTAGAACACAGGTGAAGCTACTAAGTTGATGCAATAGCCAGTAAGAAGTAGTCCAATTCAAGATTTAGGTATCGATTATTGACTTTTTAGCTTGCTTCGGTACCTTGGATATGAGCTAGGACCTTAAGATTCTGCATAAAAGGAGGACTAGCAGCCCAGTTGCACGGGAGAATGTGAAAAGTGTTCATATGCAGTAAAAACCTGAGAAATCCGTCCGTTTTCGTCATTTGTTATCGAATCGACTTAAAGCCAGATCGTCACATTGGCCGCTCTTCTCTCTGAAACGGTTGTGCTTATCGTCTGCAAAACTATGACGCGTGCTGCGGTATGCGGAGAAACTAAAAGCACCATAGTAGATCACAGATGAAGCTTCTAAGATGATGTAATAGCCAGTAAGAAATAGTACAATTCAAGTTTTAGGTATCGATTATTGACTTTTTAGCTGGCTTTGGTGCCTTGGACATGAGCTAGGACCTTAACATTGTGCATGAAAGGAGGACTAGCAGCCGAGTTGCACGGGAGAATGTGAAAAGTGTTCATATGCAGTAAAAACCTGAGAAATACGTCCGTTTTCGTCATTTGCTATCGAATCGACTTAAAGCCAGATCGTCACATTGGCCGCTCTTCTCTCTGAAACGGTTGTACGTATCGTCTGCAAAGCTATGTCGCGTACTGCGGTATTCGGAGACACTAAAAGCACCATAGTAGAACACAGATGAAGCTCCTAAGATGATGTAATAGCCAGTAAGAAGTAGTACAATTCAAGTTTTAGGTAATGAATATTGACCTTTTAGCTGGCTTTGGTGCCTTGGACATGAGCTAGGACCTTAAGATTCTGCATGAAAGGAGGACTAGCAGCCGAGTTGCACGAGAGAATGTGAAAAGTGTTCATATGTAGTAAAAACCTGAGAAATCCGTCGGTTTCGTCATTTGCTATCGAATCGACTTAAAGCCAGATCGTCACATTGGCCGCTCTTCTCTCTGAAACGGTTGTACGTATCGTCTACAAAGCTATGTCGCGTACTGCGGTATTCGGAGACACTAAAAGCACCATAGTAGAACACAGATCAAGCTTCTAAGTTGATGTAATAGCCAGTAAGAAGTAGTACAGTTCAAGTTTTAGGTATTGAATATTGACCTTTTAGCTGGCTTTGGTGCCTTGGACATGAGCAAGGACCTTAAGATTCTGCATGAAAGGAGGACTAGCAGCCGAGTTCCACGGGAGACTGTGAAAAGTGTTCATATGTAGTAAAAACCTGAGAAATCCGTCCATTTTCGTCATTTGTTATCGAATTGACGTAAAGCCAGATCGTCACATTGGCCGCTCTGCTGTCTGAAACGGTTGTACTTATTGTCTGCAAAGCTATGTCGCGTACTGCGGTATTCGGAGACACTAAAAGCACCATAGTAGAACACAGATGAAGCTCCTAAGATTATGTAATAGCCAGTAAGAAGTAGTACAATTCAAGTTGTAGGTATCGGTTATTGACCTTTTAGCTGGCTTTGGTGCCTTGGACATGAGCTAGGACCTTAAGATTCTGCATGAAAAAAGGGCTAGCAGCCGAGTTCCACGGGAGACTGTGAAAAGTGTTCATATGTAGTAAAAACCTGAGAAATCCGTCCATTTTCGTCATTTGTTATCGAATTGACGTAAAGCCAGATCGTCACATTGGCCGCTCTGCTGTCTGAAACGGTTGTACTTATTGTCTGCAAAGCTATGTCGCGTACTGCGGTATTCGGAGACACTAAAAGCACCATAGTAGAACACAGATGAAGCTCCTAAGATGATGTAATAGCCAGTAAGAAGTAGTACAATTCAAGTTTTAGGTAATGAATATTGACCTTTTAGCTGGCTTTGGTGCCTTGGACATGAGCTAGGACCTTAAGATTCTGCATGAAAGGAGGACTAGCAGCCGAGTTGCACGAGAGAATGTGAAAAGTGTTCATATGTAGTAAAAACCTGAGAAATCCGTCCGTTTTCGTCATTTGCTATCGAATCGACTTAAAGCCAGATCGTCACATTGGCCGCTCTTCTCTCTCAAACGGTTGTACGTATCGTCTGCAAAGCTATGTCGCGTACTGCGGTATTCGGAGACACTAAAAGCACTATAGTAGAACACAGATGAAGCTCCTAAGATGATGTAATAGCCAGTAAGAAGTAGTACAATTCAAGTTGTAGGTATCGGTTATTGACTTTTTAGCTGGCTTTGGTGCCTTAGACATGAGCTACGACCTTAAGATTCTGCATGAAAGGAGGACTAGCAGCCGACTTGCACGGGAGAAAGTGAAAAGTGTTCATATGTAGTAAAAACCTTAGAAATCCGTCCGTTTTCGTCATTTGTTATCGAATCGACTTAAAGCCAGATCGTCACATTGGCTGCTCTTCTCTCTGAAACGGTTGTACTTATCGTCTGCAAAGCTATGTCGCGTGCTGCGCTACGCGGAGGCACTAAAGGCACCATAGTAGAACACAGATGAAGCTTCTAAGTTGATGTAATAGCCAGTAAGAAGTAGTACAATTCAAGTTTTAGGTATCGATTATTGACTTTTTAGCTGGCTTTGGTGACTTGGACATGAGCTAGGACCTCAAGATTCTGCATGAAAGGAGGACTAGCAACCGAGTTGCACGGGAGAATGTGAAAAGTGTTCATATGTAATAAAAACCTGAGAAATCCGTCCGTTTTCGTCATTTGTTATCGAATCGACTTAAAGCCAGATCGTCACTTTGGCCGCTCTTCTCTCTGAAACTGTTGTACTTATCGTCTACAAAGCTATGTCGCGTGTTGCGGTATGCGGAGACACTAAAAGCACCGTAGTAGAACACAGATGAAGATTCTAAGTTGATGTAATAGCCAGTAAGAAGTAGTACAATTCAAGTTTTAGGTATCGATTATTGACTTCTTAGCTGGCTTTGGTGCCTTGGACATGAGCTATTACCTTAAGATTCTGCATGAAAGTAGGACTAGCAGCCGAGTTGCACGGGTGAATTTGAAAAGTGTTCATATGTAGTAAAAACCTGAGAAATCCGTCCGTTTTCGTCATTTGTTATTGAATCGACTTAAAGCCAGATCGTCACATTGGCCGCTCTTCTCTCTGAAACGGTTGTACTTATCGTCTGCAAAGCTGTGTCGCGTGCTGCGGTATGCGGACAAACTAAAAGCACCGTAGTAGAACACAGATGAAGCTTCTAAGTTGATGTAATAGCCAGTAAGAAGTTAGGTATCGATTATTGACTTTTTAGCTGGCTTTGGTGCCTTGGACATGAGCTAGGACCTTAACATTCTGCATGAAAGGAGGACTAGCAGCCGCGTTGCTCGGGAGAATGTGGAAAGTGCTCATATGTAGTAAAAACCTGAGAAATCCGTCCGGTTTCGTCATTTGTTATCGAATCGACTTAAAGCCAGATCGTTACATTGGCCGCTCTTCTCTCTGAAACGGATGTACTTATCGTCTGCAAAGCTATGTCGCGTGCTGCGGTATTCGGAGACACTAAAAGCACCATAGTAGAACACAGATGAAGCACCTAAGATGATGTAATAGCCAGTAAGAAGTAGTACAATTCAAGTTTTAGGTAATGAATATTGACCTTTTAGCTGGCTTTGGTGCCTTGGACATGAGCTAGGACCTTAAGATTCTGCATGAAAGGAGGACTAGCAGCCGAGTTACACGAGAGAATGTGAAAAGTGTTCATATGTAGTAAAAATCTGAGAAATCCGTCCGTTTTCGTCATTTGCTATCGAATCGACTTAAAGCCAGATCGTCACATTGGCCGCTCTTCTCTCTGAAACGGTTGTACGTATCGTCTGCAAAGCTATGTCGCGTACTGCGGTATTCGGAGACACTAAAAGCACTATAGTAGAACACAGATGAAGCTCCTAAGATGATGTAATAGGCAGTAAGAAGTAGTACAATTCAAGTTGTAGGTATCGGTTATTGACTTTTTAGCTGGCTTTGGTCCCTTAGACATGAGCTAGGACCTTAAGATTCTGCATGAAAGTAGGACTAGCAGCCGACTTGCCCGGGAGAATGTGAAAAGTGTTCATATGTAGTAAAAACCTTAGAAATCCGTCCGTTTTCGTCATTTGTTATCGAATCGACTTAAAGCCAGATCGTCACATTGGCTGCTCTTCTCTCTGAAACGGTTGTACTTATCGTCTGCAAAGCTATGTCGCGTTCTGCGCTACGCGGAGGCACTAAAAGCACCATAGTAGAACACAGATGAAGCTTCTAAGTTGATGTAATAGCCAGTAAGAAGTAGTACAATTCAAGTTTTAGGTATCGATTATTGACTTCTTAGCTGGCTTTGGTGCCTTGGACATGAGCTATTACCTTAAGATTCTGCATGGAAGTAGTACTAGCAGCCGAGTTGCACGGGAGAATTTGAAAAGTGTTCATATGTAGTAAAAACCTGAGAAATCCGTCCGTTTTCGTCATTTGTTATCAAATCGACTTAAAGCCAGATCGTCACATTGGCCGCTCTTCTCTCTGAAACGGTTGTGCTTATCGTCTGCAAAACTATGTCGCGTGCTGCGGTATGCGGAGAAACTAAAAGCACCATAGTAGATCACAGATGAAGCTTCTAAGATGATGTAATAGCCAGTAAGAAATAGTACAATTCAAGTTTTAGGTATCGATTATTGACTTTTTAGCTGGCTTTGCTGCTTTGGACATGAGCTAGGACCTTAACATTGTGCATGAAAGGAGGACTAGCAGCCGAGTTGCACGGGAGAATGTGAAAAGTGTTCATATGTAGTAAAAACCTGAGAAATCCGTCCGTTTTCGTCATTTGCTATCGAATCGACTTAAAGCCAGATCGTCACATTGGAAGCTCTTCTCTCTGAAACGGTTGTACGTATCGTCTGCAAAGCTATGTCGCGTACTGCGGTATTCGGAGACAGTAAAAGCACCATAGTAGAACACAGATGAAGCTCCTAAGATGATGTAATAGCCAGTAAGAAGTAGTATAATTCCAGTTTTAGGTAATGAATATTGATCTTTTAGCTGGCTTTGGTGCATTGGACATGAGCTAGGACCTTAAGATTCTGCATGAAAGGAGGACTAGCTGCCGAGTTGCACGAGAGAATGTGAAAAGTGTTCATATGTAGTAAAAACCTGAGATATCCGTCCGGTTTCGTCATTTGTTATCGAATCGACTTAAAGCCAGATCGTCACATTGGCCGCTCTTCTCTCTGAAACAGTTGTACTTATCGTCTGCAAAGCTATGTCGCGTCCTGCGGTATTCGGAGACACTAAAAGTACCATAGTAGAACACAGATGAAGCTCCTAAGATGATGTAATAGCCAGTAAGAAGTAGTACAATTCAAGTTTTAGGTAATGAATATTGACCTTTTAGCTGGCTTTGGTGCCTTGGACATGAGCTAGGACCTTAAGATTCTGCATGAAAGGAGGACTAGCAGCCGAGTTGCACGAGAGCATGTGAAAAGTGTTCATATGTAGTAAAAACCTGAGAAATCCGTCCGTTTTCGTCATTTGCTATCGAATCGACTTAAAGCCAGATCGTCACATTGGCCGCTCTTCTCTCTGAAACGGTTGTACGTATCGTCTGCAAAGCTATGTCGCGTACTGCGGTATTCGGAGACACTAAAAGCACCATAGTAGAACACAGATGAAGCTCCTAAGATGATGTAATAGCCAGTAAGAAGTAGTACAATTCAAGTTTTAGGTATCGGTTATTGACTTTTTAGCTGGCTTTGGTGCCTTGGACATGAGCTAGGACCTTAAGATTCTGCATGAAAGGAGGACTAGCAGCCGACTTGCACGGGGGAATTTGAAAAGTGTTCATATGTAGTAAAAACCTGAGAAATCCGTCCGTTTTCGTCATTTGTTATCGAATCGACTTAAAGCCAGATCGTCACATTGGCCGCTCTTCTCTCTGAAACGGTTGTACTTATCGTCTGCAAAGCTGTGTCGCGTGCTGCGGTATGTGGAGAAACTAAAAGCACCGTAGTAGAACACAGATGAAGCTTCTAAGTTGATGTAATAGCCAGTAAGAAGTTAGGTATCGATTATTGACTTTTTAGCTGGCTTTGGTGCCTTGGACATGAGCTAGGACCTTAACATTCTGCATGAAAGGAGGACTAGCAGCCGACTTGCACGGGAGAATGTGAAAAGTGTTCATATGTAGTAAAAACCTGAGAAATCCGTCCGTTTTCGTCATTTGTTATCGAATCGAGTTAAAGCCAGATCGTCACATTGGCTGCTCTTCTCTCTGAAACGGTTGTACTTATCGTCTGCAAAGCTATGTCGCGTGCTGCGCTACGCGGAGGCACTAAAAGCACCATAGTAGAACACAGATGAAGCTTCTAAGTTGATGTAATAGCCAGTAAGAAGTAGTACAATTCAAGTTTTAGGTATCGATTATTGACTTCTTAGCTGGCTTTGGTGCCTTGGACATGAGCTATTACCTTAAGATTCTGCATGAAAGTAGGACTAGCAGCCGAGTTGCACGAGAGAATTTAAAAAGTGTTCATATGTAGTAAAAACCTGAGAAATCCGTCCGTTTTCGTCATTTGTTATCGAATCTACTTAAAGCCAGATCGTCACATTGGCCGCTCTTCTCTCTGAAACGGTTGTACTTATCGTTTGCAAAGCTGTGTCGCGTGCTGCGATATGCGGAGAAACTAAAAGCACCGTAGTAGAACACAGATGAAGCTTCTAAGTTGATGTAATAGCCAGTAAGAAGTTAGGTATCGATTATTGACTTTTTAGCTGGCTTTGGTGCCTTGGACATGAGCTAGGACCTTAATATTCTGCATGAAAAGAGGACTAGCAGCCGAGTTGCACGAGAGAATATGAAAAGTGTTCATATGTAGTAAAAACCTGAGAAATCGGTCCGTTTTCGTCATTTGCTATCGAATCGACTTAAAGCCAGATCGTCACATTGGCCGCTCTTCTCTCTGAAACGGTTGTACGTATCGTCTGCAAAGCTATGTCGCGTACTGCGGTATTCGGAGACACTAAAAGCACCATAGTAGAACACAGATGAAGCTCCTAAGATGATGTAATAGCCAGTAAGAAGTAGTACAATTCAAGTTTTAGGTAATGAATATTGACCTTTTAGCTGGCTTTGGTGCCTTGGACATGAGCTAGGACCTTAAGATTCTGCATGAAAGGAGGACTAGCAGCCGAGTTGCACGAGAGAATGTGAAAAGTTTTCATATGTAGTAAAAACCTGAGAAATCCGTCCGTTTTCGTCATTTGTTATCGAATCGACTTAAAGCCAGATCGTCACATTGGCCGCTCTTCTCTCTGAAACGGTTGTATTTATCGTCTGCAAAGCTATGTCGCGTGCTGTGGTATGCGGAGACACTAAAAGCACCATAGTAGAACACAGATCAAGCTTCTAAGTTGATGTAATAGCCAGTAAGAAGTAGTACAGTTCAAGTTTTTGGTATTGAATATTGACCTTTTAGCTGGCTTTGGTGCCTTGGACATGAGCAAGGACCTTAAGATTCTGCATGAAAGGAGGACTAGCAGCCGAGTTGCACGGGAGACTGTGAAAAGTGTTCATATGTAGTAAAAACCAAGAAATCCGTCCATTTTCGTCATTTGTTATCGAATCGACGTAAAGCTAGATCGTCACATTGGCCGCTCTGCTCTCTGAAACGGTTGTACTTATTGTCTGCAAAGCTATGTCGCGTACTGCGGTATTCGGAGACACTAAAAGCATCATAGTAGAACACAGATGAAGCTTCTAAGTTGATGTAATAGCCAGTAAGAAGTAGTACAATTCAAGTTTTAGGTATCGATTATTGACTTCTTAGCTGGCTTTGGTGTCTTGGACATGAGCTATTACCTTAAGATTCTGCATGAAAGTAGTACTAGCAGCCGAGTTGCACGGGAGACTGTGAAAAGTGTTCATATGTAGTAAAAACCTGAGAAATCCGTCCATTTTCGTCATTTGTTATCGAATCGACTTAAAGCCAGATCGTCACATTGGCCGCTCCTCTCTGAAACGGTTGTACTTATCTTCTGCAAAGCTATGTCGCGTGCTGCGGTATGTGGACACACTAATAGCACCATAGTAGAAAAGAGATGAAGCTTTTAAGTTGATGTAATAGCCAGTAAGAAGAAGTAGAATTCAAGTTTTAGATATCGATTATTGACTTTTTAGCTGGCTTTGGTGCCTTGGACATGAGCAAGGACCTTAAGATTCTGCGTGAGAGGAGGACTAGCAGCCGAGTTGCACGGGAGAATGTGAAAAGTGTTCATATGTAGTAAAAACCTGAGAAATCCGTCCGTTTTCGTCATTTGTTATCGAATCGACTTAAAGCCAGATCGTCACATTGGCCGCTCTTCTCTCTGAAACGGTTGTACTTATCGTCTGCAAAGCTGTGTCGCGTGCTGCGGTATGCGGAGAAACTAAAAGCACCGTAGTAGAACACAGATGAAGCTTCTAAGTTGATGTAATAGCCAGTAAGAAGTTAGGTATCGATTATTGACTTTTTAGCTGGCTTTGGTGCCTTGGACATGCGCTAGGACCTTAACATTCTGCATGAAAGGAGGACTAGCAGCCGCGTTGCTCGGGAGAATGTGAAAAGTGTTCATATGTAGTAAAAACCTGAGAAATCCGTCCGTTTTCGTCATTTGTTATCGAATCGACTTAAAGCCAGATCGTCACGTTGGCCGCTCTTCTCTCTGAAACGGTTGTACTTATCGTCTGCAAAGCTATGTCGCGTGCTGCGGTATTCGGAGACACTAAAAGCACCATAGTAGAACACAGATGAAGCTCCTAAGATGATGTAATAGCCAGTAAGAAGTAGTACAATTCAAGTTTTAGGTAATGAATATTGACCTTTTAACTGGCTTTGGTGACTTGGACATGAGCTAGGACCTTAAGATTCTGCATGAAAGGAGGACTAGCAACCGAGTTGCACGAGAGAATGTGAAAAGTGTTCATATGTAGTAAAAACCTGAGAAATCCGTCCGTTTTCGTCATTTGCTATCGAATCGACTTAAAGCCAGATCGTCACATTGGCCGCTCTTCTCTCTGAAACGGTTGTACGTATCGTCTGCAAAGCCATGTCGCGTACTGCGGTATTCGGAGACACTAAAAGCACCATAGTAGAACACAGATGAAGCTCCTAAGATGATGTAATAGCCAGTAAGAAGTAGTACAATTCAAGTTGTAGGTATCGGTTATTGACTTTTTAGCTGGCTTTGGTGCCTTGGACATGAGCTAGGACCTTAAGATTCTGCATGAAAGGAGGACTAGCAGCCGACTTGCACGGGAGAATGTGAAAAGTGTTCATATGTAGTAAAACCCTTAGAAATCCGTCCGTTTTCGTCATTTGTTATCGAATGGACTTAAAGCCAGATCGTCACATTGGCCGCTCTTCTCTCTGAAACGGTTGTACTTATCGTCTGCAAAGCTGTGTCGCGTGCTGCGGTATGCGGAGAAACTAAAAGCACCGTAGTAGAACACAGATGAAGCTTCTAAGTTGATGTAATTGCAAGTAAGAAGTTAGGTATCGATTATTGACTTTTTAGCTGGCTTTGGTGCCTTTGACATGAGCTAGGACCTTAACATTCTGCATGAAAGGAGGACTAGTAGCCGAGTTGCACGAGAGAATGTGAAAAGTGTTCATATGTAGTAAAAACCTGAGAAATCCGTCCGTTTTCGTCATTTGCTATCGAATCGACTTAAAGCCAGATCGTCACATTGGCCGCTCTTCTCTCTGAAACGGTTGTACGTATCGTCTGCAAAGCTATGTCGCGTACTGCGGTATTCGGAGACACTAAAAGCACCATAGTAGAACACAGATGAAGCTTCTAAGATGATGTAATAGCCAGTAAGAAGTAGTACAATTCAAGTTTTAGGTAATGAATATTGACCTTTTAGCTGGCTTTGGTGCCTTGGACATGAGCTAGGACCTTAAGATTCTGCATGAAAGGATGACTAGCAGCCGAGTTGCACGGGAGAATGTGAAAAGTTTTCATATGTAGTAAAAACCTGAGAAATCCGTCTGTTTTCGTCATTTGTTATCGAATCGACTTAAAGCCAGATCGTCACATTGGCCGCTCTGCTCTCTGAAACGGTTGTACTTATTGTCTGCAAAGCTATGTCGCGTACTGCGGTATTCGGAGACACTAAAAGCACCATAGTAGACCACAGATGAAACTCCTAAGATGATGTAATAGCCAGTAAGAAGTAGTACAATTCAAGTTGTAGGTATCGGTTATTGACTTTTTAGCTGTCTTAGTTGCCTTGGACATGAGCTAGGACCTTAAGATTCTGCATGAAAGGAGGACTAGCAGCCGACTTGCACGGGAGAATGTGAAAAGTGTTCGCATGTAGTAAAAACCTGAGAAATCCGTCCGTTTTCGTCATTTGTTATCGAATCGAGTTAAAGCCAGATCGTCTCATTGGCCGCTCTTCTCTCTGAAACGGTTGTACTTATCGTCTGCAAAGCTATGTCGCAAGCTGCGCTAATCGGAGGCACTAAAAGCACCATAGTAGAACACAGATGAAGCTTCTAAGTTGATGTAATAGCCAGTAAGAAGTAGTACAATTCAAGTTTTAGGTATCGATTATTGACTTCTTAGCTGGCTTTGGTGCCTTGGACATGAGCTATTACCTTAAGATTCTGCATGAAAGTAGGACTAGCAGCCGAGTTGCACGGGAGACTGTGAAAAGTGTTCATATGTAGTAAAAACCTGAGAAATCCGTCCATTTTCGTCATTTGTTATCGAATCGACTTAAAGCCAGATCGTCACATTGGCCGCTCTTCTCTCTGAAACGGTTGTACTTATCTTCTGCAAAGCTATGTCGCGTGCTGCGGTATGTGGACACACTAATAGCACGATAGTAGAACAGAGATTAAGCTTCTAAGTTGATGTAATAGCCAGTAAGAAGAAGTAGAATTCAAGTTTTAGGTATCGATTATTGACTTTTTAGCTGGCATTGGTGACTTGGACATGAGCTAGGACCTTAAGATTCTGCATGAAAGGAGGACTAGCAACCGAGTTGCACGGGAGAATGTGAAAAGTGTTCATATGTAGTAAAAACCTGAGAAATCCGTCCGTTTTCGTCATTTGTTATCGAATCGAGTTAAAGCCAGATCGTCTCATTGGCCGCTCTTCTCTCTGAAACGGTTGTACTTATCTACTGCAAAGCTATGTCGCAAGCTGCGCTAATCGGAGGCACTAAATGCACCATAGTAGAACACAGATGAAGCTTCTAAGTTGATGTAATAGCCAGTAAGAAGTAGTACAATTCAAGTTTTAGGTAATGAATATTGACCTTTAAGCTGGCTTTGGTGCCTTGGACATGAGCTAGGACCTTAAGATTCTGCATGAAAGGAGGACTAGCAGCCGAGTTGCACGAGAGAATGTGAAAAGTGTTCATATGTGGTAAAAACCTGAGAAATCCATCCGTTTTCGTCATTTGCTATCGAATCGACTTAAAGCCAGATCGTCACATTGGCCGCTCTTCTCTCTGAAACGGTTGTACGTATCGTCTGCAAAGCTATGTCGCGTACTGCGGTATTCGGAGACACTAAAAGCACCATAGTAGAACACAGGTGAAGCTCCTAAGATGATGTAATAGCCAGTAAGAAGTAGTACAATTCAAGTTGTAGGTATCGGTTATTGACTTTTTAGCTGGCTTTGGTGCCTTGGACATGAGCTAGGACCTTAAGATTCTGCATGAAAGGAGGACTAGCAGCCGACTTGCACGGGAGAATGTGAAAAGTGTTCATATGTAGTAAAAACCTTAGAAATCCGTCCGTTTTCGTCATTTGTTATCGAATGGACTTAAAGCCAGATCGTCACATTGGCTGCTCTTCGCTCTGAAACGGTTGTACTTATCGTCTGCAAAGCTATGCCGCGTGCTGCGCTACGCGGAGGCACTAAAAGCATCATAGTAGAACACGGATGAAGCTTCTAAGTTGATGTAATAGCCAGTAAGAAGTAGTACAATTCAAGTTTTAGGTATCGATTATTGATTTCTTAGCTGGCTTTGGTGCCTTGGACATGAGCTATTACCTTAAGATTCTGCATGAAAGTAGGACTAGCAGCCGAGTTGCACGGGAGAATTTGAAAAGTGTTCATATGTAGTAAAAACCTGAGAAATCCGTCCGTTTTCGTCATTTGTTATCGAATCGACTTAAAGCCAGATCGTCACATTGGCCGCTCTTCTCTCTGAAACGGTTGTACTTATCGTCTGCAAAGCTGTGTCGCGTGCTGCGGTATGCGGAGAAACTAAAAGCACCGTAGTAGAACACAGATGAAGCTTCTAAGTCGATGTAATAGCAAGTAAGAAGTTAGGTATCGATTATTGACCTTTTTGCTGGCTTTGGTACCTTGGACATGAGCTAGGACCTTAACATTCTGCATGAAAGGAGGACTAGCAGCCGAGTTGCACGGGAGAATGTGAAAAGTGTTCATATGTAGTAAAAATCTGAGAAATCCGTCCGTTTTCGTCATTTGTTATCGAATCGACTTAAAGCCAGATCGGCACATTGGCCGCTCTTCTCTCTGAAACGGTTGTATTTATCGTCTGCAAAGCTATGTCGCGTGCTGCGGTATGCGGAGACACTAAAAGCACCATAGTAGAACACAGATCAAGCTTCTAAGTTGATGTAATAGCCAGTAAGAAGCAGTACAGTTCAAGTTTTAGGTATTGAATATTGACCTTTTAGCTGGCTTTGGTGCCTTGGACATGAGCAAGGACCTTAAGATTCTGCATGAAAGGAGGACTAGCAGCCGAGTTGCACGGGAGACTGTGAAAAGTGTTCATATGTAGTAAAAACCTGAGAAATCCGTTCATTTTCGTCATTTGTTATCGAATCGACGTAAAGCCAGATCGTCACATTGGCCGCTCTGCTCTCTGAAACGGTTGTATTTATTGTCTGCAAAGCTATGTCGCGTACTGCGGTATTCGGAGACACTAAAAGCACCATAGTAGAACACAGATGAAGCTTCTAAGTTGATGTAATAGCCAGTAAGAAGTAGTACAATTCAAGTTTTAGGTATCGATTATTGAATTCTTAGCTGGCTTTGGTGCCTTGGACATGAGCTATTACCTTAAGATTCTGCATGAAAGTAGGACTAGCAGCCGAGTTGCACGGGAGAATTTGAAAAGTGTTCATATGTAGTAAAAACCTGAGAAATCCGTCCGTTTTCGTCATTTGTTATCGAATCGACTTAAAGCCAGATCGTCACATTGGCCGCTCTTCTCTCTGAAACGGTTGTACTTATCGTCTGCAAAGCTGTGTCGCGTGCTGCGGTATGCGGAGAAACTAAAAGCACCGTAGTAGAACACAGATGAAGCTTCTATGTTGATGTAATAGCAAGTAAGAAGTTAGGTATCGATTATTGACTTTTTAGCTGGCTTTGGTGCCTTGGACATGAGCTAGGACCTTAACATTCTGCATGAAAGGAGGACTAGCAGCCGAGTTGCACGAGAGAATGTGAAAAGTGTTCATATGTAGTAAAAACCTGAGAAATCCGTCCGTTTTCGTCATTTGCTATCGAATCGACTTAAAGCCAGATCGTCACATTGGCCGCTCTTCTCTCTCAAACGGTTGTACGTATCGTCTGCAAAGCTATGTCGCGTACTGCGGTATTCGGAGACACTAAAAGCACCATAGTAGAACACAGATGAAGCTTCTAAGATGATGTAATAGCCAGTAAGTAGTAGTACAATTCAAGTTTTAGGTAATGAATATTGACCTTTTAGCTGGCTTTGGTGCCTTGGACATGAGCTAGGACCTTAAGATTCTGCATGAAAGGAGCACTAGCAGCCAGGTTGCACGGGAGAATGTGAAAAGTTTTCATATGTAGTAAAAAACTGAGAAATTCGTCCGTTTTCGTCATTTGTTATCGAATCGACTTAAAGCCAGATCGTCACTTTGGCCGCTCTTCTCTCTGAAACGGTTGTACTTATCGTCTGCAAAGCTATGTCGCGTGCTGCGGTATGCGGAGACAGTAAAAGCACCATAGTAGAACACATATGAAGCTTCAAAGTTGATGTAATAGCCAGAAACAAGTAGTACAGTTCAAGTTTTAGGTATCGATTATTGACTTTTTAGCTGGCTTTGGTGCATTGGACATGAGCTAGGACCTTAACGTTCTGCATGAAAGGAGGACTAGCAGCCGAGTTGCATGGGAGAATGTGAAAAGTGTTCATATGTAGTAAAATCCTTGTAAATCCGTCCGTTTTCGTCATTTGTTATCGAATCGACTTATAGCTAGATCGTCACATTGGCCACTCTTCTCCGTGAAACGGTTGTACTTATCGTCTGCAAAGCTATGTCGCGTGCTGCGGTATGAGGAGACACGAAAATCATCATAGTAGAACACAGATGAAGCTTCTAAGTTGGTGTAATAGCCAGTAAGAAGTAGTACAATTCAAGTTTTAGGTATCGATTATTGACTTTTTAGCTGGCTTTGGTGCTTTGGACATGAGCTAGGACCTTGAGATTCTGCGTGAAAGGAGGACTAGCAGCAGAGTTGCACGGGAGAATGTGAAAAGTGTTCGCATGTAGTAAAAACCTGAGAAATCCGTCCGTTTTCGTCATTTGTTATCGAATCGACTTAAAGCCAGATCGTCACATTGGCCGCTCTTCTCTCTGAAACGGTTGTGCTTATCGTCTGCAAAACTATGTCGCGTGCTGCGGTATGCGGAGAAACTAAAAGCACCGTAGTAGAACACAGATGAAGTTTCTAAGTTGATGTAATAGCCAGTAAGAAGTAGTACAGTTCAAGTTTTAGGTATCGATTATTGACTTTTTAGCTGGCTTTGGTGACTTGGACATGAGCTAGGACCTTAAGATTCTGCATGAAAGGAGGACTAGAAACCGAGTTGCACGGGAGAATGTGAAAAGTGTTCATATGTAATAAAAACCTGAGAAATCCGTCCGTTTTCGTCATTTGTTATCGAATCGACTTAAAGCCAGATCGTCACATTGGCCGCTCTTCTCTCTGAAACGGTTGTACTTATCGTCTACAAAGCTATGTCGAGTGCTGCGGTATGCGGAGACACTAAAAGCACCATAGTAGAACACAGATGAAGCTTCTAAGTTGATGTAATAGCCAGTAAGAAGTAGTACAAGTCAAGTTTTAGGTATCGATTATTGACTTTTTAGCTGGCTTTGGTGCCTTGGACATGAGCTACGACCTTGAGATTCTGCGTGAATGGAGGACTAGCAGCAGAGTTGCACGGGAGAATGTGAAAAGTGTTCGCATGTAGTAAAAACCTGAGAAATCCGTCCGTTTTCTTCATTTGTTATCGAATCGACTTAAAGCCAGATCGTCACATTGGCCGCTCTTCTCTCTGAAACGGTTGTACTTATCGTCTGCAAAGCTATGTCGCGTGCTGCGGTATGCTGAGACACTAAAAGCACCATAGTACAACACAGATGAAGCTTCTAAGTTGATGTAATAGCCAGTAAGAAGTAGTACAATTCAAGTTTTAGGTATTGAATATTGACTTTTTAGCTAGCTTTGGTGCCTTGGACATGAGCTAGGACCTTAAGATTCTGCATAAAAGGAGGACTAGCAGCCCAGTTGCACGGGAGAATGTGAAAAGTGTTCACATGTAGTAAAAACCTGAGACATCCGTCCGTTTTCGTCATTTGTTATCGAATCGACTTAAAGCCAGATCGTCACATTGGCCGCACTTCTCTCTGAAACGGTTGTACTTATCTTCTGCAAAGCAATGTTGCGTGCTGCGTTATGTGGAGACACTAAAAGCACCATAGTAGAACAGAGATGAAGCTTCTAAGTTGATGTAGTAGCCAGTAATGAGTAGTAGAATTCAAGTTTTAGGTATTGATTATTGACTTTTTAGCTGGCTTTGGTGCCTTGGACATTAGCTAGGACCTTAAGATTCTGCATGAAAGGAGGACTAGCAGCCGAGTTGCACGGGAGAATGTGAAAAGTGTTCATATGTAATAAAAACCTGAGAAATCCGTCCGTTTTCGTCATTTGTTATCGAATCGACTTAAAGCCAGATCGTCACATTGGCCGCTCTTCTCTCTGAAACGGTTGTACTTATCGTCTACAAAGCTATGTCGCGTGCTGCGGTATGCGGAGACACTAAAAGCACCATAGTAGAACACAGATGAAGCTTCTAAGTTGATGTAATAGCCAGTAAGAAGTAGTACAATTCAAGTTTTAGGTATCGGTTATTGACTTTTTAGCTGGCTTTGGTGCCTTGGACATGAGCTAGGACCTTAAGATTCTGCATGAAAGGAGGACTAGCTGCCGAGGTGCACGGGAGAATGTGAGAAGTGTTCATATGTAGTAAAAACCCAAGAAATCCGTCCGTTTTCGTCATTTGTTATCGAATCGTCTTAAAGCCAGATCGTCACATTGACCGCTCTTCTCTCTGAAACGGTTGTACTTATCGTCTGCAAATCTATGTCGCGTGCTGGGGTATGCGGAGACACTAAAAGGACTATAGTAGAACACAGATGAAGCTTCTAAGTTGATGTAATAGCCAGTAAGAAGTAGTACAATTGAAGTTTTAGTTATCGATTACTGACTTTGTAGCTGGCTTTGATGCATTGGACATGAGCTAGGACCTTAAGATTCTGCATGAAAGGAGGACTAGCAGCCGAGTTGCACGGGAGAATGTGAAAACTGTTCATATGTAGTAAAAACCTGAGAAATCCGTCCGTTTTCGTCATTTGTTATCGAATCGACTTAAAGCCAGATCGTCACATTTGCCATTCTACTCTCTGAATCCGTTGTACTTATCGTCTGCAAAGCTATGTCGCGTGCTGCGGTATGCGGAGACACTAAAAGCACCATAGTAGAACACAGATGAAACTTCTAAGTTGATGTAATAGCCAGTAAGAAGTAGTACAATTCTAGTTTTAGGTATCGGTTATTGACTTTTTAGCTGGCTTTGGTGCCTTGGACATGAGCTAGGACCTTAAGATTCTACATGAAAGGAGGACTAGCAGCCGAGTTGCACGGGAGAATGTGAAAAGTGTTCATATGTAGTAAAAACCCAAGAAATCCGTCCGTTTTCGTCATTTGTTATCGAATCGTCTTAAAGCCAGATCGTCACATTGACCGCTCTTCTCTCTGAAACGGTTGTACTTATCGTCTGCAAAGCTATGTCGCGTGCTGCGGTATGCGGAGACACTAAAAGCACCATAGTAGAACACAGATGAAGCTTCTAAGATGATGTAATAGCCAGTAAGAAATAGTACAATTTAAGTTTTGGATATCGTTATTGACTTTTTAGCTGTCTTTGGTGCCTTGGACATGGGCTATGACCTTAAGATTCTGCATGAAAGTAGGACTAGCAGCCGAGTTGCACGGGAGACTGTCAAAAGTGTTCATATGTAGTAAAAACCTGAGAAATCCGTCCGTTTTCGTCATTTGTTATCGAATCGACTTAAAGCCAGATCGTCACATTGGCCGCTCTTCTCTCTGAAACGGTTGTACTTATCGTCTGCACAGCTATGTCGCGTGCTGCTGTATGCTGAGACACTAAAAGCACCATAGTAGAACACAGATGAAGCATCTAAGTTGATGTAATAGCCAGTAAGAAGCAGTCCAATTCAAGTTTTAGGTATCGATTATTGACTTTTTTGCTGGCTTTGGTGCCTTGGACATGAGCTAGGACCTTAAGATTCTGCATAAAAGGAGGACTAGCAGCCCAGTTGCACGGGAGAATGTGAAAAGTGCTCATATGTAGTAAAAACCTGAGAAATCCGTCCGTTTTCGTCATTTCTTATCGAATCGACTTAAAGCCAGATCGTCACTTTGGCCGCTCTTCTCTCTGAAACGGTTGTACTTATCGTCTACAAAGCTATGTCGCGTGCTGCGGTATGCGGAGACACTAAAAGCACCATAGAAGAACACAGATGAAGATTCTAAGTTGATGTAATAGCCAGTAAGAAGTAGTACAATTCAAGTTTTAGGTATCGATTATTGACTTCTTAGCTGGCTTTGGTGCCTTGGACATGAGCTATTACCTTAAGATTCTGCATGAAAGTAGGACTAGCAGCCGAGTTGCACGGGAGAATTTGAAAAGTGTTCATATGTAGTAAAAACCTGAGAAATCCGTCCGGTTTCGTCATTTGTTATCGAATCGACTTAAAGCCAGATCGTCACATTGGCCGCTCTTCTCTCTGAAACGGTTGTACTTACCGTCTGCAAAGCTATGTCGCGTGCTGCGGTATGCGGAGACACTAAAAGCACCATAGTAGAACACACATGAAGCTTCTAAGTTGATGTAATAGCCAGTAAGAAGTAGTCCAATTCAAGTTTTAGGTATCGATTATTGACTTTTTTCCTGGCTTTGGTGCCTTGGACATGAGCTAGGACCTTAAGATTCTGCATAAAAGGAGGACTAGCAGCCCAGTTGCACGGGAGAATGTGAAAAGTGCTCATATGTAGTAAAAACCTGAGAAATCCGTCCGTTTTTGTCATTTCTTATCGAATCGACTTAAAGCCAGATCGTCACATTGGCCGCTCTTCTCTCTGAAACGGTTGTACTTATCGTCTGCAAAGCTATGTCGCGTGCTGCGGTATGCGGAGACAGTAAAAGCACCAGAGTAGAACACATATGAAGCTTCAAAGTTGATGTAATAGCCAGTAACAAGTAGTACAGTTCAAGTTTTAGGTATCGATTATTGACTTTTGAGCTGGCTTTGGTGCATTGGACATGAGCTAGGACCTTAACGTTCTGCATGAAAGGAGGACTAGCAGCCGAGTTGCATGGGAGAATGTGAAAAGGGTTCATATGTAGTAAAATCCTTGTAAATCCGTCCGTTTTCGTCATTTGTTAACGAATCGAGTTATAGCCAGATCGTCACATTGGCCACTCTTCTCCGTGAAACGGTTGTACTTATCGTAGGCAAAGCTATGTCGCGTGCTGCGGTATGAGGAGACACGAAAATCATCATAGTAGAACACAGATGAAGCTTCTAAGTTGGTGTAATAGCCAGTAAGAAGTAGTACAGTTCAAGTTTTATGTATCGATTATTGACTTTTTAGCTGGCTTTGGTGACTTGGACATGAGCTAGGACCTTAAGATTCTGCATGAAAGGAGGACTAGAAACCGAGTTGCACTGGAGAATGTGAAAAGTGTTCATATGTAATAAAAACCTGAGAAATCCGTCCGTTTTCGTCATTTGTTATCGAATCGACTTAAAGCCAGATCGTCACATTGGCCGCTCTTCTCTCTGAAACGGTTGTACTTATCGTCTACAAAGCTATGTCGCGTGCTGCGGTATGCGGAGACACTAAAAGCACCATAGTAGAACACAGATGAAGCTTCTAAGTTGATGTAATAGCCAGTAAGAAGTAGTACAATTCAAGTTTTAGGTATCGATTATTGACTTTTTAGCTGGCTTTGGTGCCTTGGACATGTGCTACGACCTTGAGATTCTGCGTGAATGGAGGACTAGCAGCAGAGTTGCACGGGAGAATGTGAAAAGTGTTCGCATGTAGTAAAAACCTGAGAAATCCGTCCGTTTTCTTCATTTGTTATCGAATCGACTTAAAGCCAGATCGTCACATTGGCCGCTCTTCTCTCTGAAACGGTTGTACTTATCGTCTGCAAAGCTATGTCGCGTGCTGCGGTATGCTGAGACACTAAAAGCACCATAGTACAACACAGATCAAGCTTCTAAGTTGATGTAATAGCCAGTAAGTAGTAGTACATTTCAAGTTTTAGGTATTGAATATTGACCTTTTAGCTGGCTTTGGTGCCTTGGACATGAGCTAGGACCTTAAGATTCTGCATGAAAATAGGACTAGCAGCCAGGTTGCACGGGAGAATGTGAAAAGTTTTCATATGTAGTAAAAACCTGAGAAATTCGTCCGTTTTCGTCATTTGTTATCGAATCGACTTAAAGCCAGATCGTCACATTGGCCGCTCTTCTCTCTGAAACGGTTGTATTTATCGTCTGCAAAGCTATGTCGCAAGCTGCGCTAATCGGAGGCACTAAAAGCACCATAGTAGAACAGAGATTAAGCTTCTAAGTTGATGTAATAGCCAGTAAGAAGAAGTAGAATTCAAGTTTTAGGTATCGATTATTGACTTTTTAGCTGGCTTTGGTGCCTTGGACATGAGCAAGGATTTTAAGATTCTGCATGAAAGGAGGACTAGCAGCCGAGTTGCACGGGAGAATGTGAAAAGTGTTCATATGTAGTAAAAACCTGAGAAATCCGTCCGTTTTCGTCATTTGTTATCGAATCGACTTAGAGCCAGATCGTCACATTGGCCGCTCTTCTCTCTGAAACGGATGTACTTATCGTCTGCACAGCTATGTCGCGTGCTGCTGTATGCTGAGACACTAAAAGCACCATAGTAGAACACAGATGAAGCATCTAAGTTGATGTAATAGCCAGTAAGAAGTAGTCCAATTCAAGTTTTAGGTATCGATTATTGACTTTTTAGCTGGCTTTGGTGACTTGGACATGAGCTAGGACCTTAAGATTCTGCATGAAAGGAGGACTAGCAACCGAGTTGCACGGGAGAATGTGAAAAGTTTTCATATGTAATAAAAACCTGAGAAATCCGTCCGTTTTCGTCATTTGTTATCGAATCGACTTAAAGCCAGATCGTCACTTTGGCCGCTCTTCTCTCTGAAACGGTTGTACTTATCGTCTGCAAAGCTATGTGGCGTGCTGCGGTATGCGGAGACAGTAAAAGCACCATAGTAGAACACATATGAAGCTTCAAAGTTGATGTAATAGCCAGTAACAAGTAGTACAGTTCAAGTTTTAGGTATCGATTATTGACTTTTTAGCTGGCTTTGGTGCATTGGACATGAGCTAGGACCTTAACGTTCTGCATGAAAGGAGGACTAGCAGCCGAGTTGCATGGGAGAATGTGAAAAGTGTTCATATGTAGTAAAATCCTTGTAAATCCGTCCGTTTTCGTCATTTGTTATCGAATCGACTTATAGCTAGATCGTCACATTGGCCACTCTTCTCCGTGAAACGGTTGTACTTATCGTCTGCAAAGCTATGTCGCGTGCTGCGGTATGAGGAGACACGAAAATCATCATAGTAGAACACAGATGAAGCTTCTAAGTTGGTGTAATAGCCAGTAAGAAGTAGTACAATTCAAGTTTTAGGTATCGATTATTGACTTTTTAGCTGGCTTTGGTGCTTTGGACATGAGCTAGGACCTTGAGATTCTGCGTGAAAGGAGGACTAGCAGCAGAGTTGCACGGGAGAATGTGAAAAGTGTTCATATGTAATAAAAACCTGAGAAATCCGTCCGTTTTCGTCATTTGTTATCGAATCGACTTAAAGCCAGATCGTCACATTGGCCGCTCTTCTCTCTGAAACGGTTGTGCTTATCGTCTGCAAAACTATGTCGCGTGCTGCGGTATGCGGAGAAACTAAAAGCACCGTAGTAGAACACAGATGAAGTTTCTAAGTTGATGTAATAGCCAGTAAGAAGTAGTACAGTTCAAGTTTTAGGTATCGATTATTGACTTTTTAGCTGGCTTTGGTGACTTGGACATGAGCTAGGACCTTAAGATTCTGCATAAAAGGAGGACTAGAAACCGAGTTGCACGGGAGAATGTGAAAAGTGTTCATATGTAATAAAAACCTGAGAAATCCGTCCGTTTTCGTCATTTGTTATCGAATCGACTTAAAGCCAGATCGTCACATTGGCCGCTCTTCTCTCTGAAACGGTTGTACTTATCGTCTACAAAGCTATGTCGAGTGCTGCGGTATGCGGAGACACTAAAAGCACCATAGTAGAACACAGATGAAGCTTCTAAGTTGATGTAATAGCCAGTAAGAAGTAGTACAAGTCAAGTTTTAGGTATCGATTATTGACTTTTTAGCTGGCTTTGGTGCCTTGGACATGAGCTACGACCTTGAGATTCTGCGTGAATGGAGGACTAGCAGCAGAGTTGCACGGGAGAATGTGAAAAGTGTTCGCATGTAGTAAAAACCTGAGAAATCCGTCCGTTTTCTTCATTTGTTATCGAATCGACTTAAAGCCAGATCGTCACATTGGCCGCTCTTCTCTCTGAAACGGTTGTACTTATCGTCTGCAAAGCTATGTCGAGTGCTGCGGTATGCTGAGACACTAAAAGCACCATAGTACAACACAGATGAAGCTTCTAAGTTGATGTAATAGCCAGTAAGAAGTAGTACAATTCAAGTTTTAGGTATTGAATATTGACTTTTTAGCTGGCTTTGGTGCCTTGGACATGAGCTAGGACCTTAAGATTCTGCATAAAAGGAGGACTAGCAGCCCAGTTGCACGGGAGAATGTGAAAAGTGTTCACATGTAGTAAAAACCTGAGACATCCGTCCGTTTTCGTCATTTGTTATCGAATCGACTTAAAGCCAGATCGTCACATTGGCCGCACTTCTCTCTGAAACGGTTGTACTTATCTTCTGCAAAGCAATGTTGCGTGCTGCGTTATGTGGAGACACTAAAAGCACCATAGTAGAACAGAGATGAAGCTTCTAAGTTGATGTAGTAGCCAGTAATGAGTAATAGAATTCAAGTTTTAGGTATTGATTATTGACTTTTTAGCTGGCTTTGGTGCCTTGGACATTAGCTAGGACCTTAAGATTCTGCATGAAAGGAGGACTAGCAGCCGAGTTGCACGGGAGAATGTGAAAAGTGTTTATATGTAATAAAAACCTGAGAAATCCGTCCGTTTTCGTCATTTGTTATTGAATCGACTTAAAGCCAGATCGTCACATTGGCCGCTCTTCTCTCTGAAACGGTTGTACTTATCGTCTACAAAGCTATGTCGCGTGCTGCGGTATGCGGAGACACTAAAAGCACCATAGTAGAACACAGATGAAGCTTCTAAGTTGATGTAATAGCCAGTAAGAAGTAGTACAATTCAAGTTTTAGGTATCGGTTATTGACTTTTTAGCTGGCTTTGGTGCCTTGGACATGAGCTAGGAGCTTAAGATTCTGCATGAAAGGAGGACTAGCTGCCGAGGTGCACGGGAGAATGTGAGAAGTGTTCATATGTAGTAAAAACCCAAGAAATCCGTCCGTTTTCGTCATTTGTTATCGAATCGTCTTAAAGCCAGATCGTCACATTGACCGCTCTTCTCTCTGAAACGGTTGTACTTATCGTCTGCAAATCTATGTCGCGTGCTGGGGTATGCGTAGACACTAAAAGCACTATAGTAGAACACAGATGAAGCTTCTAAGTTGATGTAATAGCCAGTAAGAAGTAGTACAATTGAAGTTTTAGTTATCGATTACTGACTTTGTAGCTGGCTTTGATGCATTGGACATGAGCTAGGACCTTAAGATTCTGCATGAAAGGAGGACTAGCAGCCGAGTTGCACGGGAGAATGTGAAAACTGTTCATATGTAGTAAAAACCTGAGAAATCCGTCCGTTTTCGTCATTTGTTATCGAATCGACTTAAAGCCAGATCGTCACATTTGCCATTCTACTCTCTGAATCCGTTGTACTTATCGTCTGCAAAGCTATGTCGCGTGCTGCGGTATGCGGAGACACTAAAAGCACCATAGTAGAACACAGATGAAACTTCTAAGTTGATGTAATAGCCAGTAAGAAGTAGTACAATTCTAGTTTTAGGTATCGGTTATTGACTTTTTAGCTGGCTTTGGTGCCTTGGGCATGAGCTAGGACCTTAAGATTCTACATGAAAGGAGGACTAGCAGCCGAGTTGCACGGGAGAATGTGAAAAGTGTTCATATGTAGTAAAAACCCAAGAAATCCGTCCGTTTTCGTCATTTGTTATCGAATCGTCTTAAAGCCAGATCGTCACATTGACCGCTCTTCTCTCTGAAACGGTTGTACTTATCGTCTGCAAAGCTATGTCGCGTGCTGCGGTATGCGGAGACACTAAAAGCACCATAGTAGAACACAGATGAAGCTTCTAAGATGATGTAATAGCCAGTAAGAAATAGTACAATTTAAGTTTTGGATATCGTTATTGACTTTTTAGCTGTCTTTGGTGCCTTGGACATGGGCTATGACCTTAAGATTCTGCATGAAAGTAGGACTAGCAGCCGAGTTGCACGGGAGACTGTCAAAAGTGTTTATATGTAGTAAAAACCTGAGAAATCCGTCCATTTTCGTCATTTGTTATCGAATCGACTTAAAGCCAGATCGTCACATCGGCCGCTCTTCTCTCTGAAGCGGTTGTACTTATCTTCTGCAAAGCTATGACGCGTGCTGCGGTATGTGGACACACTAATAGCACCATAGTAGAACAGAGATTAAGCTTCTAAGTTGATGTAATAGCCAGTAAGAAGAAGTAGAATTCAAGTTTTAGGTATCGATTATTGACTTTTTAGCTGGCTTTGGTGCCTTGGACATGAGCAAGGACCTTAAGATTCTGCATGAAAGGAGGACTAGCAGCCAAGTTGCACGGGAGAATGTGAAAAGTGTTCATATGTAGTAAAAACCTGAGAAATCCGTCCGTTTTCGTCATTTGTTATCGAATCGACTTAAAGCCAGATCGTCACATTGGCCGCTCTTCTCTCTGAAACGGTTGTACTTATCGTCTGCACAGCTATGTCGCGTGCTGCTGTATGCTGAGACACTAAAAGCACCATAGTAGAACACAGATGAAGCATCTAAGTTGATGTAATAGCCAGTAAGAAGCAGTCCAATTCAAGTTTTAGGTATCGATTATTGACTTTTTTGCTGGCTTTGGTGCCTTGGACATGAGCTAGGACCTTAAGATTCTGCATAAAAGGAGGACTAGCAGCCCAGTTGCACGGGAGAATGTGAAAAGTGCTCATATGTAGTAAAAACCTGAGAAATCCGTCCGTTTTCGTCATTTCTTATCGAATCGACTTAAAGCCAGATCGTCACTTTGGCCGCTCTTCTCTCTGAAACGGTTGTACTTATCGTCTACAAAGCTATGTCGCGTGCTGCGGTATGCGGAGACACTAAAAGCACCGTAGAAGAACACAGATGAAGATTCTAAGTTGATGTAATAGCCAGTAAGAAGTAGTACAATTCAAGTTTTAGGTATCGATTATTGACTTCTTAGCTGGCTTTGGTGCCTTGGACATGAGCTATTACCTTAAGATTCTGCATGAAAGTAGGACTAGCAGCCGAGTTGCACGGGAGAATTTGAAAAGTGTTCATATGTAGTAAAAACCTGAGAAATCCGTCCGGTTTCGTCATTTGTTATCGAATCGACTTAAAGCCAGATCGTCACATTTGCCATTCTACTCTCTGAATCCGTTGTACTTATCGTCTGCAAAGCTATGTCGCGTGCTGCGGTATGCGGAGACACTAAAAGCACCATAGTAGAACACAGATGAAACTTCTAAGTTGATGTAATAGCCAGTAAGAAGTAGTACAATTCTAGTTTTAGGTATCGGTTATTGACTTTTTAGCTGGCTTTGGTGCCTTGGGCATGAGCTAGGACCTTAAGATTCTACATGAAAGGAGGACTAGCAGCCGAGTTGCACGGGAGAATGTGAAAAGTGTTCATATGTAGTAAAAACCCAAGAAATCCGTCCGTTTTCGTCATTTGTTATCGAATCGTCTTAAAGCCAGATCGTCACATTGACCGCTCTTCTCTCTGAAACGGTTGTACTTATCGTCTGCAAAGCTATGTCGCGTGCTGCGGTATGCGGAGACACTAAAAGCACCATAGTAGAACACAGATGAAGCTTCTAAGATGATGTAATAGCCAGTAAGAAATAGTACAATTTAAGTTTTGGATATCGTTATTGACTTTTTAGCTGTCTTTGGTGCCTTGGACATGGGCTATGACCTTAAGATTCTGCATGAAAGTAGGACTAGCAGCCGAGTTGCACGGGAGACTGTCAAAAGTGTTTATATGTAGTAAAAACCTGAGAAATCCGTCCATTTTCGTCATTTGTTATCGAATCGACTTAAAGCCAGATCGTCACATCGGCCGCTCTTCTCTCTGAAGCGGTTGTACTTATCTTCTGCAAAGCTATGACGCGTGCTGCGGTATGTGGACACACTAATAGCACCATAGTAGAACAGAGATTAAGCTTCTAAGTTGATGTAATAGCCAGTAAGAAGAAGTAGAATTCAAGTTTTAGGTATCGATTATTGACTTTTTAGCTGGCTTTGGTGCCTTGGACATGAGCAAGGACCTTAAGATTCTGCATGAAAGGAGGACTAGCAGCCAAGTTGCACGGGAGAATGTGAAAAGTGTTCATATGTAGTAAAAACCTGAGAAATCCGTCCGTTTTCGTCATTTGTTATCGAATCGACTTAAAGCCAGATCGTCACATTGGCCGCTCTTCTCTCTGAAACGGTTGTACTTATCGTCTGCACAGCTATGTCGCGTGCTGCTGTATGCTGAGACACTAAAAGCACCATAGTAGAACACAGATGAAGCATCTAAGTTGATGTAATAGCCAGTAAGAAGCAGTCCAATTCAAGTTTTAGGTATCGATTATTGACTTTTTTGCTGGCTTTGGTGCCTTGGACATGAGCTAGGACCTTAAGATTCTGCATAAAAGGAGGACTAGCAGCCCAGTTGCACGGGAGAATGTGAAAAGTGCTCATATGTAGTAAAAACCTGAGAAATCCGTCCGTTTTCGTCATTTCTTATCGAATCGACTTAAAGCCAGATCGTCACTTTGGCCGCTCTTCTCTCTGAAACGGTTGTACTTATCGTCTACAAAGCTATGTCGCGTGCTGCGGTATGCGGAGACACTAAAAGCACCGTAGAAGAACACAGATGAAGATTCTAAGTTGATGTAATAGCCAGTAAGAAGTAGTACAATTCAAGTTTTAGGTATCGATTATTGACTTCTTAGCTGGCTTTGGTGCCTTGGACATGAGCTATTACCTTAAGATTCTGCATGAAAGTAGGACTAGCAGCCGAGTTGCACGGGAGAATTTGAAAAGTGTTCATATGTAGTAAAAACCTGAGAAATCCGTCCGGTTTCGTCATTTGTTATCGAATCGACTTAAAGCCAGATCGTCACATTGGCCGCTCTTCTCTCTGAAACGGTTGTACTTATTGTCTGCAAAGCTATGTCGCGTGCTGCGGTATGCGGAGACACTAAAAGCACCATAGTAGAACACACATGAAGCTTCTAAGTTGATGTAATAGCCAGTAAGAAGTAGTCCAATTCAAGTTTTAGGTATCGATTATTGACTTTTTTCCTGGCTTTGGTGCCTTGGACATGAGCTAGGACCTTAAGATTCTGCATAAAAGGAGGACTAGCAGCCCAGTTGCACGGGAGAATGTGAAAAGTGCTCATATGTAGTAAAAACCTGAGAAATCCGTCCGTTTTCGTCATTTCTTATCGAATCGACTTAAAGCCAGATCGTCACATTGGCCGCTCTTCTCTCTGAAACGGTTGTACTTATCGTCTGCAAAGCTATGTCGCGTGCTGCGGTATGCGGAGACAGTAAAAGCACCAGAGTAGAACACATATGAAGCTTCAAAGTTGATGTAATAGCCAGTAACAAGTAGTACAGTTCAAGTTTTAGGTATCGATTATTGACTTTTTAGCTGGCTTTGGTGCATTGGACATGAGCTAGGACCTTAACGTTCTGCATGAAAGGAGGACTAGCAGCCGAGTTGCATGGGAGAATGTGAAAAGTGTTCATATGTAGTAAAATCCTTGTAAATCCGTCCGTTTTCGTCATTTGTTATCGAATCGAGTTATAGCCAGATCGTCACATTGGCCACTCTTCTCCGTGAAACGGTTGTACTTATCGTAGGCAAAGCCATGTCGCGTGCTGCGGTATGAGGAGACACGAAAATCATCATAGTAGAACACAGATGAAGCTTCTAAGTTGGTGTAATAGCCAGTAAGAAGTAGTACAGTTCAAGTTTTATGTATCGATTATTGACTTTTTAGCTGGCTTTGGTGACTTGGACATGAGCTAGGACCTTAAGATTCTGCATGGGAGGAGGACTAGAAACCGAGTTGCACTGGAGAATGTGAAAAGTGTTCATATGTAATATAAACCTGAGAAATCCGTCCGTTTTCGTCATTTGTTATCGAATCGACTTAAAGCCAGATCGTCACATTGGCCGCTCTTCTCTCTGAAACGGTTGTGCTTATCGTCTGCAAAGCTATGTCTCGTGTTGCCGTAGGCGGAAACAGGAAAAGCACCATAGTAGAACACAGATGAAGCTTCTAAGTTGATGTAATAGCCAGTAAGAAGTAGTACAATTCAAGTTTTAGGTATCGATTATTGACTTTTTAGCTGGCTTTGGTGCCTTGGACATGTGCTACGACCTTGAGATTCTGCGTGAATGGAGGACTAGCAGCAGAGTTGCACGGGAGAATGTGAAAAGTGTTCGCATGTAGTAAAAACCTGAGAAATCCGTCCGTTTTCTTCATTTGTTATCGAATCGACTTAAAGCCAGATCGTCACATTGGCCGCTCTTCTCTCTGAAACGGTTGTACTTATCGTCTGCAAAGCTATGTCGCGTGCTGCGGTATGCTGAGACACTAAAAGCACCATAGTACAACACAGATCAAGCTTCTAAGTTGATGTAATAGCCAGTAAGTAGTAGTACAATTCAAGTTTTAGGTATTGAATATTGACCTTTTAGCTGGCTTTGGTGCCTTGGACATGAGCTAGGACCTTAAGATTCTGCATGAAAATAGGACTAGCAGCCGAGTTGCACGGGAGAGTGTGAAAAGTGTTCATATGTAGTAAAAACCTGAGAAATCCGTCCGTTTTCGTCATTTGTTATCGAATCGACTTTTAGCCAGTTCGTCACATTGGCCGCTCTTCTCTCTGAAACGGTTGTGCTTATCGGCTGCAAAACTATATCACGTGCTGCGGTATGCGGAGAAACTAAAAGCACCGTAGTAGAACACAGATGAAGCTTTTTAGTTGATGTAATAGCCAGTAAGAAGTAGTCCAATTTAAGTTTTAGGTATAGATTATTGACTTTTTAGCTGGCTTTGGTGCCTTGGAGATGAGCTAGGACCTAAAGATTCTGCATAAAAGGAGGACTAGCAGCCTAGTTGCACGGGAGAATGTGAAAAGTGTTCATATGTAATAAAAACCTGAGAAATCCGTCCGTTTTCGTCATTTGTTATCGAATCGACTTAAAGCCAGATCGTCACATTGGCCGCTCTTCTCTCTGAAACGGTTGTACTTATCGTCTACAAAGCTATGTCGCGTGCTGCGGTATGCGGAGACACTAAAACCACCATAGTAGAATACAGATGAAGCTTCTAAGTTGATGTAATAGCCAGTAAGAAGTAGTACAATTCAAGTTTTAGGTATCGGTTATTGACTTTTTAGCTGGCTTTGGTGCCTTGGACATGAGCTAGGACCTTAAGATTCTGCATGAAAAGAGGGCTAGCAGCCGAGTTGCACGGGAGAATGTGAAACTTGTTCATATGTAGTACTGAGAAATCCGTCCGTTTTTGTCATTTGTTATCGAATCGACTTAAAGCCAGATCGTCACATTGGCCGCTCTTCTCTCTGAACGGTTGTACTTATCGTCTGCAAAGCTATGTCGCGTGTTGCGGTATGCTGAGACACTAAAAGCACCATAGTACAACACAGATCAAGCTTCTAAGTTGATGTAAGAGCCAGTAAGAAGTAGTACAATTCTAGTTTTGGATATCGTTATTGACTTTTTAGCTGGCTTTGGTGCCTTGGACATGGGCTATGACCTTAAGATTCTGCATGAAAGGAGGACTAGCAGCCGAGTTGCACTGGAGAATGTGAAAAGTGTTCATATGTAGTAAAAACCTGAGAAATCCGTCCGTTTGCGTCATTTGTTATCGAATCGACTTAAAGCCAGATCGTCACATTTGCCGCTCTTCTCTCTGAAACCGTTGTACTTATCGTCTGCAAAGCTATGTCGCGTGCTGCGATATGCGGAGACACTAAAAGCACCATAGTAGAACACAGATGAAGCTTCTAAGTTAATGTAATAGCCAGTAAGAAGTAGTACAATTCAAGTTTTAGATATTGATTATTGACTTTTTAGCTGGCTTTGGTGCCTTGGACATGATCTAGGACCTTAAGATTCTGCATGAAATTAGGACTAGCAGCCGAGTTGCCCGGGAGAATGTGAAAAGTGTTCATATGTAGTAAAAACCTGAGAAATCCGTCCGTTTTCGTCATTTGTTATCGAATCGACTTTTAGCCAGATCGTCATATTGGCCGCTCTTCTCTCTGAAACGGTTGTACTTATCTTCTGCAAAGCTATGTCGCGTGCTGCGGTATGTAAGACACTAAAAGCACCATAGTAGAACAGAGATGAAGCTTCTAAGTTGATGTAATAGCCAGTAAGATGTAGTAGAATTCAAGTTTTAGGTATTGATTATTGACTTTTTAGCTGGCTTTGGTGCCTTGGACATGAGCTAGGACCTTAAGATTCTGCATGAAAGGAGGACTAGAAACCGAGTTGCACTGGAGAATGTGAAAAGTGTTCATATGTAATAAAAACCTGAGAAATCCGTCCGTTTTCGTCATTTGTTATCGAATCGACTTAAAGCCAGATCGTCACATTGGCCGCTCTTCTCTCTGAAACGGTTGTACTTATCGTCTGCAAAGCTATTCCGCGTGCTGCGGTATGCGGAGACACTAAAATCATCATAGTAGAACACAGATGAAACTTCTAAGTTGATGTAATAGCCAGTAAGAAATAGTACAATTCAAGTTTTATGTATCGATTATTGACTTTTTAGCTGGCTTTGGTGCCTTGGCCATGAGCTAGGACCTTAAGATTCTGCATGAAAGGAGGACTAGCAGCCGAGTTGCACGGGAGAATGTGGAAAGTGTTCATATGTAGTAAAAACCTGAGAAATCCGTCCGTTTTCGTCATTTGTTATCGAATCGACTTAAAGCCAGATGGTCACATTGGCCGCTCTTCTCTCTGAAACGGTTGTACTTATCGTCTGCAAAGCTATGTCACGTACTGCGGTATTCGGAGACACTAAAAACACCATAGTAGAACACAGATGAAGCTTCTAAGATGATGTAATAGCCAGTAAGAAGTTGTACAATTCAATTTTTAGGTATCGGTTATTGACTTTTTGGCTCGCTTTGGTCCCTTGGACATGAGCTAGGACCTTAGGATTCTGCATGAAAGGAGGACTAGCAGCCGAGTTGCACGGGAGAATGTGAAAAGTGTTCATATGTAGTAAAAACCTTAGAAATCCGTCCGTTTTCGTCATTTATTTATCCAATCGACTTAAAGCCAGATCGTCACATTGGCCGCTCTTCTCTCTGAAACGGTTGTACTTATCGTCTGCAAAACTATGTCGCGTGCTGCGGTATGCGGAGAAACTAAAAGCACCGTTGTAGAACATAGATGAAGGTTCTAAGTTGATGTAATAGCCAGTAAGAAGTAGTCCAATTCAAGTTTTAGGTATCGATTATTGACTTTTTAGCTGGCTTTGGTGCCTTGGACATGAGCTAGGACCTAAAGATTCTGCATAAAAGGAGGACTAGCAGCCTAGTTGCACGGGAGAATGTGAAAAGTGTTCATATGTAATAAAAACCTGAGAAATCCGTCCGTTTTCGTCATTTGTTATCGAATCGACTTAAAGCCAGATCGTCACATTGGCCGCTCTTCTCTCTGAAACGGTTGTACTTATCGTCTACAAAGCTATGTCGCGTGCTGCGGTATGCGGAGACACTAAAACCACCATAGTAGAATACAGATGAAGCTTCTAAGTTGATGTAATAGCCAGTAAGAAGTAGTACAATTCAAGTTTTAGGTATCGGTTATTGACTTTTTAGCTGGCTTTGGTGCCTTGGACATGAGCTAGGACCTTAAGCTTCTGCATGAAAGGAGGACTAGCTGCCGAGTTGCACGGGAGAATGTGAGAAGTGTTCATATGTAGAAAAAACCCAAGAAATCCGTCCGTTTTCGTCATTTGTTATCGAATCGTCTTAAAGCCAGATCGTCACATTGACCGCTCTTCTCTCTGAAACGGTTGTACTTATCGTCTGCAAATCATTGTCGCGTGCTGGGGTATGCGGAGACACTAAAAACACCATAGTAGAACACAGATGAAGCTTCTAAGTTGATGTAATAGCCAGTAAGAAGTAGTACAATTGAAGTTTTAGTTATCGATTACTGACTTTGTAGCTGGCTTTGATGCATTGGACATGAGCTAGGACCTTAAGATTCTGCATGAAAGGAGGACTAGCAGCCGAGTTGCACGGGAGAATGTGAAAACTGTTCATATGTAGTAAAAACCTGAGAAATCCGTCCGTTTTCGTCATTTGTTATCGAATCGACTTAAAGCCAGATCGTAACATTGGCCGCTCTTCTCTCTGAAACGGATGTACTTATCGTCTGCAAAGCTATGTCGCGTGCTGCGGTATGTGGAGACACTAAAATCACCATAGTAGAACAGAGATGAAGCTTCTAAGTTGATGCAATAGCCAGTAAGAAGTAGTACAATTCAAGTTTTAGGTATCGATTATTGACTTTTTAGCTGGCTTAGGTGCCTTGGACATGAGCTAGCACCTTAAGATTCTGCATGAAAAGAGGGCTAGCAGCCGAGTTGCACGGGAGAATGTGAAAATTGTTCATATGTAGTACTGAGAAATCCGTCCGTTTTTGTCATTTGTTATCGTATCGACTTAAAGCCAGATCGTCACATTGGCCGCTCTTCTCTCTGAACGGTTGTACTTATCGTCTGCAAAGCTATGTCGCGTGCTGCGGTATGCTGAGACACTAAGAGCACCATAGTACAACACAGATCAAGCTTCTAAGTTGATGTAAGAGCCAGTAAGAAGTAGTACAATTCTAGTTTTGGATATCGTTATTGACTTTTTAGCTGGCTTTGGTGCCTTGGACATGGGCTATGACCTTAAGATTCTGCATAAAAGGAGGACTAGCAGCCCAGTTGCACGGGAGAATGTGAAAAGTGCTCATATGTAGTAAAAACCTGAGAAATCCGTCCGTTTTCGTCATTTCTTATCGAATCGACTTAAAGCCAGATCGTCACATTGGCCGCTCTTCTCTCTGAAACGGTTGTACTTATCGTCTGCAAAGCTATGTCGCGTGCTGCGGTATGCGGAGACAGTAAAAGCACCAGAGTAGAACACATATGAAGCTTCAAAGTTGATGTAATAGCCAGTAACAAGTAGTACAGTTCAAGTTTTAGGTATCGATTATTGACTTTTTAGCTGGCTTTGGTGCATTGGACATGAGCTAGGACCTTAACGTTCTGCATGAAAGGAGGACTAGCAGCCGAGTTGCATGGGAGAATGTGAAAAGTGTTCATATGTAGTAAAATCCTTGTAAATCCGTCCGTTTTCGTCATTTGTTATCGAATCGAGTTATAGCCAGATCGTCACATTGGCCACTCTTCTCCGTGAAACGGTTGTACTTATCGTAGGCAAAGCCATGTCGCGTGCTGCGGTATGAGGAGACACGAAAATCATCATAGTAGAACACAGATGAAGCTTCTAAGTTGGTGTAATAGCCAGTAAGAAGTAGTACAGTTCAAGTTTTATGTATCGATTATTGACTTTTTAGCTGGCTTTGGTGCCTTGGACATGGGCTATGACCTTAAGATTCTGCATAAAAGGAGGACTAGCAGCCCAGTTGCACGGGAGAATGTGAAAAGTGCTCATATGTAGTAAAAACCTGAGAAATCCGTCCGTTTTCGTCATTTCTTATCGAATCGACTTAAAGCCAGATCGTCACTTTGGCCGCTCTTCTCTCTGAAACGGTTGTACTTATCGTCTACAAAGCTATGTCGCGTGCTGCGGTATGCGGAGACACTAAAAGCACCGTAGAAGAACACAGATGAAGATTCTAAGTTGATGTAATAGCCAGTAAGAAGTAGTACAATTCAAGTTTTAGGTATCGATTATTGACTTCTTAGCTGGCTTTGGTGCCTTGGACATGAGCTATTACCTTAAGATTCTGCATGAAAGTAGGACTAGCAGCCGAGTTGCACGGGAGAATTTGAAAAGTGTTCATATGTAGTAAAAACCTGAGAAATCCGTCCGGTTTCGTCATTTGTTATCGAATCGACTTAAAGCCAGATCGTCACATTGGCCGCTCTTCTCTCTGAAACGGTTGTACTTATTGTCTGCAAAGCTATGTCGCGTGCTGCGGTATGCGGAGACACTAAAAGCACCATAGTAGAACACACATGAAGCTTCTAAGTTGATGTAATAGCCAGTAAGAAGTAGTCCAATTCAAGTTTTAGGTATCGATTATTGACTTTTTTCCTGGCTTTGGTGCCTTGGACATGAGCTAGGACCTTACGATTCTGCATAAAAGGAGGACTAGCAGCCCAGTTGCACGGGAGAATGTGAAAAGTGCTCATATGTAGTAAAAACCTGAGAAATCCGTCCGTTTTCGTCATTTCTTATCGAATCGACTTAAAGCCAGATCGTCACATTGGCCGCTCTTCTCTCTGAAACGGTTGTACTTATCGTCTGCAAAGCTATGTCGCGTGCTGCGGTATGCGGAGACAGTAAAAGCACCAGAGTAGAACACATATGAAGCTTCAAAGTTGATGTAATAGCCAGTAACAAGTAGTACAGTTCAAGTTTTAGGTATCGATTATTGACTTTTTAGCTGGCTTTGGTGCATTGGACATGAGCTAGGACCTTAACGTTCTGCATGAAAGGAGGACTAGCAGCCGAGTTGCATGGGAGAATGTGAAAAGTGTTCATATGTAGTAAAATCCTTGTAAATCCGTCCGTTTTCGTCATTTGTTATCGAATCGAGTTATAGCCAGATCGTCACATTGGCCACTCTTCTCCGTGAAACGGTTGTACTTATCGTAGGCAAAGCCATGTCGCGTGCTGCGGTATGAGGAGACCCGAAAATCATCATAGTAGAACACAGATGAAGCTTCTAAGTTGGTGTAATAGCCAGTAAGAAGTAGTACAGTTCAAGTTTTATGTATCGATTATTGACTTTTTAGCTGGCTTTGGTGACTTGGACATGAGCTAGGACCTTAAGATTCTGCATGAAAGGAGGACTAGAAACCGAGTTGCACTGGAGAATGTGAAAAGTGTTCATATGTAATAAAAACCTGAGAAATCCGTCCGTTTTCGTCATTTGTTATCGAATCGACTTAAAGCCAGATCGTCACATTGGCCGCTCTTCTCTCTGAAACGGTTGTGCTTATCGTCTGCAAAGCTATGTCTCGTGTTGCCGTAGGCGGAAACAGGAAAAGCACCATAGTAGAACACAGATGAAGCTTCTAAGTTGATGTAATAGCCAGTAAGAAGTAGTACAATTCAAGTTTTAGGTATCGATTATTGACTTTTTAGCTGGCTTTGGTGCCTTGGACATGTGCTACGACCTTGAGATTCTGCGTGAATGGAGGACTAGCAGCAGAGTTGCACGGGAGAATGTGAAAAGTGTTCGCATGTAGTAAAAACCTGAGAAATCCGTCCGTTTTCTTCATTTGTTATCGAATCGACTTAAAGCCAGATCGTCACATTGGCCGCTCTTCTCTCTGAAACGGTTGTACTTATCGTCTGCAAAGCTATGTCGCGTGCTGCGGTATGCTGAGACACTAAAAGCACCATAGTACAACACAGATCAAGCTTCTAAGTTGATGTAATAGCCAGTAAGTAGTAGTACAATTCAAGTTTTAGGTATTGAATATTGACCTTTTAGCTGGCTTTGGTGCCTTGGACATGAGCTAGGACCTTAAGATTCTGCATGAAAATAGGACTAGCAGCCGAGTTGCACGGGAGAGTGTGAAAAGTGTTCATATGTAGTAAAAACCTGAGAAATCCGTCCGTTTTCGTCATTTGTTATCGAATCGACTTTTAGCCAGTTCGTCACATTGGCCGCTCTTCTCTCTGAAACGGTTGTGCTTATCGGCTGCAAAACTATATCACGTGCTGCGGTATGCGGAGAAACTAAAAGCACCGTAGTAGAACACAGATGAAGCTTTTTAGTTGATGTAATAGCCAGTAAGAAGTAGTCCAATTTAAGTTTTAGGTATAGATTATTGACTTTTTAGCTGGCTTTGGTGCCTTGGAGATGAGCTAGGACCTAAAGATTCTGCATAAAAGGAGGACTAGCAGCCTAGTTGCACGGGAGAATGTGAAAAGTGTTCATATGTAATAAAAACCTGAGAAATCCGTCCGTTTTCGTCATTTGTTATCGAATCGACTTAAAGCCAGATCGTCACATTGGCCGCTCTTCTCTCTGAAACGGTTGTACTTATCGTCTACAAAGCTATGTCGCGTGCTGCGGTATGCGGAGACACTAAAACCACCATAGTAGAATACAGATGAAGCTTCTAAGTTGATGTAATAGCCAGTAAGAAGTAGTACAATTCAAGTTTTAGGTATCGGTTATTGACTTTTTAGCTGGCTTTGGTGCCTTGGACATGAGCTAGGACCTTAAGATTCTGCATGAAAAGAGGGCTAGCAGCCGAGTTGCACGGGAGAATGTGAAACTTGTTCATATGTAGTACTGAGAAATCCGTCCGTTTTTGTCATTTGTTATCGAATCGACTTAAAGCCAGATCGTCACATTGGCCGCTCTTCTCTCTGAACGGTTGTACTTATCGTCTGCAAAGCTATGTCGCGTGCTGCGGTATGCTGAGACACTAAAAGCACCATAGTACAACACAGATCAAGCTTCTAAGTTGATGTAAGAGCCAGTAAGAAGTAGTACAATTCTAGTTTTGGATATCGTTATTGACTTTTTAGCTGGCTTTGGTGCCTTGGACATGGGCTATGACCTTAAGATTCTGCATGAAAGGAGGACTAGCAGCCGAGTTGCACTGGAGAATGTGAAAAGTGTTCATATGTAGTAAAAACCTGAGAAATCCGTCCGTTTGCGTCATTTGTTATCGAATCGACTTAAAGCCAGATCGTCACATTTGCCGCTCTTCTCTCTGAAACCGTTGTACTTATCGTCTGCAAAGCTATGTCGCGTGCTGCGATATGCGGAGACACTAAAAGCACCATAGTAGAACACAGATGAAGCTTCTAAGTTAATGTAATAGCCAGTAAGAAGTAGTACAATTCAAGTTTTAGATATTGATTATTGACTTTTTAGCTGGCTTTGGTGCCTTGGACATGATCTAGGACCTTAAGATTCTGCATGAAATTAGGACTAGCAGCCGAGTTGCCCGGGAGAATGTGAAAAGTGTTCATATGTAGTAAAAACCTGAGAAATCCGTCCGTTTTCGTCATTTGTTATCGAATCGACTTTTAGCCAGATCGTCATATTGGCCGCTCTTCTCTCTGAAACGGTTGTACTTATCTTCTGCAAAGCTATGTCGCGTGCTGCGGTATGTAAGACACTAAAAGCACCATAGTAGAACAGAGATGAAGCTTCTAAGTTGATGTAATAGCCAGTAAGATGTAGTAGAATTCAAGTTTTAGGTATTGATTATTGACTTTTTAGCTGGCTTTGGTGCCTTGGACATGAGCTAGGACCTTAAGATTCTGCATGAAAGGAGGACTAGAAACCGAGTTGCACTGGAGAATGTGAAAAGTGTTCATATGTAATAAAAACCTGAGAAATCCGTCCGTTTTCGTCATTTGTTATCGAATCGACTTAAAGCCAGATCGTCACATTGGCCGCTCTTCTCTCTGAAACGGTTGTACTTATCGTCTGCAAAGCTATTCCGCGTGCTGCGGTATGCGGAGACACTAAAATCACCATAGTAGAACACAGATGAAGCATCTAAGTTGACGTAATAGCCAGTAAGAAGTAGTCCAATTCAAATTTAGGTATCGATTATTGACTTTTTAGCTGGCTTTGGTGCCTTGGACATGAGCTAGGACCTTAAGATTCTGCATGAAAGGAGGACTAGCAGGCGAGTTGCACGGGAGAATGTGAAAAGTGTTCATATGTAATAAAATCCTGAGAAATCCGTCCGTTTTCTTCATTTGTTATCGAATCGACTTAAAGCCAGATCGTCACATTGGCCGCTCTTCTCTCTGAAACGGTTGTACTTATCGTCTACAAAGCTATGTCACGTGCTGCGGTATGCGGAGACACGAAAATCATCATAGTAGAACACAGATGAAACTTCTAAGTTGATGTAATAGCCAGTAAGAAATAGTACAATTCAAGTTTTATGTATCGATTATTGACTTTTTAGCTGGCTTTGGTGCCTTGGCCATGAGCTAGGACCTTAAGATTCTGCATGAAAGGAGGACTAGCAGCCGAGTTGCACGGGAGAATGTGGAAAGTGTTCATATGTAGTAAAAACCTGAGAAATCCGTCCGTTTTCGTCATTTGTTATCGAATCGACTTAAAGCCAGATGGTCACATTGGCCGCTCTTCTCTCTGAAACGGTTGTACTTATCGTCTGCAAAGCTATGTCACGTACTGCGGTATTCGGAGACACTAAAAACACCATAGTAGAACACAGATGAAGCTTCTAAGATGATGTAATAGCCAGTAAGAAGTTGTACAATTCAATTTTTAGGTATCGGTTATTGACTTTTTGGCTCGCTTTGGTCCCTTGGACATGAGCTAGGACCTTAGGATTCTGCATGAAAGGAGGACTAGCAGCCGAGTTGCACGGGAGAATGTGAAAAGTGTTCATATGTAGTAAAAACCTTAGAAATCCGTCCGTTTTCGTCATTTATTTATCCAATCGACTTAAAGCCAGATCGTCACATTGGCCGCTCTTCTCTCTGAAACGGTTGTACTTATCGTCTGCAAAACTATGTCGCGTGCTGCGGTATGCGGAGAAACTAAAAGCACCGTTGTAGAACATAGATGAAGGTTCTAAGTTGATGTAATAGCCAGTAAGAAGTAGTCCAATTCAAGTTTTAGGTATCGATTATTGACTTTTTAGCTGGCTTTGGTGCCTTGGACATGAGCTAGGACCTAAAGATTCTGCATAAAAGGAGGACTAGCAGCCTAGTTGCACGGGAGAATGTGAAAAGTGTTCATATGTAATAAAAACCTGAGAAATCCGTCCGTTTTCGTCATTTGTTATCGAATCGACTTAAAGCCAGATCGTCACATTGGCCGCTCTTCTCTCTGAAACGGTTGTACTTATCGTCTACAAAGCTATGTCGCGTGCTGCGGTATGCGGAGACACTAAAACCACCATAGTAGAATACAGATGAAGCTTCTAAGTTGATGTAATAGCCAGTAAGAAGTAGTACAATTCAAGTTTTAGGTATCGGTTATTGACTTTTTAGCTGGCTTTGGTGCCTTGGACATGAGCTAGGACCTTAAGCTTCTGCATGAAAGGAGGACTAGCTGCCGAGTTGCACGGGAGAATGTGAGAAGTGTTCATATGTAGAAAAAACCCAAGAAATCCGTCCGTTTTCGTCATTTGTTATCGAATCGTCTTAAAGCCAGATCGTCACATTGACCGCTCTTCTCTCTGAAACGGTTGTACTTATCGTCTGCAAATCATTGTCGCGTGCTGGGGTATGCGGAGACACTAAAAACACCATAGTAGAACACAGATGAAGCTTCTAAGTTGATGTAATAGCCAGTAAGAAGTAGTACAATTGAAGTTTTAGTTATCGATTACTGACTTTGTAGCTGGCTTTGATGCATTGGACATGAGCTAGGACCTTAAGATTCTGCATGAAAGGAGGACTAGCAGCCGAGTTGCACGGGAGAATGTGAAAACTGTTCATATGTAGTAAAAACCTGAGAAATCCGTCCGTTTTCGTCATTTGTTATCGAATCGACTTAAAGCCAGATCGTAACATTGGCCGCTCTTCTCTCTGAAACGGATGTACTTATCGTCTGCAAAGCTATGTCGCGTGCTGCGGTATGTGGAGACACTAAAATCACCATAGTAGAACAGAGATGAAGCTTCTAAGTTGATGCAATAGCCAGTAAGAAGTAGTACAATTCAAGTTTTAGGTATCGATTATTGACTTTTTAGCTGGCTTAGGTGCCTTGGACATGAGCTAGCACCTTAAGATTCTGCATGAAAAGAGGGCTAGCAGCCGAGTTGCACGGGAGAATGTGAAAATTGTTCATATGTAGTACTGAGAAATCCGTCCGTTTTTGTCATTTGTTATCGTATCGACTTAAAGCCAGATCGTCACATTGGCCGCTCTTCTCTCTGAACGGTTGTACTTATCGTCTGCAAAGCTATGTCGCGTGCTGCGGTATGCTGAGACACTAAGAGCACCATAGTACAACACAGATCAAGCTTCTAAGTTGATGTAAGAGCCAGTAAGAAGTAGTACAATTCTAGTTTTGGATATCGTTATTGACTTTTTAGCTGGCTTTGGTGCCTTGGACATGGGCTATGACCTTAAGATTCTGCATGAAAGGAGGACTAGCAGCCGAGTTGCACTGGAGAATGTGAAAAGTGTTCATATGTAGTAAAAACCTGAGAAATCCGTCCGTTTGCGTCATTTGTTATCGAATCGACTTAAAGCCAGATCGTCACATTTGCCGCTCTTCTCTCTGAAACCGTTGTACTTATCGTCTGCAAAGCTATGTCGCGTGCTGCGATATGCGGAGACACTAAAAGCACCATAGTAGAACACAGATGAAGCTTCTAAGTTAATGTAATAGCCAGTAAGAAGTAGTACAATTCAAGTTTTAGATATTGATTATTGACTTTTTAGCTGGCTTTGGTGCCTTGGACATGATCTAGGACCTTAAGATTCTGCATGAAATTAGGACTAGCATCCGAGTTGCCCGGGAGAATGTGAAAAGTGTTCATATGTAGTAAAAACCTGAGAAATCCGTCCGTTTTCGTCATTTGTTATCGAATCGACTTTTAGCCAGATCGTCATATTGGCCGCTCTTCTCTCTGAAACGGTTGTACTTATCTTCTGCAAAGCTATGTCGCGTGCTGCGGTATGTGAAGACACTAAAAGCACCATAGTAGAACAGAGATGAAGCTTCTAAGTTGATGTAATAGCCAGTAAGATGTAGTAGAATTCAAGTTTTAGGTATTGATTATTGACTTTTTAGCTGGCTTTGGTGCCTTGGACATGAGCTAGGACCTTAAGATTCTGCATGAAAGGAGGACTAGCAGCCTAGTTGCACGGGAGAATGTGAAAAGTGTTCATATGTAATAAAAACCTGAGAAATCCGTCCGTTTTCGTCATTTGTTATCGAATCGACTTAAAGCCAGATCGTCACATTGGCCGCTCTTCTCTCTGAAACGGTTGTACTTATCGTCTACAAAGCTATGTCGCGTGCTGCGGTATGCGGAGACACTAAAACCACCATAGTAGAATACAGATGAAGCTTCTAAGTTGATGTAATAGCCAGTAAGAAGTAGTACAATTCAAGTTTTAGGTATCGGTTATTGACTTTTTAGCTGGCTTTGGTGCCTTGGACATGAGCTAGGACCTTAAGCTTCTGCATGAAAGGAGGACTAGCTGCCGAGTTGCACGGGAGAATGTGAGAAGTGTTCATATGTAGAAAAAACCCAAGAAATCCGTCCGTTTTCGTCATTTGTTATCGAATCGTCTTAAAGCCAGATCGTCACATTGACCGCTCTTCTCTCTGAAACGGTTGTACTTATCGTCTGCAAATCATTGTCGCGTGCTGGGGTATGCGGAGACACTAAAAACACCATAGTAGAACACAGATGAAGCTTCTAAATTGATGTAATAGCCAGTAAGAAGTAGTACAATTGAAGTTTTAGTTATCGATTACTGACTTTGTAGCTGGCTTTGATGCATTGGACATGAGCTAGGACCTTAAGATTCTGCATGAAAGGAGGACTAGCAGCCGAGTTGCACGGGAGAATGTGAAAACTGTTCATATGTAGTAAAAACCTGAGAAATCCGTCCGTTTTCGTCATTTGTTATCGAATCGACTTAAAGCCAGATCGTAACATTGGCCGCTCTTCACTCTGAAACGGATGTACTTATCGTCTGCAAAGCTATGTCGCGTGCTGCGGTATGTGGAGACACTAAAATCACCATAGTAGAACAGAGATGAAGCTTCTAAGTTGATGCAATAGCCAGTAAGAAGTAGTACAATTCAAGTTTTAGGTATCGATTATTGACATTTTAGCTGGCTTAGGTGCCTTGGACATGAGCTAGCACCTTAAGATTCTGCATGAAAAGAGGGCTAGCAGCCGAGTTGCACGGGAGAATGTGAAAATTGTTCATATGTAGTACTGAGAAATCCGTCCGTTTTTGTCATTTGTTATCGAATCGACTTAAAGCCAGATCGTCACATTGGCCGCTCTTCTCTCTGAACGGTTGTACTTATCGTCTGCAAAGCTATGTCGCGTGCTGCGGTATGCTGAGACACTAAGAGCACCATAGTACAACACAGATCAAGCTTCTAAGTTGATGTAAGAGCCAGTAAGAAGTAGTACAATTCTAGTTTTGGATATCGTTATTGACTTTTTAGCTGGCTTTGGTGCCTTGGACATGGGCTATGACCTTAAGATTCTGCATGAAAGGAGGACTAGCAGCCGAGTTGCACTGGAGAATGTGAAAAGTGTTCATATGTAGTAAAAACCTGAGAAATCCGTCCGTTTGCGTCATTTGTTATCGAATCGACTTAAAGCCAGATCGTCACATTTGCCGCTCTTCTCTCTGAAACCGTTGTACTTATCGTCTGCAAAGCTATGTCGCGTGCTGCGATATGCGGAGACACTAAAAGCACCATAGTAGAACACAGATGAAGCTTCTAAGTTAATGTAATAGCCAGTAAGAAGTAGTACAATTCAAGTTTTAGATATTGATTATTGACTTTTTAGCTGGCTTTGGTGCCTTGGACATGATCTAGGACCTTAAGATTCTGCATGAAATTAGGACTAGCAGCCGAGTTGCCCGGGAGAATGTGAAAAGTGTTCATATGTAGTAAAAACCTGAGAAATCCGTCCGTTTTCGTCATTTGTTATCGAATCGACTTTTAGCCAGATCGTCATATTGGCCGCTCTTCTCTCTGAAACGGTTGTACTTATCTTCTGCAAAGCTATGTCGCGTGCTGCGGTATGTGAAGACACTAAAAGCACCATAGTAGAACAGAGATGAAGCTTCTAAGTTGATGTAATAGCCAGTAAGATGTAGTAGAATTCAAGTTTTAGGTATTGATTATTGACTTTTTAGCTGGCTTTGGTGCCTTGGACATGAGCTAGGACCTTAAGATTCTGCATGAAAGGAGGACTAGCAGCCGAGTTGCACGGGAGAATGTGAAAAGTGTTCATATGTAATAAAATCCTTAGAAATCCGTCCGTTTTCGTCATTTGTTATCGAATCGACTTAAAGCCAGATCGTCACATTGGCCGCTCTTCTCTCTGAAACGGTTGTACTTATCGTCTGCAAAGCTATTTCGCGTGCTGCGGTATGCGGAGAGACTAAAATCACCATAGTAGAACACAGATGAAGCATCTAAGTTGACGTAATAGCCAGTAAGAAGTAGTCCAATTCAAATTTAGGTATCGATTATTGACTTTTTAGCTGGCTTTGGTGCCTTGGACATGAGCTAGGACCTTAAGATTCTGCATGAAAGGAGGACTAGCAGGCGAGTTGCACCGGAGAATGTGAAAAGTGTTCATATGTAATAAAATCCTGAGAAATCCGTCCGTTTTCGTCATTTGTTATCGAATCGACTTAAAGCCAGATCGTCACATTGGCCGCTCTTCTCTCTGAAACGGTTGTACTTATCGTCTACAAAGCTATGTCGCGTGCTGCGGTATGCGGAGACACTAAAAGCACCATAGTAGAACACAGATGAAGCTTCTAAGTTGATGTAATAGCCAGTAAGAAGTAGTACAATTCAAGTTTTAAGTATTGATTATTGACCTTTTAGCTGCCTTGGTGCCTTGGACATGAGCTAGGACCTTGAGATTCTGCATGAAAGGAGGACTAGCAGCCGAGTTGCACGGGAGAATGTGAAAAGTGTTCGCATGTAGTAAAAACCTAAGAAATCCGTCCGTTTTCGTCATTTGTTATTGAATCGACTTATAGCCAGATCGTCAGATTGGCCGCTCTTCTCTCTGAAACGGTTGTACTTATCGTCTGCAAAGCTATGTCGCGTGCTGCGGTATGCGGAGACACTAAAATCACCATAGTAGAACACAGATGAAGCATCTAAGTTGATGTAATAGCCAGTAAGAAGTAGTACAATTCAAGTTTTAGTTATCGATTATTGACTTTTTAGCTGGCTTTGATGCCTTGGACATGAGCTAGGACCTTAAGATTCTGCATGAAAGGAGGACTAGCAGAGGAGTTGCATGGGTGAATGTGAGAAGTGTTCATACGTAGTAAAAACCTGAGAAATCCGTCCGTTTTCGTCATTTGTTATCGAATCGACTTAAAGCCAGATGGTCACATTGGCCGCTCTTCTCTCTGAAACGGTTGTACTTATCGTCTGCAAAGCTATGTCACGTACTGCGGTATTCGGAGACACTAAAAACACCATAGTACAACACAGATGAAGCTTCTAAGTTGATGTAAGAGCCAGTAAGAAGTAGTACAATTCTAGTTTTGGATATCGTTATTGACTTTTTTGCTGGCTTTGGTGCCTTGGACATGAGCTAGGACCTTAAGATTCTGCATAAAAGGAGGACTAGCAGCCCAGTTGCACGGGAGAATGTGAAAAGTGCTCATATGTAGTAAAAACCTGAGAAATCCGTCCGTTTTCGTCATTTCTTATCGAATCGACTTAAAGCCAGATCGTCACATTGGCCGCTCTTCTCTCTGAAACGGTTGTACTTATCGTCTGCAAAGCTATGTCGCGTGCTGCGGTATGCGGAGACAGTAAGAGCACCATAGTAGAACACATATGAAGCTTCAAAGTTGATGTAATAGCCAGTAACAAGTAGTACAGTTCAAGTTTTAGGTATCGATTATTGACTTTTTAGCTGGCTTTGGTGCATTGGACATGAGCTAGGACCTTAACGTTCTGCATGAAAGGAGGACTAGCAGCCGAGTTGCATGGGAGAATGTGAAAAGTGTTCATATGTAGTAAAATCCTTGTAAATCCGTCCGTTTTCGTCATTTGTTATCGAATCGAGTTATAGCCAGATCGTCACATTGGCCACTCTTCTCCGTGAAACGGTTGTACTTATCGTCTCCAAAGCTATGTCGCGTGCTGCGGTATGAGGAGACACGAAAATCATCATAGTAGAACACAGATGAAGCTTCTAAGTTGGTGTAATAGCCAGTAAGAAGTAGTACAGTTCAAGTTTTATGTATCGATTATTGACTTTTTAGCTGGCTTTGGTGACTTGGACATGAGCTAGGACCTTAAGATTCTGCATGAAAGGAGGACTAGAAACCGAGTTGCACTGGAGAATGTGAAAAGTGTTCATATGTAATAAAAACCTGAGAAATCCGTCCGTTTTCGTCATTTGTTATCGAATCGACTTAAAGCCAGATCGTCACATTGGCCGCTCTTCTCTCTGAAACGGTTGTACTTATCGTCTACAAAGCTATGTCGCGTGCTGCGGTATGCGGAGACACTAAAAGCACCATAGTAGAACACAGATGAAGCTTCTAAGTTGATGTAATAGCCAGTAAGAAGTAGTACAATTCAAGTTTTAGGTATCGATTATTGACTTTTTAGCTGGCTTTGGTGCCTTGGACATGAGCTACGACCTTGAGATTCTGCGTGAATGGAGGACTAGCAGCAGAGTTGCACGGGAGAATGTGAAAAGTGTTCGCATGTAGTAAAAACCTGAGAAATCCGTCCGTTTTCTTCATTTGTTATCGAATCGACTTAAAGCCAGATCGTCACATTGGCCGCTCTTCTCTCTGAAACGGTTGTACTTATCGTCTGCAAAGCTATGTCGCGTGCTGCGGTATGCTGAGACACTAAAAGCACCATAGTACAACACAGATCAAGCTTCTAAGTTGATGTAATAGCCAGTAAGAAGTAGTACAATTCAAGTTTTAGGTATTGAATATTGACCTTTTAGCTGGCTTTGGTGCCTTGGACATGAGCTAGGACCTTAAGATTCTGCATGAAAGTAGGACTAGTAGCCGAGTTGCACGGGAGAGTGTGACAAGTGTTCATATGTAGTAAAAACCTGAGAAATCCGTCCGTTTTCGTCATTTGTTATCGAATCGACTTAAAGCCAGATCGTCACATTGGCCGCTCTTCTCTCTGAAACGGTTGTGCTTATCGTCTGCAAAACTATATCACGTGCTGCGGTATGCGGAGAAACTAAAAGCACCGTAGTAGAACACAGATGAAGCTTTTAGTTGATGTAATAGCCAGTAAGAAGTAGTCCAATTTAAGTTTTAGGTATAGATTATTGACTTTTTAGCTGGCTTTGGTGCCTTGGACATGAGCTAGGACCTTAAGCTTCTGCATGAAAGGAGGACTAGCTGCCGAGTTGCACGGGAGAATGTGAGAAGTGTTCATATGTAGTAAAAACCCAAGAAATCCGTCCGTTTTCGTCATTTGTTATCGAATCGTCTTAAAGCCAGATCGTCACATTGACCGCTCTTCTCTCTGAAACGGTTGTCCTTATCGTCTGCAAATCTATGTCGCGTGCTGGGGTATGCGGAGACACTAAAAACACCATAGTAGAACACAGATGAAGCTTCTAAGTTGATGTAATAGCCAGTAAGAAGTAGTACAATTGAAGTTTTAGTTATCGATTACTGACTTTGTAGCTGGCTTTGATGCATTGGACATGAGCTAGGACCTTAAGATTCTGCATGAAAGGAGGACTAGCAGCCGAGTTGCACGGGAGAATGTGAAAACTGTTCATATGTAGTAAAAACCTGAGAAATCCGTCCGTTTTCGTCATTTGTTATCGAATCGACTTAAAGCCAGATCGTAACATTGGCCGCTCTTCTCTCTGAAACGGATGTACTTATCGTCTGCAAAGCTATGTCGCGTGCTGCGGTATGTGGAGACACTAAAATCACCATAGTAGAACAGAGATGAAGCTTCTAAGTTGATGCAATAGCCAGTAAGAAGTAGTACAATTCAAGTTTTAGGTATCGATTATTGACTTTTTAGCTGGCTTAGGTGCCTTGGACATGAGCTAGCACCTTAAGATTCTGCATGAAAAGAGGGCTAGCAGCCGAGTTGCACGGGAGAATGTGAAAATTGTTCATATGTAGTACTGAGAAATCCGTCCGTTTTTGTCATTTGTTATCGAATCGACTTAAAGCCAGATCGTCACATTGGCCGCTCTTCTCTCTGAACGGTTGTACTTATCGTCTGCAAAGCTATGTCGCGTGCTGCGGTATGCTGAGACACTAAGAGCACCATAGTACAACACAGATCAAGCTTCTAAGTTGATGTAAGAGCCAGTAAGAAGTAGTACAATTCTAGTTTTGGATATCGTTATTGACTTTTTAGCTGGCTTTGGTGCCTTGGACATGGGCTATGACCTTAAGATTCTGCATGAAAGGAGGACTAGCAGCCGAGTTGCACTGGAGAATGTGAAAAGTGTTCATATGTAGTAAAAACCTGAGAAATCCGTCCGTTTGCGTCATTTGTTATCGAATCGACTTAAAGCCAGATCGTCACATTTGCCGCTCTTCTCTCTGAAACCGTTGTACTTATCGTCTGCAAAGCTATGTCGCGTGCTGCGATATGCGGAGACACTAAAAGCACCATAGTAGAACACAGATGAAGCTTCTAAGTTAATGTAATAGCCAGTAAGAAGTAGTACAATTCAAGTTTTAGATATTGATTATTGACTTTTTAGCTGGCTTTGGTGCCTTGGACATGATCTAGGACCTTAAGATTCTGCATGAAATTAGGACTAGCAGCCGAGTTGCCCGGGAGAATGTGAAAAGTGTTCATATGTAGTAAAAACCTGAGAAATCCGTCCGTTTTCGTCATTTGTTATCGAATCGACTTTTAGCCAGATCGTCATATTGGCCGCTCTTCTCTCTGAAACGGTTGTACTTATCTTCTGCAAAGCTATGTCGCGTGCTGCGGTATGTGAAGACACTAAAAGCACCATAGTAGAACAGAGATGAAGCTTCTAAGTTGATGTAATAGCCAGTAAGATGTAGTAGAATTCAAGTTTTAGGTATTGATTATTGACTTTTTAGCTGGCTTTGGTGCCTTGGACATGAGCTAGGACCTTAAGATTCTGCATGAAAGGAGGACTAGCAGCCGAGTTGCACGGGAGAATGTGAAAAGTGTTCATATGTAATAAAATCCTTAGAAATCCGTCCGTTTTCGTCATTTGTTATCGAATCGACTTAAAGCCAGATCGTCACATTGGCCGCTCTTCTCTCTGAAACGGTTGTACTTATCGTCTGCAAAGCTATTTCGCGTGCTGCGGTATGCGGAGAGACTAAAATCACCATAGTAGAACACAGATGAAGCATCTAAGTTGACGTAATAGCCAGTAAGAAGTAGTCCAATTCAAATTTAGGTATCGATTATTGACTTTTTAGCTGGCTTTGGTGCCTTGGACATGAGCTAGGACCTTAAGATTCTGCATGAAAGGAGGACTAGCAGGCGAGTTGCACCGGAGAATGTGAAAAGTGTTCATATGTAATAAAATCCTGAGAAATCCGTCCGTTTTCGTCATTTGTTATCGAATCGACTTAAAGCCAGATCGTCACATTGGCCGCTCTTCTCTCTGAAACGGTTGTACTTATCGTCTACAAAGCTATGTCGCGTGCTGCGGTATGCGGAGACACTAAAAGCACCATAGTAGAACACAGATGAAGCTTCTAAGTTGATGTAATAGCCAGTAAGAAGTAGTACAATTCAAGTTTTAAGTATTGATTATTGACCTTTTAGCTGCCTTGGTGCCTTGGACATGAGCTAGGACCTTGAGATTCTGCATGAAAGGAGGACTAGCAGCCGAGTTGCACGGGAGAATGTGAAAAGTGTTCGCATGTAGTAAAAACCTAAGAAATCCGTCCGTTTTCGTCATTTGTTATTGAATCGACTTATAGCCAGATCGTCAGATTGGCCGCTCTTCTCTCTGAAACGGTTGTACTTATCGTCTGCAAAGCTATGTCGCGTGCTGCGGTATGCGGAGACACTAAAATCACCATAGTAGAACACAGATGAAGCATCTAAGTTGATGTAATAGCCAGTAAGAAGTAGTACAATTCAAGTTTTAGTTATCGATTATTGACTTTTTAGCTGGCTTTGATGCCTTGGACATGAGCTAGGACCTTAAGATTCTGCATGAAAGGAGGACTAGCAGAGGAGTTGCATGGGTGAATGTGAGAAGTGTTCATACGTAGTAAAAACCTGAGAAATCCGTCCGTTTTCGTCATTTGTTATCGAATCGACTTAAAGCCAGATGGTCACATTGGCCGCTCTTCTCTCTGAAACGGTTGTACTTATCGTCTGCAAAGCTATGTCACGTACTGCGGTATTCGGAGACACTAAAAACACCATAGTACAACACAGATGAAGCTTCTAAGTTGATGTAAGAGCCAGTAAGAAGTAGTACAATTCTAGTTTTGGATATCGTTATTGACTTTTTTGCTGGCTTTGGTGCCTTGGACATGAGCTAGGACCTTAAGATTCTGCATAAAAGGAGGACTAGCAGCCCAGTTGCACGGGAGAATGTGAAAAGTGCTCATATGTAGTAAAAACCTGAGAAATCCGTCCGTTTTCGTCATTTCTTATCGAATCGACTTAAAGCCAGATCGTCACATTGGCCGCTCTTCTCTCTGAAACGGTTGTACTTATCGTCTGCAAAGCTATGTCGCGTGCTGCGGTATGCGGAGACAGTAAGAGCACCATAGTAGAACACATATGAAGCTTCAAAGTTGATGTAATAGCCAGTAACAAGTAGTACAGTTCAAGTTTTAGGTATCGATTATTGACTTTTTAGCTGGCTTTGGTGCATTGGACATGAGCTAGGACCTTAACGTTCTGCATGAAAGGAGGACTAGCAGCCGAGTTGCATGGGAGAATGTGAAAAGTGTTCATATGTAGTAAAATCCTTGTAAATCCGTCCGTTTTCGTCATTTGTTATCGAATCGAGTTATAGCCAGATCGTCACATTGGCCACTCTTCTCCGTGAAACGGTTGTACTTATCGTCTCCAAAGCTATGTCGCGTGCTGCGGTATGAGGAGACACGAAAATCATCATAGTAGAACACAGATGAAGCTTCTAAGTTGGTGTAATAGCCAGTAAGAAGTAGTACAGTTCAAGTTTTATGTATCGATTATTGACTTTTTAGCTGGCTTTGGTGACTTGGACATGAGCTAGGACCTTAAGATTCTGCATGAAAGGAGGACTAGAAACCGAGTTGCACTGGAGAATGTGAAAAGTGTTCATATGTAATAAAAACCTGAGAAATCCGTCCGTTTTCGTCATTTGTTATCGAATCGACTTAAAGCCAGATCGTCACATTGGCCGCTCTTCTCTCTGAAACGGTTGTACTTATCGTCTACAAAGCTATGTCGCGTGCTGCGGTATGCGGAGACACTAAAAGCACCATAGTAGAACACAGATGAAGCTTCTAAGTTGATGTAATAGCCAGTAAGAAGTAGTACAATTCAAGTTTTAGGTATCGATTATTGACTTTTTAGCTGGCTTTGGTGCCTTGGACATGAGCTACGACCTTGAGATTCTGCGTGAATGGAGGACTAGCAGCAGAGTTGCACGGGAGAATGTGAAAAGTGTTCGCATGTAGTAAAAACCTGAGAAATCCGTCCGTTTTCTTCATTTGTTATCGAATCGACTTAAAGCCAGATCGTCACATTGGCCGCTCTTCTCTCTGAAACGGTTGTACTTATCGTCTGCAAAGCTATGTCGCGTGCTGCGGTATGCTGAGACACTAAAAGCACCATAGTACAACACAGATCAAGCTTCTAAGTTGATGTAATAGCCAGTAAGAAGTAGTACAATTCAAGTTTTAGGTATTGAATATTGACCTTTTAGCTGGCTTTGGTGCCTTGGACATGAGCTAGGACCTTAAGATTCTGCATGAAAGGAGGACTAGCAGCCGAGTTGCACGGGAGAGTGTGACAAGTGTTCATATGTAGTAAAAACCTGAGAAATCCGTCCGTTTTCGTCATTTGTTATCGAATCGACTTAAAGCCAGTTCGTCACATTGGCCGCTCTTCTCTCTGAAACGGTTGTGCTTATCGTCTGCAAAACTATATCACGTGCTGCGGTATGCGGAGAAACTAAAAGCACCGTAGTAGAACACAGATGAAGCTTTTAGTTGATGTAATAGCCAGTAAGAAGTAGTCCAATTTAAGTTTTAGGTATAGATTATTGACTTTTTAGCTGGCTTTGGTGCCTTGGACATGAGCTAGGACCTTAAGCTTCTGCATGAAAGGAGGACTAGCTGCCGAGTTGCACGGGAGAATGTGAGAAGTGTTCATATGTAGTAAAAACCCAAGAAATCCGTCCGTTTTCGTCATTTGTTATCGAATCGTCTTAAAGCCAGATCGTCACATTGACCGCTCTTCTCTCTGAAACGGTTGTCCTTATCGTCTGCAAATCTATGTCGCGTGCTGGGGTATGCGGAGACACTAAAAACACCATAGTAGAACACAGATGAAGCTTCTAAGTTGATGTAATAGCCAGTAAGAAGTAGTACAATTGAAGTTTTAGTTATCGATTACTGACTTTGTAGCTGGCTTTGATGCATTGGACATGAGCTAGGACCTTAAGATTCTGCATGAAAGGAGGACTAGCAGCCGAGTTGCACGGGAGAATGTGAAAACTGTTCATATGTAGTAAAAACCTGAGAAATCCGTCCGTTTTCGTCATTTGTTATCGAATCGACTTAAAGCCAGAGCGTAACATTGGCCGCTCTTCTCTCTGAAACGGATGTACTTATCGTCTGCAAAGCTATGTCGCGTGCTGCGGTATGTGGAGACACTAAAATCACCATAGTAGAACAGAGATGAAGCTTCTAAGTTGATGCAATAGCCAGTAAGAAGTAGTACAATTGAAGTTTTAGGTATCGATTATTGACTTTTTAGCTGGCTTAGGTGCCTTGGACATGAGCTATGACCTTAAGATTCTGCATGAAAAGAGGGCTAGCAGCCGAGTTGCACGGGAGAATGTGAAACTTGTTCATATGTAGTACTGAGAAATCCGTCCGTTTTTGTCATTTGTTATCGAATCGACTTAAAGCCAGATCGTCACATTGGCCGCTCTTCTCTCTGAACGGTTGTACTTATCGTCTGCAAAGCTATGTCGCGTGCTGCGGTATGCTGAGACACTAAAAGCACCATAGTACAACACAGATCAAGCTTCTAAGTTGATGTAAGAGCCAGTAAGAAGTAGTACAATTCTAGTTTTGGATATCGTTATTGACTTTTTAGCTGGCTTTGGTGCCTTGGACATGGGCTATGACCTTAAGATTCTGCATGAAAGGAGGACTAGCAGCCGAGTTGCACTGGAGAATGTGAAAAGTGTTCATATGTAGTAAAAACCTGAGAAATCCGTCCGTTTGCGTCATTTGTTATCGAATCGACTTAAAGCCAGATCGTCACATTTGCCGCTCTTCTCTCTGAAACGGTTGTACTTATCGTCTGCAAAGCTATGTCGCGTGCTGCGATATGCGGAGACACTAAAAGCACCATAGTAGAACACAGATGAAGCTTCTAAGTTAATGTAATAGCCAGTAAGAAGTAGTACAATTCAAGTTTTAGATATTGATTATTGACTTTTTAGCTGGCTTTGGTGCCTTGGACATGATCTAGGACCTAAAGATTCTGCATGAAATTAGGACTAGCAGCCGAGTTGCCCGGGAGAATGTGAAAAGTGTTCATATGTAGTAAAAACCTGAGAAATCCGTCCGTTTTCGTCATTTGTTATCGAATCGACTTTTAGCCAGATCGTCATATTGGCCGCTCTTCTCTCTGAAACGGTTGTACTTATCTTCTGCAAAGCTATGTCGCGTGCTGCGGTATGTAAGACACTAAAAGCACCATAGTAGAACAGAGATGAAGCTTCTAAGTTGATGTAATAGCCAGTAAGATGTAGTAGAATTCAAGTTTTAGGTATTGATTATTGACTTTTTAGCTGGCTTTGGTGCCTTGGACATGAGCTAGGACCTTAAGATTCTGCATGAAAGGAGGACTAGCAGGCGAGTTGCACGGGAGAATGTGAAAAGTGTTCATATGTAATAAAATCCTGAGAAATCCGTCCGTTTTCGTCATTTGTTATCGAATCGACTTAAAGCCAGATCGTCACATTGGCCGCTCTTCTCTCTGAAACGGTTGTACTTATCGTCTGCAAAGCTATTCCGCGTGCTGCGGTATGCGGAGACACTAAAATCACCATAGTAGAACACAGATGAAGCATCTAAGTTGACGTAATAGCCAGTAAGAAGTAGTCCAATTCAAATTTAGGTATCGATTATTGACTTTTTAGCTTTCTTTGGTGCCTTGGACATGAGCTAGGACCTTAAGATTCTGCATGAAAGGAGGACTAGCAGCCGAGTTGCACGGGAGAATGTGAAAAGTGTTCATATGTAATAAAATCCTGAGAAATCCGTCCGTTTTCGTCATTTGTTATCGAATCGACTTAAAGCCAGATCGTCACATTGGCCGCTCTTCTCTCTGAAACGGTTGTACTTATCGTCTACAAAGCTATGTCACGTGCTGCGGTATGCGGAGACACGAAAATCATCATAGTAGAACACAGATGAAACTTCTAAGTTGATGTAATAGCCAGTAAGAAATAGTACAATTCAAGTTTTATGTATCGATTATTGACTTTTTAGCTGGCTTTGGTGCCTTGGCCATGAGCTAGGACCTTAAGATTCTGCATGAAAGGAGGACTAGCAGCCGAGTTGCACGGGAGAATGTGGAAAGTGTTCATATGTAGTAAAAACCTGAGAAATCCGTCCGTTTTCGTCATTTGTTATCGAATCGACTTAAAGCCAGATGGTCACATTGGCCGCTCTTCTCTCTGAAACGGTTGTACTTATCGTCTGCAAAGCTATGTCACGTACTGCGGTATTCGGAGACACTAAAAACACCATAGTAGAACACAGATGAAGCTTCTAAGATGATGTAATAGCCAGTAAGAAGTTGTACAATTCAATTTTTAGGTATCGGTTATTGACTTTTTGGCTCGCTTTGGTCCCTTGGACATGAGCTAGGACCTTAGGATTCTGCATGAAAGGAGGACTAGCAGCCGAGTTGCACGGGAGAATGTGAAAAGTGTTCATATGTAGTAAAAACCTTAGAAATCCGTCCGTTTTCGTCATTTATTTATCCAATCGACTTAAAGCCAGATCGTCACATTGGCCGCTCTTCTCTCTGAAACGGTTGTACTTATCGTCTGCAAAACTATGTCGCGTGCTGCGGTATGCGGAGAAACTAAAAGCACCGTTGTAGAACATAGATGAAGGTTCTAAGTTGATGTAATAGCCAGTAAGAAGTAGTCCAATTCAAGTTTTAGGTATCGATTATTGACTTTTTAGCTGGCTTTGGTGCCTTGGACATGAGCTAGGACCTTAAGAATCTGCATGAAAGGAGGACTAGCAGCCGAGTTGCACGGGAGAATGTGAAAAGTGTTCATATGTAGTAAAAACCTGAGAAATCCGTCCGTTTTTGTCATTTGTTATCGAATCGACTTAAAGCCAGATCGTAACATTGGCCGCTCTTCTCTCTAAAACGGTTGTACTTATCGTCTGCAAAGCTATGTCGCGTGCTGCGGTATGCGGAGACACTAAAATCACCATAGTAGAACACAGATGAAGCTTCTAAGTTGATGCAATAGCCAGTAAGAAATAGTACAATTCAAGTTTTATGTATCGATTATTGACTTTTTAGCTGGCTTCGGTGCCTTGGACATGAGCTAGGACCTTAAGATTCTGCATGAAAGGAGGACTAGCAGCCGAGTTGCACGGGAGAATGTGGAAAGTGTTCATATGTAGTAAAAACCTGATAAATCCGTCCGTTTTCGTCATTTGTTATCGAATCGACTTAAAGCCAGATGGTCACATTGGCCGCTCTTCTCTCTGAAACGATTGTACTTATCGTCTGCAAAGCTATGTCACGTACTGCGGTATTCGGAGACACTAAAAACACCATAGTAGAACACAGATGAAGCTTCTAAGATGATGTAATAGCCAGTAAGAAGTTGTACAATTCAATTTTTAGGTATCGGTTATTGACGTTTTGGCTCGCTTTGGTCCCTTGGACATGAGCTAGGACCTTAAGATTCTGCATGAAAGGAGGACTAGGAGCAGAGTTGCACGGGAGAATGTGAAAAGTGTTCATATGTAGTAAAAACCTGAGAAATCCGTCCGTTTTCGTCATTTGTTATCGAATCGACTTAAAGCCAGATCGTCACATTGGTCACTCTTCTCTCTGAAACGGTTGTACTTATTGTCTGCAAAGCTATGTCGCGTGCTGCGGTATGCGGAGACACGAAAATCATCATAGTAGAACACAGATAAAGCTTCTAAGTTGATGTAATAGCCAGTAAGAACTAGTACAATTCAAGTTTTAGGTATCGATTATTGACTTTTTAGCTGGCTTTGGTGCCTTGGACATGAGCTAGGACCTTACGATTCTGCATGAGAGGAGGACTAGCAGCCGAGTTGCACGGGAGAATGTGGAAAGTGTTTATATGTAGTAAAAACCTGAGAAATCCGTCCGATTTCGTCATTTGTTATCGAATCGACTTAAAGCCAAATCGTCACATTGGCCGCTCTGCTCTCTGAAACGGTTGTACTTATCGTCTGCAAAGCTATGTCGCGTGCTGCGGTATGCGGAGAAACTAAAAGCACCGTAGTAGAACATAGATGAAGCATCTAAGTTGATGTAATAGCCAGTAAGAAGTAGTCCAATTCAAGTTTTAGGTATCGATTATTGCCTTTTTAGCTGGCTTTGGTGCCTTGGACATGAGCTAGGACCTTAAGATTCTGCATGAAAGGAGGACTAGCAGCCGCGTTGCACGGGAGAATGTGAAAAGTGTTCATATGTAGTACAAACCTGAGACATCCGTCCGTTTTCGTCATTTGTTATCGAATCGACTTAAAGCCAGATCGTAACATTGGCCGCTCTTCTTTCTAAAACGGTTGTACTTATCGTCTGCAAAGCTGTGTCGCGTGCTGCGGTATGCGGAGAAACTAAAAGCACCGTAGTAGAACATAGATGAAGCATCTAAGTTGATGTAATAGCCAGTAAGAAGTAGTCCAATTCAAGTTTTAGGTATCGATTATTGACTTTTTAGCTGGCTTTGGTGCCTTGGACATGAGCTAGGACCTTAAGATTCTGCGTAAAAGGAGGACTAGCAGCCGAGTTGCACGGGAGAATGTGAAAAGTGTTCATATGTAGTAAAAACCTGAGAAATCCGTCCGTTTTTGTCATTTGTTATCGAATCGACTTAAAGCCAGATCGTAACATTGGCCGCTCTTCTCTCTAAAACGGTTGTACTTATCGTCTGCAAAGCTATGTCGCGTGCTGCGGTATGCGGAGACACTAAAATCACCATAGTAGAACACAGATGAAGCATCTAAGTTGATGTAATAGCCAGTAAGAAGTAGTCCAATTCAAGTTTTAGGTGTCGATTATTGACTTTTTAGCTGGCTTTGGTGATTTGGACATGAGCTAGGACCTTAAGATTCTGCATGAAAGGAGGACTAGCTGCCGAGTTTCACGGGAGAATGTGAAAAGTGTTCATATGTAGTAAAAACCTGAGAAGTCCGTCCGTTTTCGTCATTTGTTATCGAATCGACTTAAAGCCAGATCGTCACATTGGCCGCTCTTCTCTCTGAACGGTTGTACTTATCGTCTGCAAGGCTATGTCGCGTACTGCGGTATTCGGAGACACTAAACGCACCATAGTAGAACACAGATGAAGCTTCTAAGATGATGTAATAGCCAGTAAGAAATAGTACAATTCAAGTTTTAGATATCGTTATTGACTTTTTAGCTGGCTTTGGTGCCTTGGACATGAGCTATGACCTTAAGATTATGCATGAAAGGAGGACTAGCAGCCGAGTTGCACGGGAGAATGTGAAAAGTGTTCATATCTAGTAAAAAACTGAGAAATCCGTCCGTTTGCGTCATTTGTTATCGAATCGACTTAAAGCCAGATCGTCACATTTGCCGCTCTTCTCTCTGAAACCGTTGTACTTATCGTCTGCAAAGCTATGTCGCGTGCTGCGATATGCGGAGACACTAAAAGCACCATAGTAGAACACAGATGAAGCTTCAAAGTTGATGTAATAGCCAGTAAGAAGTAGTACAATTCAAGTTTTAGATATTGATTATTGACTCTTTAGCTGGCTTTGGGGCCTTGGACATGATCTAGGACCTTAAGATTCTGCATGAAAGAAGGACTAGCAGCCGAGTTGCACGGGAGAATGTGAAAAGTGTTCATATGTAGTAAAAACCTGAGAAATCCGTCCGTTTTCGTCATTTGTTATCCAATCGACTTAAAGCCAGATCGTCACATTGGCCGCTCTTCTCTCTGATACAGTTGTACTTATCGTCTGCAAAACTATGTCGCGTGCTGCGGTATGTGGAGAAACTAAAAGCACCGTAGTAGAACACAGATGAAGGTTCTAAGTTGATGTAATAGCCAGTAAGAAGTAGTCCAATTCAAGTTTTAGGAATCGATTATTGACTTTGTAGCTGGCTTTGGTGCCTTGGACATGAGCTAGGACCTTAAGATTCTGCATAAAAGGAGGACTAGCAGCCGATTTGCACGGGAGAATGTGAAAAGTGTTCATATGTAGTAAAAACCTGAGACATCCGTCCGTTTTCGTCATTTGTTATCGAATCGACTTAAAGCCAGATCGTAACATTGGCCGCTCTTCTCTCTAAAACGGTTGTACTTATCGTCTGCAAAGCTATGTCGCGTGCTGCGGTATGCGGAGACACTAAAATCACCATAGTAGAACACAGATGAAGCTTTTATGTTGATGTAATAGCCAGTAAGAAGTAGTAGAATTCAAGTTTTAGGTATCGATTATTGATTTTTAGCTGGCTTCGGTGCCTTGGACATGAGCTAGGACCTTAAGATTCTGCATGAAATTAGGACTAGCAGCCGAGTTGTACGGGAGAATGTGATAGGTGTTCATATGTAGTAAAAACCTGAGAAATCGGTCCGTTTTCGTCATTTGTTATCGAATCGACTTATAGCCAGATCGTCACATTGGCCGCTCTTCTCTCTGAAACGGTTGTACTTGTCGTCTGAAAAGCTATGTCGCGTGCTGCGGTAAGCAGGGACGCTAAAATCACCATAGTAGAACACAGATGAAGCTTCTAAGTTGATGCAATAGCCAGTAAGAAATAGTACAATTCAAGTTTTATGTATCGATTATTGACTTTTTAGCTGGCTTCGGTGCCTTGGACATGAGCTAGGACCTTAAGATTCTGCATGAAAGGAGGACTAGCAGCCGAGTTGCACGGGAGAATGTGGAAAGTGTTCATATGTAGTAAAAACCTGAGAAATCCGTCCGTTTTCGTCATTTGTTATCGAATCGACTTAAAGCCAGATGGTCACATTGGCCGCTCTTCTCTCTGAAACGGTTGTACTTATCGTCTGCAAAGCTATGTCACGTACTGCGGTATTCGGAGACACTAAAAACACCATAGTAGAACCCAGATGAAGCTACTAAGATGATGTAATAGCCAGTAAGAAGTTGTACAATTCAATTTTTAGGTATCGGTTATTGACTTTTTGGCTCGCTTTGGTCCCTTGGACATGAGCTAGGAACTTAAGATTCTGCATGAAAGGAGGACTAGGAGCAGAGTTGCACGGGAGAATGTGAAAAGTGTTCATATGTAGTAAAAACCTGAGAAATCCGTCCGTTTTCGTCATTTGTTATCGAATCGACTTAAAGCCAGATCGTCACATTGGTCACTCTTCTCTCTGAAACGGTTGTACTTATTGTCTGCAAAGCTATGTCGCGTGCTGCGGTATGCGGAGACACGAAAATCATCATAGTAGAACACAAATAAAGCTTCTAAGTTGATGTAATAGCCAGTAAGAACTAGTACTATTCAAGTTTTAGGTATCGATTATTGACTTTTTAGCTGGCTTTGGTGCCTTGGACATGAGCTAGGACCTTACGATTCTGCATGAAAGGAGGACTAGCAGCCGATTTGCACGGGAGAATGTGAAAAGTGTTCATATGTAATAAAATCCTGAGAAATCCGTCCGTTTTCGTCATTTGTTATCGAATCGACTTAAAGCCAGATCGTCACATTGGCCGCTCTTCTCTCTGAAACGGTTGTACTTATCGTCTGCAAAGCTATGTCACGTACTGCGGTATGCGGAGACACGAAAATCATCATAGTAGAACACAGATGAAACTTCTAAGTTGATGTAATAGCCAGTAAGAAATAGTACAATTCAAGTTTTATGTATCGATTATTGACTTTTTAGCTGGCTTTGGTGCCTTGGCCATGAGCTAGGACCTTAAGATTCTGCATGAAAGGAGGACTAGCAGCCGAGTTGCACGGGAGAATGTGAAAAGTGTTCATATGTAGTAAAAACCTTAGAAATCCGTCCGTTTTCGTCATTTATTTATCCAATCGACTTAAAGCCAGATCGTCACATTGGCCGCTCTTCTCTCTGAAACGGTTGTACTTATCGTCTGCAAAACTATGTCGCGTGCTGCGGTATGCGGAGAAACTAAAAGCACCGTTGTAGAACATAGATGAAGGTTCTAAGTTGATGTAATAGCCAGTAAGAAGTAGTCCAATTCAAGTTTTAGGTATCGATTATTGACTTTTTAGCTGGCTTTGGTGCCTTGGACATGAGCTAGGACCTTAAGAATCTGCATGAAAGGAGGACTAGCAGCCGAGTTGCACGGGAGAATGTGAAAAGTGTTCATATGTAGTAAAAACCTGAGAAATCCGTCCGTTTTTGTCATTTGTTATCGAATCGACTTAAAGCCAGATCGTAACATTGGCCGCTCTTCTCTCTAAAACGGTTGTACTTATCGTCTGCAAAGCTATGTCGCGTGCTGCGGTATGCGGAGACACTAAAATCACCATAGTAGAACACAGATGAAGCTTCTAAGTTGATGCAATAGCCAGTAAGAAATAGTACAATTCAAGTTTTATGTATCGATTATTGACTTTTTAGCTGGCTTCGGTGCCTTGGACATGAGCTAGGACCTTAAGATTCTGCATGAAAGGAGGACTAGCAGCCGAGTTGCACGGGAGAATGTGGAAAGTGTTCATATGTAGTAAAAACCTGATAAATCCGTCCGTTTTCGTCATTTGTTATCGAATCGACTTAAAGCCAGATGGTCACATTGGCCGCTCTTCTCTCTGAAACTATTGTACTTATCGTCTGCAAAGCTATGTCACGTACTGCGGTATTCGGAGACACTAAAAACACCATAGTAGAACACAGATGAAGCTTCTAAGATGATGTAATAGCCAGTAAGAAGTTGTACAATTCAATTTTTAGGTATCGGTTATTGACGTTTTGGCTCGCTTTGGTCCCTTGGACATGAGCTAGGACCTTAAGATTCTGCATGAAAGGAGGACTAGGAGCAGAGTTGCACGGGAGAATGTGAAAAGTGTTCATATGTAGTAAAAACCTGAGAAATCCGTCCGTTTTCGTCATTTGTTATCGAATCGACTTAAAGCCAGATCGTCACATTGGTCACTCTTCTCTCTGAAACGGTTGTACTTATTGTCTGCAAAGCTATGTCGCGTGCTGCGGTATGCGGAGACACGAAAATCATCATAGTAGAACACAGATAAAGCTTCTAAGTTGATGTAATAGCCAGTAAGAACTAGTACAATTCAAGTTTTAGGTATCGATTATTGACTTTTTAGCTGGCTTTGGTGCCTTGGACATGAGCTAGGACCTTACGATTCTGCATGAGAGGAGGACTAGCAGCCGAGTTGCACGGGAGAATGTGGAAAGTGTTTATATGTAGTAAAAACCTGAGAAATCCGTCCGATTTCGTCATTTGTTATCGAATCGACTTAAAGCCAAATCGTCACATTGGCCGCTCTGCTCTCTGAAACGGTTGTACTTATCGTCTGCAAAGCTATGTCGCGTGCTGCGGTATGCGGAGAAACTAAAAGCACCGTAGTAGAACATAGATGAAGCATCTAAGTTGATGTAATAGCCAGTAAGAAGTAGTCCCATTCAAGTTTTAGGTATCGATTATTGACTTTTTAGCTGGCTTTGGTGACTTGGACATGAGCTACGACCTTAAGATTCTGCATGAAAGGAGGACTAGCAGCCGAGTTGCACGGGAGAATGTGAAAAGTGTTTATATGTAGTAAAAACCTGAGAAATCCGTCCGTTTTCGTCATTTGTTATCGAATCGACTTAAAGCCAGATCGTAACATTAGCCGCTCTTCTCTCTAAAACGGTTGTACTTATCGTCTGCAAAGCTGTGTCGCGTGCTGCGGTATGCGGAGAAACTAAAAGCACCGTAGTAGAACATAGATGAAGGATCTAAGTTGATGTAATAGCCAGTAAGAAGTAGTCCCATTCAAGTTTTAGGTATCGATTATTGACTTTTTAGCTGGCTTTGGTGACTTGGACATGAGCTACGACCTTAAGATTCTGCATGAAAGGAGGACTAGCAGCCGAGTTGCACGGGAGAATGTGAAAAGTGTTTATATGTAGTAAAAACCTGAGAAATCCGTCCGTTTTCGTCATTTGTTATCGAATCGACTTAAAGCCAGATCGTCACATTGGCCGCTCTTCTCTCTGATACGGTTGTACTTATCGTCTGCAAAACTATGTCGCGTGCTGCGGTATGTGGAGAAACTAAAAGCACCGTAGTAGAACACAGATGAAGGTTCTAAGTTGATGTAATAGCCAGTAAGAAGTAGTCCAATTCAAGTTTTAGGAATCGATTATTGACTTTGTAGCTGGCTTTGGTGCCTTGGACATGAGCTAGGACCTTAAGATTCTGCATAAAAGGAGGACTAGCAGCCGATTTGCACGGGAGAATGTGAAAAGTGTTCATATGTAGTAAAAACCTGAGACATCCGTCCGTTTTCGTCATTTGTTATCGAATCGACTTAAAGCCAGATCGTAACATTGGCCGCTCTTCTCTCTAAAACGGTTGTACTTATCGTCTGCAAAGCTATGTCGCGTGCTGCGGTATGCGGAGACACTAAAATCACCATAGTAGAACACAGATGAAGCTTTTATGTTGATGTAATAGCCAGTAAGAAGTAGTAGAATTCAAGTTTTAGGTATCGATTATTGATTTTTAGCTGGCTTCGGTGCCTTGGACATGAGCTAGGACCTTAAGATTCTGCATGAAATTAGGACTAGCAGCCGAGTTGCACGGGAGAATGTGATAGGTGTTCATATGTAGTAAAAACCTGAGAAATCGGTCCGTTTTCGTCATTTGTTATCGAATCGACTTATAGCCAGATCGTCACATTGGCCGCTCTTCTCTCTGAAACGGTTGTACTTGTCGTCTGAAAAGCTATGTCGCGTGCTGCGGTAAGCAGGGACGCTAAAATCACCATAGTAGAACACAGATGAAGCTTCTAAGTTGATGCAATAGCCAGTAAGAAATAGTACAATTCAAGTTTTATGTATCGATTATTGACTTTTTAGCTGGCTTCGGTGCCTTGGACATGAGCTAGGACCTTAAGATTCTGCATGAAAGGAGGACTAGCAGCCGAGTTGCACGGGAGAATGTGGAAAGTGTTCATATGTAGTAAAAACCTGAGAAATCCGTCCGTTTTCGTCATTTGTTATCGAATCGACTTAAAGCCAGATGGTCACATTGGCCGCTCTTCTCTCTGAAACGGTTGTACTTATCGTCTGCAAAGCTATGTCACGTACTGCGGTATTCGGAGACACTAAAAACACCATAGTAGAACCCAGATGAAGCTTCTAAGATGATGTAATAGCCAGTAAGAAGTTGTACAATTCAATTTTTAGGTATCGGTTATTGACTTTTTGGCTCGCTTTGGTCCCTTGGACATGAGCTAGGAACTTAAGATTCTGCATGAAAGGAGGACTAGGAGCAGAGTTGCACGGGAGAATGTGAAAAGTGTTCATATGTAGTAAAAACCTGAGAAATCCGTCCGTTTTCGTCATTTGTTATCGAATCGACTTAAAGCCAGATCGTCACATTGGTCACTCTTCTCTCTGAAACGGTTGTACTTATTGTCTGCAAAGCTATGTCGCGTGCTGCGGTATGCGGAGACACGAAAATCATCATAGTAGAACACAAATAAAGCTTCTAAGTTGATGTAATAGCCAGTAAGAACTAGTATTATTCAAGTTTTAGGTATCGATTATTGACTTTTTAGCTGGCTTTGGTGCCTTGGACATGAGCTAGCACCTTAAGATTCTGCATGAAAGGAGGACTAGCAGGCGAGTTGCACGGGAGAATGTGAAAAGTGTTCATATGTAATAAAATCCTGAGAAATCCGTCCGTTTTCGTCATTTGTTATCGAATCGACTTAAAGCCAGATCGTCACATTGGCCGCTCTTCTCTCTGAAACGGTTGTACTTATCGTCTACAAAGCTATGTCACGTGCTGCGGTATGCGGAGACACGAAAATCATCATAGTAGAACACAGATGAAACTTCTAAGTTGATGTAATAGCCAGTAAGAAGTTGTACAATTCAATTTTTAGGTATCGGTTATTGACTTTTTGGCTCGCTTTGGTCCCTTGGACATGAGCTAGGACCTTAGGATTCTGCATGAAAGGAGGACTAGCAGCCGAGTTGCACGGGAGAATGTGAAAAGTGTTCATATGTAGTAAAAACCTTAGAAATCCGTCCGTTTTCGTCATTTATTTATCCAATCGACTTAAAGCCAGATCGTCACATTGGCCGCTCTTCTCTCTGAAACGGTTGTACTTATCGTCTGCAAAACTATGTCGCGTGCTGCGGTATGCGGAGAAACTAAAAGCACCGTTGTAGAACATAGATGAAGGTTCTAAGTTGATGTAATAGCCAGTAAGAAGTAGTCCAATTCAAGTTTTAGGTATCGATTATTGACTTTTTAGCTGGCTTTGGTGCCTTGGACATGAGCTAGGACCTTAAGAATCTGCATGAAAGGAGGACTAGCAGCCGAGTTGCACGGGAGAATGTGAAAAGTGTTCATATGTAGTAAAAACCTGAGAAATCCGTCCGTTTTTGTCATTTGTTATCGAATCGACTTAAAGCCAGATCGTAACATTGGCCGCTCTTCTCTCTAAAACGGTTGTACTTATCGTCTGCAAAGCTATGTCGCGTGCTGCGGTATGCGGAGACACTAAAATCACCATAGTAGAACACAGATGAAGCTTCTAAGTTGATGCAATAGCCAGTAAGAAATAGTACAATTCAAGTTTTATGTATCGATTATTGACTTTTTAGCTGGCTTCGGTGCCTTGGACATGAGCTAGGACCTTAAGATTCTGCATGAAAGGAGGACTAGCAGCCGAGTTGCACGGGAGAATGTGGAAAGTGTTCATATGTAGTAAAAACCTGATAAATCCGTCCGTTTTCGTCATTTGTTATCGAATCGACTTAAAGCCAGATGGTCACATTGGCCGCTCTTCTCTCTGAAACGATTGTACTTATCGTCTGCAAAGCTATGTCACGTACTGCGGTATTCGGAGACACTAAAAACACCATAGTAGAACACAGATGAAGCTTCTAAGATGATGTAATAGCCAGTAAGAAGTTGTACAATTCAATTTTTAGGTATCGGTTATTGACGTTTTGGCTCGCTTTGGTCCCTTGGACATGAGCTAGGACCTTAAGATTCTGCATGAAAGGAGGACTAGGAGCAGAGTTGCACGGGAGAATGTGAAAAGTGTTCATATGTAGTAAAAACCTGAGAAATCCGTCCGTTTTCGTCATTTGTTATCGAATCGACTTAAAGCCAGATCGTCACATTGGTCACTCTTCTCTCTGAAACGGTTGTACTTATTGTCTGCAAAGCTATGTCGAGTGCTGCGGTATGCGGAGACACGAAAATCATCATAGTAGAACACAGATAAAGCTTCTAAGTTGATGTAATAGCCAGTAAGAACTAGTACAATTCAAGTTTTAGGTATCGATTATTGACTTTTTAGCTGGCTTTGGTGCCTTGGACATGAGCTAGGACCTTACGATTCTGCATGAGAGGAGGACTAGCAGCCGAGTTGCACGGGAGAATGTGGAAAGTGTTTATATGTAGTAAAAACCTGAGAAATCCGTCCGATTTCGTCATTTGTTATCGAATCGACTTAAAGCCAAATCGTCACATTGGCCGCTCTGCTCTCTGAAACGGTTGTATTTATCGTCTGCAAAGCTATGTCGCGTGCTGCGGTATGCGGAGAAACTAAAAGCACCGTAGTAGAACATAGATGAAGCATCTAAGTTGATGTAATAGCCAGTAAGAAGTAGTCCCATTCAAGTTTTAGGTATCGATTATTGACTTTTTAGCTGGCTTTGGTGACTTGGACATGAGCTACGACCTTAAGATTCTGCATGAAAGGAGGACTAGCAGCCGAGTTGCACGGGAGAATGTGAAAAGTGTTTATATGTAGTAAAAACCTGAGAAATCCGTCCGTTTTCGTCATTTGTTATCGAATCGACTTAAAGCCAGATCGTAACATTAGCCGCTCTTCTCTCTAAAACGGTTGTACTTATCGTCTGCAAAGCTGTGTCGCGTGCTGCGGTATGCGGAGAAACTAAAAGCACCGTAGTAGAACATAGATGAAGGATCTAAGTTGATGTAATAGCCAGTAAGAAGTAGTCCCATTCAAGTTTTAGGTATCGATTATTGACTTTTTAGCTGGCTTTGGTGACTTGGACATGAGCTACGACCTTAAGATTCTGCATGAAAGGAGGACTAGCAGCCGAGTTGCACGGGAGAATGTGAAAAGTGTTTATATGTAGTAAAAACCTGAGAAATCCGTCCGTTTTCGTCATTTGTTATCGAATCGACTTAAAGCCAAATCGTCACATTGGCCGCTCTGCTCTCTGAAACGGTTGTACTTATCGTCTGCAAAGCTATGTCGCGTACTGCGGTATTCGGAGACACTAAACGCACCATAGTAGAACACAGATGAAGCTTTTAAGTTGATGTAATAGCCAGTAAGAAGTAGTACAATTCAAGTTTTAGATATTGATGATTGACTTTTTAGCTGGCTTTGGTGCCTTGGACATGATCTAGGACCTTAAGATTCTGCATGAAAGAAGGACTAGCAGCCGCGTTGCCCGGGAGAATGTGAAAAGTGTTCATATGTAGTAAAAACCTTAGAAATCCGTCCGTTTTCGTCATTTATTTATCCAATCGACTTAAAGCCAGATCGTCACATTGGCCGCTCTTCTCTCTGAAACGGTTGTACTTATCGTCTGCAAAACTATGTCGCGTGCTGCGGTATGCGGAGAAACTAAAAGCACCGTAGTAGAACATAGATGAAGCATCTAAGTTGATGTAATAGCCAGTAAGAAGTAGTCCCATTCAAGTTTTAGGTATCGATTATTGACTTTTTAGCTGGCTTTGGTGACTTGGACATGAGCTACGACCTTAAGATTCTGCATGAAAGGAGGACTAGCAGCCGAGTTGCACGGGAGAATGTGAAAAGTGTTTATATGTAGTAAAAACCTGAGAAATCCGTCCGTTTTCGTCATTTGTTATCGAATCGACTTAAAGCCAGATCGTAACATTAGCCGCTCTTCTCTCTAAAACGGTTGTACTTATCGTCTGCAAAGCTGTGTCGCGTGCTGCGGTATGCGGAGAAACTAAAAGCACCGTAGTAGAACATAGATGAAGGATCTAAGTTGATGTAATAGCCAGTAAGAAGTAGTCCCATTCAAGTTTTAGGTATCGATTATTGACTTTTTAGCTGGCTTTGGTGACTTGGACATGAGCTACGACCTTAAGATTCTGCATGAAAGGAGGACTAGCAGCCGAGTTGCACGGGAGAATGTGAAAAGTGTTTATATGTAGTAAAAACCTGAGAAATCCGTCCGTTTTCGTCATTTGTTATCGAATCGACTTAAAGCCAGATCGTCACATTGGCCGCTCTTCTCTCTGATACGGTTGTACTTATCGTCTGCAAAACTATGTCGCGTGCTGCGGTATGTGGAGAAACTAAAAGCACCGTAGTAGAACACAGATGAAGGTTCTAAGTTGATGTAATAGCCAGTAAGAAGTAGTCCAATTCAAGTTTTAGGAATCGATTATTGACTTTGTAGCTGGCTTTGGTGCCTTGGACATGAGCTAGGACCTTAAGATTCTGCATAAAAGGAGGACTAGCAGCCGATTTGCACGGGAGAATGTGAAAAGTGTTCATATGTAGTAAAAACCTGAGACATCCGTCCGTTTTCGTCATTTGTTATCGAATCGACTTAAAGCCAGATCGTAACATTGGCCGCTCTTCTCTCTAAAACGGTTGTACTTATCGTCTGCAAAGCTATGTCGCGTGCTGCGGTATGCGGAGACACTAAAATCACCATAGTAGAACACAGATGAAGCTTTTATGTTGATGTAATAGCCAGTAAGAAGTAGTAGAATTCAAGTTTTAGGTATCGATTATTGATTTTTAGCTGGCTTCGGTGCCTTGGACATGAGCTAGGACCTTAAGATTCTGCATGAAATTAGGACTAGCAGCCGAGTTGCACGGGAGAATGTGATAGGTGTTCATATGTAGTAAAAACCTGAGAAATCGGTCCGTTTTCGTCATTTGTTATCGAATCGACTTATAGCCAAATCGTCACATTGGCCGCTCTTCTCTCTGAAACGGTTGTACTTGTCGTCTGAAAAGCTATGTCGCGTGCTGCGGTAAGCAGGGACGCTAAAATCACCATAGTAGAACACAGATGAAGCTTCTAAGTTGATGCAATAGCCAGTAAGAAATAGTACAATTCAAGTTTTATGTATCGATTATTGACTTTTTAGCTGGCTTCGGTGCCTTGGACATGAGCTAGGACCTTAAGATTCTGCATGAAAGGAGGACTAGCAGCCGAGTTGCACGGGAGAATGTGGAAAGTGTTCATATGTAGTAAAAACCTGAGAAATCCGTCCGTTTTCGTCATTTGTTATCGAATCGACTTAAAGCCAGATGGTCACATTGGCCGCTCTTCTCTCTGAAACGGTTGTACTTATCGTCTGCAAAGCTATGTCACGTACTGCGGTATTCGGAGACACTAAAAACACCATAGTAGAACCCAGATGAAGCTTCTAAGATGATGTAATAGCCAGTAAGAAGTTGTACAATTCAATTTTTAGGTATCGGTTATTGACTTTTTGGCTCGCTTTGGTCCCTTGGACATGAGCTAGGAACTTAAGATTCTGCATGAAAGGAGGACTAGGAGCAGAGTTGCACGGGAGAATGTGAAAAGTGTTCATATGTAGTAAAAACCTGAGAAATCCGTCCGTTTTCGTCATTTGTTATCGAATCGACTTAAAGCCAGATCGTCACATTGGTCACTCTTCTCTCTGAAACGGTTGTACTTATTGTCTGCAAAGCTATGTCGCGTGCTGCGGTATGCGGAGACACGAAAATCATCATAGTAGAACACAAATAAAGCTTCTAAGTTGATGTAATAGCCAGTAAGAACTAGTACTATTCAAGTTTTAGGTATCGATTATTGACTTTTTAGCTGGCTTTGGTGCCTTGGACATGAGCTAGGACCTTACGATTCTGCATGAAAGGAGGACTAGCAGCCGATTTGCACGGGAGAATGTGAAAAGTGTTCATATGTAATAAAATCCTGAGAAATCCGTCCGTTTTCGTCATTTGTTATCGAATCGACTTAAAGCCAGATCGTCACATTGGCCGCTCTTCTCTCTGAAACGGTTGTACTTATCGTCTACAAAGCTATGTCACGTGCTGCGGTATGCGGAGACACGAAAATCATCATAGTAGAACACAGATGAAACTTCTAAGTTGATGTAATAGCCAGTAAGAAATAGTACAATTCAAGTTTTATGTATCGATTATTGACTTTTAAGCTGGCTTTGGTGCCTTGGACATGAGCTAGGACCTTAAGATTCTGCATGAAAGGAGGACTAGCAGGCGAGTTGCACGGGAGAATGTGAAAAGTGTTCATATGTAATAAAATCCTGAGAAATCCGTCCGTTTTCGTCATTTGTTATCGAATCGACTTAAAGCCAGATCGTCACATTGGCCGCTCTTCTCTCTGAAACGGTTGTACTTATCGTCTACAAAGCTATGTCACGTGCTGCGGTATGCGGAGACACGAAAATCATCATAGTAGAACACAGATGAAACTTCTAAGTTGATGTAATAGCCAGTAAGAAATAGTACAATTCAAGTTTTATGTATCGATTATTGACTTTTTAGCTGGCTTTGGTGCCTTGGCCATGAGCTAGGACCTTAAGATTCTGCATGAAAGGAGGACTAGCAGCCGAGTTGCACGGGAGAATGTGGAAAGTGTTCATATGTAGTAAAAACCTGAGAAATCCGTCCGTTTTCGTCATTTGTTATCGAATCGACTTAAAGCCAGATGGTCACATTGGCCGCTCTTCTCTCTGAAACGGTTGTCCTTATCGTCTGCAAAGCTATGTCACGTACTGCGGTATTCGGAGACACTAAAAACACCATAGTAGAACACAGATGAAGCTTCTAAGATGATGTAATAGCCAGTAAGAAGTTGTACAATTCAATTTTTAGGTATCGGTTATTGACTTTTTGGCTCGCTTTGGTCCCTTGGACATGAGCTAGGACCTCAAGATTCTGCATGAAAGGAGGACTAGCAGCCGATTTGCACAGGAGAATGTGAAAAGTGTTTATATGTAGTAAAAACCTGAGAAATCCGTCCGTTTTCGTCATTTGTTATCGAATCGACTTAAAGCCAGATCGTAACATTAGCCGCTCTTCTCTCTAAAACGGTTGTACTTATCGTCTGCAAAGCTGTGTCGCGTGCTGCGGTATGCGGAGAAACTAAAAGCACCGTAGTAGAACATAGATGAAGGATCTAAGTTGATGTAATAGCCAGTAAGAAGTAGTCCCATTCAAGTTTTAGGTATCGATTATTGACTTTTTAGCTGGCTTTGGTGACTTGGACATGAGCTACGACCTTAAGATTCTGCATGAAAGGAGGACTAGCAGCCGAGTTGCACGGGAGAATGTGAAAAGTGTTTATATGTAGTAAAAACCTGAGAAATCCGTCCGTTTTCGTCATTTGTTATCGAATCGACTTAAAGCCAGATCGTCACATTGGCCGCTCTTCTCTCTGATACAGTTGTACTTATCGTCTGCAAAACTATGTCGCGTGCTGCGGTATGTGGAGAAACTAAAAGCACCGTAGTAGAACACAGATGAAGGTTCTAAGTTGATGTAATAGCCAGTAAGAAGTAGTCCAATTCAAGTTTTAGGAATCGATTATTGACTTTGTAGCTGGCTTTGGTGCCTTGGACATGAGCTAGGACCTTAAGATTCTGCATAAAAGGAGGACTAGCAGCCGATTTGCACGGGAGAATGTGAAAAGTGTTCATATGTAGTAAAAACCTGAGACATCCGTCCGTTTTCGTCATTTGTTATCGAATCGACTTAAAGCCAGATCGTAACATTGGCCGCTCTTCTCTCTAAAACGGTTGTACTTATCGTCTGCAAAGCTATGTCGCGTGCTGCGGTATGCGGAGACACTAAAATCACCATAGTAGAACACAGATGAAGCTTTTATGTTGATGTAATAGCCAGTAAGAAGTAGTAGAATTCAAGTTTTAGGTATCGATTATTGATTTTTAGCTGGCTTCGGTGCCTTGGACATGAGCTAGGACCTTAAGATTCTGCATGAAATTAGGACTAGCAGCCGAGTTGCACGGGAGAATGTGATAGGTGTTCATATGTAGTAAAAACCTGAGAAATCGGTCCGTTTTCGTCATTTGTTATCGAATCGACTTATAGCCAGATCGTCACATTGGCCGCTCTTCTCTCTGAAACGGTTGTACTTGTCGTCTGAAAAGCTATGTCGCGTGCTGCGGTAAGCAGGGACGCTAAAATCACCATAGTAGAACACAGATGAAGCTTCTAAGTTGATGCAATAGCCAGTAAGAAATAGTACAATTCAAGTTTTATGTATCGATTATTGACTTTTTAGCTGGCTTCGGTGCCTTGGACATGAGCTAGGACCTTAAGATTCTGCATGAAAGGAGGACTAGCAGCCGAGTTGCACGGGAGAATGTGGAAAGTGTTCATATGTAGTAAAAACCTGAGAAATCCGTCCGTTTTCGTCATTTGTTATCGAATCGACTTAAAGCCAGATGGTCACATTGGCCGCTCTTCTCTCTGAAACGGTTGTACTTATCGTCTGCAAAGCTATGTCACGTACTGCGGTATTCGGAGACACTAAAAACACCATAGTAGAACCCAGATGAAGCTTCTAAGATGATGTAATAGCCAGTAAGAAGTTGTACAATTCAATTTTTAGGTATCGGTTATTGACTTTTTGGCTCGCTTTGGTCCCTTGGACATGAGCTAGGAACTTAAGATTCTGCATGAAAGGAGGACTAGGAGCAGAGTTGCACGGGAGAATGTGAAAAGTGTTCATATGTAGTAAAAACCTGAGAAATCCGTCCGTTTTCGTCATTTGTTATCGAATCGACTTAAAGCCAGATCGTCACATTGGTCACTCTTCTCTCTGAAACGGTTGTACTTATTGTCTGCAAAGCTATGTCGCGTGCTGCGGTATGCGGAGACACGAAAATCATCATAGTAGAACACAAATAAAGCTTCTAAGTTGATGTAATAGCCAGTAAGAACTAGTACTATTCAAGTTTTAGGTATCGATTATTGACTTTTTAGCTGGCTTTGGTGCCTTGGACATGAGCTAGGACCTTACGATTCTGCATGAAAGGAGGACTAGCAGCCGATTTGCACGGGAGAATGTGAAAAGTGTTCATATGTAATAAAATCCTGAGAAATCCGTCCGTTTTCGTCATTTGTTATCGAATCGACTTAAAGCCAGATCGTCACATTGGCCGCTCTTCTCTCTGAAACGGTTGTACTTATCGTCTACAAAGCTATGTCACGTGCTGCGGTATGCGGAGACACGAAAATCATCATAGTAGAACACAGATGAAACTTCTAAGTTGATGTAATAGCCAGTAAGAAATAGTACAATTCAAGTTTTATGTATCGATTATTGACTTTTTAGCTGGCTTTGGTGCCTTGGACATGAGCTAGGACCTTAAGATTCTGCATGAAAGGAGGACTAGCAGGCGAGTTGCACGGGAGAATGTGAAAAGTGTTCATATGTAATAAAATCCTGAGAAATCCGTCCGTTTTCGTCATTTGTTATCGAATCGACTTAAAGCCAGATCGTCACATTGGCCGCTCTTCTCTCTGAAACGGTTGTACTTATCGTCTACAAAGCTATGTCACGTGCTGCGGTATGCGGAGACACGAAAATCATCATAGTAGAACACAGATGAAACTTCTAAGTTGATGTAATAGCCAGTAAGAAATAGTACAATTCAAGTTTTATGTATCGATTATTGACTTTTTAGCTGGCTTTGGTGCCTTGGCCATGAGCTAGGACCTTAAGATTCTGCATGAAAGGAGGACTAGCAGCCGAGTTGCACGGGAGAATGTGGAAAGTGTTCATATGTAGTAAAAACCTGAGAAATCCGTCCGTTTTCGTCATTTGTTATCGAATCGACTTAAAGCCAGATGGTCACATTGGCCGCTCTTCTCTCTGAAACGGTTGTCCTTATCGTCTGCAAAGCTATGTCACGTACTGCGGTATTCGGAGACACTAAAAACACCATAGTAGAACACAGATGAAGCTTCTAAGATGATGTAATAGCCAGTAAGAAGTTGTACAATTCAATTTTTAGGTATCGGTTATTGACTTTTTGGCTCGCTTTGGTCCCTTGGACATGAGCTAGGACCTTAGGATTCTGCATGAAAGGAGGACTAGCAGCCGAGTTGCACGGGAGAATGTGAAAAGTGTTCATATGTAGTAAAAACCTTAGAAATCCGTCCGTTTTCGTCATTTATTTATCCAATCGACTTAAAGCCAGATCGTCACATTGGCCGCTCTTCTCTCTGAAACGGTTGTACTTATCGTCTGCAAAACTATGTCGCGTGCTGCGGTATGCGGAGAAACTAAAAGCACCGTTGTAGAACATAGATGAAGGTTCTAAGTTGATGTAATAGCCAGTAAGAAGTAGTCCAATTCAAGTTTTAGGTATCGATTATTGACTTTTTAGCTGGCTTTGGTGCCTTGGACATGAGCTAGGACCTTAAGAATCTGCATGAAAGGAGGACTAGGAGCAGAGTTGCACGGGAGAATGTGAAAAGTGTTCATATGTAGTAAAAACCTGAGAAATCCGTCCGTTTTTGTCATTTGTTATCGAATCGACTTAAAGCCAGATCGTAACATTGGCCGCTCTTCTCTCTAAAACGGTTGTACTTATCGTCTGCAAAGCTATGTCGCGTGCTGCGGTATGCGGAGACACTAAAATCACCATAGTAGAACACAGATGAAGCTTCTAAGTTGATGCAATAGCCAGTAAGAAATAGTACAATTCAAGTTTTATGTATCGATTATTGACTTTTTAGCTGGCTTCGGTGCCTTGGACATGAGCTAGGACCTTAAGATTCTGCATGAAAGGAGGACTAGCAGCCGAGTTGCACGGGAGAATGTGGAAAGTGTTCATATGTAGTAAAAACCTGATAAATCCGTCCGTTTTCGTCATTTGTTATCGAATCGACTTAAAGCCAGATGGTCACATTGGCCGCTCTTCTCTCTGAAACGATTGTACTTATCGTCTGCAAAGCTATGTCACGTACTGCGGTATTCGGAGACACTAAAAACACCATAGTAGAACACAGATGAAGCTTCTAAGATGATGTAATAGCCAGTAAGAAGTTGTACAATTCAATTTTTAGGTATCGGTTATTGACGTTTTGGCTCGCTTTGGTCCCTTGGACATGAGCTAGGACCTTAAGATTCTGCATGAAAGGAGGACTAGGAGCAGAGTTGCACGGGAGAATGTGAAAAGTGTTCATATGTAGTAAAAACCTGAGAAATCCGTCCGTTTTCGTCATTTGTTATCGAATCGACTTAAAGCCAGATCGTCACATTGGTCACTCTTCTCTCTGAAACGGTTGTACTTATTGTCTGCAAAGCTATGTCGAGTGCTGCGGTATGCGGAGACACGAAAATCATCATAGTAGAACACAGATAAAGCTTCTAAGTTGATGTAATAGCCAGTAAGAACTAGTACAATTCAAGTTTTAGGTATCGATTATTGACTTTTTAGCTGGCTTTGGTGCCTTGGACATGAGCTAGGACCTTACGATTCTGCATGAGAGGAGGACTAGCAGCCGAGTTGCACGGGAGAATGTGGAAAGTGTTTATATGTAGTAAAAACCTGAGAAATCCGTCCGATTTCGTCATTTGTTATCGAATCGACTTAAAGCCAAATCGTCACATTGGCCGCTCTGCTCTCTGAAACGGTTGTACTTATCGTCTGCAAAGCTATGTCGCGTGCTGCGGTATGCGGAGAAACTAAAAGCACCGTAGTAGAACATAGATGAAGCATCTAAGTTGATGTAATAGCCAGTAAGAAGTAGTCCCATTCAAGTTTTAGGTATCGATTATTGACTTTTTAGCTGGCTTTGGTGACTTGGACATGAGCTACGACCTTAAGATTCTGCATGAAAGGAGGACTAGCAGCCGAGTTGCACGGGAGAATGTGAAAAGTGTTTATATGTAGTAAAAACCTGAGAAATCCGTCCGTTTTCGTCATTTGTTATCGAATCGACTTAAAGCCAGATCGTAACATTAGCCGCTCTTCTCTCTAAAACGGTTGTACTTATCGTCTGCAAAGCTGTGTCGCGTGCTGCGGTATGCGGAGAAACTAAAAGCACCGTAGTAGAACATAGATGAAGGATCTAAGTTGATGTAATAGCCAGTAAGAAGTAGTCCCATTCAAGTTTTAGGTATCGATTATTGACTTTTTAGCTGGCTTTGGTGACTTGGACATGAGCTACGACCTTAAGATTCTGCATGAAAGGAGGACTAGCAGCCGAGTTGCACGGGAGAATGTGAAAAGTGTTTATATGTAGTAAAAACCTGAGAAATCCGTCCGTTTTCGTCATTTGTTATCGAATCGACTTAAAGCCAAATCGTCACATTGGCCGCTCTGCTCTCTGAAACGGTTGTACTTATCGTCTGCAAAGCTATGTCGCGTACTGCGGTATTCGGAGACACTAAACGCACCATAGTAGAACACAGATGAAGCTTTTAAGTTGATGTAATAGCCAGTAAGAAGTAGTACAATTCAAGTTTTAGATATTGATGATTGACTTTTTAGCTGGCTTTGGTGCCTTGGACATGATCTAGGACCTTAAGATTCTGCATGAAAGAAGGACTAGCAGCCGCGTTGCCCGGGAGAATGTGAAAAGTGTTCATATGTAGTAAAAACCTTAGAAATCCGTCCGTTTTCGTCATTTATTTATCCAATCGACTTAAAGCCAGATCGTCACATTGGCCGCTCTTCTCTCTGAAACGGTTGTACTTATCGTCTGCAAAACTATGTCGCGTGCTGCGGTATGCGGAGAAACTAAAAGCACCGTTGTAGAACATAGATGAAGGTTCTAAGTTGATGTAATAGCCAGTAAGAAGTAGTCCAATTCAAGTTTTAGGTATCGATTATTGCCTTTTTAGCTGGCTTTGGTGCCTTGGACATGAGCTAGGACCTTAAGATTCTGCATGAAAGGAGGACTAGCAGCCGCGTTGCACGGGAGAATGTGAAAAGTGTTCATATGTAGTACAAACCTGAGACATCCGTCCGTTTTCGTCATTTGTTATCGAATCGACTTAAAGCCAGATCGTAACATTGGCCGCTCTTCTTTCTAAAACGGTTGTACTTATCGTCTGCAAAGCTGTGTCGCGTGCTGCGGTATGCGGAGAAACTAAAAGCACCGTAGTAGAACATAGATGAAGCATCTAAGTTGATGTAATAGCCAGTAAGAAGTAGTCCAATTCAAGTTTTAGGTATCGATTATTGACTTTTTAGCTGGCTTTGGTGCCTTGGACATGAGCTAGGACCTTAAGATTCTGCGTAAAAGGAAGACTAGCAGCCGAGTTGCACGGGAGAATGTGAAAAGTGTTCATATGTAGTAAAAACCTGAGAAATCCGTCCGTTTTTGTCATTTGTTATCGAATCGACTTAAAGCCAGATCGTAACATTGGCCGCTCTTCTCTCTAAAACGGTTGTACTTATCGTCTGCAAAGCTATGTCGCGTGCTGCGGTATGCGGAGACACTAAAATCACCATAGTAGAACACAGATGAAGCATCTAAGTTGATGTAATAGCCAGTAAGAAGTAGTCCAATTCAAGTTTTAGGTGTCGATTATTGACTTTTTAGCTGGCTTTGGTGATTTGGACATGAGCTAGGACCTTAAGATTCTGCATGAAAGGAGGACTAGCTGCCGAGTTTCACGGGAGAATGTGAAAAGTGTTCATATGTAGTAAAAACCTGAGAAGTCCGTCCGTTTTCGTCATTTGTTATCGAATCGACTTAAAGCCAGATCGTCACATTGGCCGCTCTTCTCTCTGAACGGTTGTACTTATCGTCTGCAAGGCTATGTCGCGTACTGCGGTATTCGGAGACACTAAACGCACCATAGTAGAACACAGATGAAGCTTCTAAGATGATGTAATAGCCAGTAAGAAATAGTACAATTCAAGTTTTAGATATCGTTATTGACTTTTTAGCTGGCTTTGGTGCCTTGGCCATGAGCTATGACCTTAAGATTATGCATGAAAGGAGGACTAGCAGCCGAGTTGCACGGGAGAATGTGAAAAGTGTTCATATCTAGTAAAAAACTGAGAAATCCGTCCGTTTGCGTCATTTGTTATCGAATCGACTTAAAGCCAGATCGTCACATTTGCCGCTCTTCTCTCTGAAACCGTTGTACTTATCGTCTGCAAAGCTATGTCGCGTGCTGCGATATGCGGAGACACTAAAAGCACCATAGTAGAACACAGATGAAGCTTCAAAGTTGATGTAATAGCCAGTAAGAAGTAGTACAATTCAAGTTTTAGATATTGATTATTGACTCTTTAGCTGGCTTTGGGGCCTTGGACATGATCTAGGACCTTAAGATTCTGCATGAAAGAAGGACTAGCAGCCGAGTTGCACGGGAGAATGTGAAAAGTGTTCATATGTAGTAAAAACCTGAGAAATCCGTCCGTTTTCGTCATTTGTTATCCAATCGACTTAAAGCCAGATCGTCACATTGGCCGCTCTTCTCTCTGATACGGTTGTACTTATCGTCTGCAAAACTATGTCGCGTGCTGCGGTATGTGGAGAAACTAAAAGCACCGTAGTAGAACACAGATGAAGGTTCTAAGTTGATGTAATAGCCAGTAAGAAGTAGTCCAATTCAAGTTTTAGGAATCGATTATTGACTTTGTAGCTGGCTTTGGTGCCTTGGACATGAGCTAGGACCTTAAGATTCTGCATAAAAGGAGGACTAGCAGCCGATTTGCACGGGAGAATGTGAAAAGTGTTCATATGTAGTAAAAACCTGAGACATCCGTCCGTTTTCGTCATTTGTTATCGAATCGACTTAAAGCCAGATCGTAACATTGGCCGCTCTTCTCTCTAAAACGGTTGTACTTATCGTCTGCAAAGCTATGTCGCGTGCTGCGGTATGCGGAGACACTAAAATCACCATAGTAGAACACAGATGAAGCTTTTATGTTGATGTAATAGCCAGTAAGAAGTAGTAGAATTCAAGTTTTAGGTATCGATTATTGATTTTTAGCTGGCTTCGGTGCCTTGGACATGAGCTAGGACCTTAAGATTCTGCATGAAATTAGGACTAGCAGCCGAGTTGCACGGGAGAATGTGATAGGTGTTCATATGTAGTAAAAACCTGAGAAATCGGTCCGTTTTCGTCATTTGTTATCGAATCGACTTATAGCCAGATCGTCACATTGGCCGCTCTTCTCTCTGAAACGGTTGTACTTGTCGTCTGAAAAGCTATGTCGCGTGCTGCGGTAAGCAGGGACGCTAAAATCACCATAGTAGAACACAGATGAAGCTTCTAAGTTGATGCAATAGCCAGTAAGAAATAGTACAATTCAATTTTTAGGTATCGGTTATTGACTTTTTGGCTCGCTTTGGTCCCTTGGACATGAGCTAGGAACTTAAGATTCTGCATGAAAGGAGGACTAGGAGCAGAGTTGCACGGGAGAATGTGAAAAGTGTTCATATGTAGTAAAAACCTGAGAAATCCGTCCGTTTTCGTCATTTGTTATCGAATCGACTTAAAGCCAGATCGTCACATTGGTCACTCTTCTCTCTGAAACGGTTGTACTTATTGTCTGCAAAGCTATGTCGCGTGCTGCGGTATGCGGAGACACGAAAATCATCATAGTAGAACACAAATAAAGCTTCTAAGTTGATGTAATAGCCAGTAAGAACTAGTACTATTCAAGTTTTAGGTATCGATTATTGACTTTTTAGCTGGCTTTGGTGCCTTGGACATGAGCTAGGACCTTACGATTCCGCATGAAAGGTGGACTAGCAGCCGATTTGCACGGGAGAATGTGAAAAGTGTTCATATGTAGTAAAAACCTGAGAAATCCGTCCGATTTCGTCATTTGTTATCGAATCGACTTAAAGCCAAATCGTCACATTGGCCGCTCTGCTCTCTGAAACGGTTGTACTTATCGTCTGCAAAGCTATGTCGCGTGCTGCGGTATGCGGAGAAACTAAAAGCACCGTAGTAGAACATAGATGAAGGTTCTAAGTTGATGTAATAGCCAGTAAGAAGTAGTCCAATTCAAGTTTTAGGTATCGATTATTGACTTTTTAGCTGGCTTTGGTGCCTTGGACATGAGCTAGGACCTTAAGATTCTGCATGAAAGGAGGACTAGCAGCCGAGTTGCACGGGAGAATGTGAGAAGTGTTTATATGTAGTAAAAACCTGAGAGATCCTTCCGTTTTCGTCATTTGTTATCGAATCGACTTAAAGCCAAATCGTCACATTGGCCGCTCTGCTCTCTGAAACGGTTGTACTTATCGTCTGCAAAGCTATGTCGCGTACTGCGGTATTCGGAGACACTAAACGCACCATAGTGGAACACAGATGAAGCTTTTAAGTTGATGTAAGGGCCAGTAAGAAGTAGTACGATTCAAGTTTTAGATATTGATGATTGACTTTTTAGCTGGCTTTGGTGCCTTGGACATGATCTAGGACCTTAAGATTCTGCATGAAAGAAGGACTAGCAGCCGAGTTGCCCGGGAGAATGTGAAAAGTGTTCATATGTAGTAAAAACCTTAGAAATCCGTCCGTTTTCGTCATTTATTTATCCAATCGACTTAAAGCCAGATCGTCACATTGGCCGCTCTTCTCTCTGAAACGGTTGTACTTATCGTCTGCAAAACTATGTCGCGTGCTGCGGTATGCGGAGAAACTAAAAGCACCGTTGTAGAACATAGATGAAGGTTCTAAGTTGATGTAATAGCCAGTAAGAAGTAGTCCAATTCAAGTTTTAGGTATCGATTATTGACTTTTTAGCTGGCTTTGGTGCCTTGGACATGAGCTAGGACCTTAAGATTCTGCATAATAGGAGGACTAGCAGCCGAGTTGCACGGGAGAATGTGAAAAGTGTTCATATGTAGTAAAAACCTGAGACATCCGTCCGTTTTCGTCATTTGTTATCGAATCGACTTAAAGCCAGATCGTAACATTGGCCGCTCTTCTCTCTAAAGCGGTTGTACTTATCGTCTGCAAAGCTGTGTCGCGTGCTGCGGTATGCGGAGAAACTAAAAGCACCGTAGTAGAACATAGATGAAGCATCTAAGTTGATGTAATAGCCAGTAAGAAGTAGTCCAATTCAAGTTTTAGGTATCGATTATTGACTTTTTAGCTGGCTTTGGTGCGTTGGACATGAGCTAGGACCTTAAGATTCTGCATAAAAGGAGGACTAGCAGCCGAGTTGCACGGGAGAATGTGAAAAGTGTTCATATGTAGTAAAAACCTGAGAAATCCGTCCGTTTTCGTCATCTGTTATCGAATCGACTTAAAGCCAGATCGTAACATTGGCCGCTCTTCTCTCTAAAACGGTTGTACTTATCGTCTGTAAAGCTATGTCGCGTGCTGCGGTATGCGGAGACACTAAAATCACCATAGTAGAACACAGATGAAGCATCTAAGTTGATGTAATAGCCAGTAAGAAGTAGTCCAATTCAAGTTTTAGGTATCGATTATTGACTTTTTAGCTGGCTTTGGTGACTTGGACATGAGCTACGACCTTAAGATTCTGCATGAAAGGAGGACTAGCAGCCGAGTTTCACGGGAGAATGTGAAAAGTGTTCATATGTAGTAAAAACCTGAGAAATCCGTCCGTTTTCGTCATTTGTTATCGAATCGACTTAAAGCCAGATCGTCACATTGGCCGCTCTTCTCTCTGAACGGTTGTACTTATCGTCTGCAAAGCTATGTCGCGTACTGCGGTATTCGGAGACACTAAACGCACCATAGTAGAACACAGATGAAGCTTCTAAGATGATGTAATAGCCAGTAAGAAATAGTACAATTCAAGTTTTAGATATCGTTATTGACTTTTTAGCTGGCTTTGGTGCCTTGGACATGAGCTATGACCTTAAGATTATGCATGAAAGGAGGACTAGCAGCCGAGTTGCACGGGAGAATGTGAAAAGTGTTCATATCTAGTAAAAAACTGAGAAATCCGTCCGTTTGCGTCATTTGTTATCGAATCGACTTAAAGCCAGATCGTCACATTTGCCGCTCTTCTCTCTGAAACCGTTGTACTTATCGTCTGCAAAGCTATGTCGCGTGCTGCGATATGCGGAGACACTAAAAGCACCATAGTAGAACACAGATGAAGCTTCTAAGTTGATGTAATAGCCAGTAAGAAGTAGTACAATTCAAGTTTTAGATATTGATTATTGACTCTTTAGCTGCCTTTGGGGCCTTGGACATGATCTAGGACCTTAAGATTCTGCATGAAAGAAGGACTAGCAGCCGAGTTGCACGGGAGAATGTGAAAAGTGTTCATATGTAGTAAAAACCTGAGAAATCCGTCCGTTTTCGTCATTTGTTATCCAATCGACTTAAAGCCAGATCGTCACATTGGCCGCTCTTCTCTCTGAAACGGTTGTACTTATCGTCTGCAAAACTATGTCGCGTGCTGCGGTATGCGGAGAAACTAAAAGCACCGTAGTAGAACACAGATGAAGGTTCTAAGTTGATGTAATAGCCAGTAAGAAGTAGTCCAATTCAAGTTTTAGGAATCGATTATTGACTTTGTAGCTGGCTTTGGTGCCTTGGACATGAGCTAGGACCTTAAGATTCTGCATGAAAGGAGGACTAGCAGCCGATTTGCACGGGAGAATGTGAAAAGTGTTCATATGTAGTAAAAACCTGAGACATCCGTCCGTTTTCGTCATTTGTTATCGAATCGACTTAAAGCCAGATCGTAACATTGGCCGCTCTTCTCTCTAAAACGGTTGTACTTATCGTCTGCAAAGCTATGTCGCGTGCTGCGGTATGCGGAGACACTAAAATCACCATAGTAGAACACAGATGAAGCTTTTAAGTTGATGTAATAGCCAGTAAGAAGTAGTAGAATTCAAGTTTTAGGTATCGATTATTGATTTTTAGCTGGCTTCGGTGCCTTGGACATGAGCTAGGACCTTAAGATTCTGCATGAAATTAGGACTAGCAGCCGAGTTGCACGGGAGAATGTGATAGGTGTTCATATGTAGTAAAAAACTGAGAAATCCGTCCGTTTGCGTCATTTGTTATCGAATCGACTTAAAGCCAGATCGTCACATTTGCCGCTCTTCTCTCCGAAAGCGTTGTACTTATCGTCTGCAAAGCTATGTCGCGTGCTGCGATATGCGGAGACACTAAAAGCACCATAGTAGAACACAGATGAAGCTTCTAAGTTGATGCAATAGCCAGTAAGTAGTAGTACAATTCATGTTTTAGGTATCGGTTATTGACTTTTTAGCTGGCTTCGGTGCCTTGGACATGAGCTAGGACCTTAAGATTCTGCATGAGAGGAGGACTAGCAGCCGAGTTGCACGGGAGAATGTGAAAAGTGTTCATATGTAGTAAAAACCTGAGAAATCCGTCCGATTTCGTCATTTGTTATCGAATCGACTTAAAGCCAGATGGATACATTGGCCGCTCTTCTCTCTTAAACGGTTGTACTTATCGTCTGCAGAGCTATGTCGCGTGCTGCGGTATGTCTAGACACTAAAATCACCATAGTAGAACACAGATGAAGCTTCTAAGTTGATGTAATAGCCAGTAAGAAATAGTACAATTCAAGTTTTAGGTATCGATTATTGACTTTTTAGCTGGCTTTGGTGCCTTGGACATGAGCTAGGACCCTGAGATTCGGCATGAAAGGAGGACTAGGGGCCGAGTTGCACGGGAGAATGTGAAAAGTGTTCATATGTAGTAAAAACCTGAGAAATCCGTCCGTTTTCGTCATTTGTTATCGAATCGACCTAAAGCCAGATCGTCACATTGGCCACTCTTCTCTCTGAAACGGTTGTACTTATTGTCTGCAACGTTATGTCGCGTGCTGCGGTATACGGAGACACGAAAATCATCATAGTAGAACACAGATAAAGCTTCTAAGTTGATGTAATAGCCAGTAAGAAGTAGTACAATTCAAGTTTTAGGTATCGATTATTGACTTTTTAGCTGGCTTTGGTGACTTGGACATGAGCTACGACCTTAAGATTCTGCATGAAAGGAGGACTAGCAGCCGAGTTTCACGGGAGAATGTGAAAAGTGTTCATATGTAGTAAAAACCTGAGAAATCCGTCCGTTTTCGTCATTTGTTATCGAATCGACTTAAAGCCAGATCGTCACATTGGCCGCTCTTCTCTCTGAACGGTTGTACTTATCGTCTGCAAAGCTATGTCGCGTACTGCGGTATTCGGAGACACTAAACGCACCATAGTAGAACACAGATGAAGCTTCTAAGATGATGTAATAGCCAGTAAGAAATAGTACAATTCAAGTTTTAGATATCGTTATTGACTTTTTAGCTGGCTTTGGTGCCTTGGACATGAGCTATGACCTTAAGATTATGCATGAAAGGAGGACTAGCAGCCGAGTTGCACGGGAGAATGTGAAAAGTGTTCATATCTAGTAAAAAACTGAGAAATCCGTCCGTTTGCGTCATTTGTTATCGAATCGACTTAAAGCCAGATCGTCACATTTGCCGCTCTTCTCTCTGAAACCGTTGTACTTATCGTCTGCAAAGCTATATCGCGTGCTGCGATATGCGGAGACACTAAAAGCACCATAGTAGAACACAGATGAAGCTTCTAAGTTGATGTAATAGCCAGTAAGAAGTAGTACAATTCAAGTTTTAGATATTGATTATTGACTCTTTAGCTGGCTTTGGGGCCTTGGACATGATCTAGGACCTTAAGATTCTGCATGAAAGAAGGACTAGCAGCCGAGTTGCACGGGAGAATGTGAAAAGTGTTCATATGTAGTAAAAACCTGAGAAATCCGTCCGTTTTCGTCATTTGTTGTCCAATCGACTTAAAGCCAGATCGTCACATTGGCCGCTCTTCTCTCTGAAACGGTTGTACTTATCGTCTGCAAAACTACGTCGCGTGCTGCGGTATGCGGAGAAACTAAAAGCACCGTAGTAGAACACAGATGAAGGTTCTAAGTTGATGTAATAGCCAGTAAGAAGTAGAGCAATTCAAGTTTTAGGAATCGATTATTGACTTTTTAGCTGGCTTTGGTGCCTTGGACATGAGCTAGGACCTTAAGATTCTGCATAAAAGGAGGACTAGCAGCCGATTTGCACGGGAGAATGTGAAAAGTGTTCATATGTAGTAAAAACCTGAGAAATCCGTCCGTTTTCGTCATTTGTTATCGAATCGACTTAAAGCCAGATCGTAACATTGGCCGCTCTTCTCTCTAAAACGGTTGTACTTATCGTCTGCAAAGCTATGTCGCGTGCTGCGGTATGCGGAGACACTAAAATCACCATAGTAGAACACAGATGAAGCTTTTAAGTTGATGTAATAGCCAGTAAGAAGTAGTAGAATTCAAGTTTTAGGTATCGATTATTGATTTTTAGCTGGCTTCGGTGCCTTGGACATGAGCTAGGACCTTAAGATTCTGCATGAAATTAGGACTAGCAGCCGAGTTGCACGGGAGAATGTGATAGGTGTTCATATGTAGTAAAAAACTGAGAAATCCGTCCGTTTGCGTCATTTGTTATCGAATCGACTTAAAGCCAGATCGTCACATTTGCCGCTCTTCTCTCCGAAAGCGTTGTACTTATCGTCTGCAAAGCTATGTCGCGTGCTGCGATATGCGGAGACACTAAAAGCACCATAGTAGAACACAGATGAAGCTTCTAAGTTGATGCAATAGCCAGTAAGTAGTAGTACAATTCATGTTTTAGGTATCGGTTATTGACTTTTTAGCTGGCTTCGGTGCCTTGGACATGAGCTAGGACCTTAAGATTCTGCATGAGAGGAGGACTAGCAGCCGAGTTGCACGGGAGAATGTGAAAAGTGTTCATATGTAGTAAAAACCTGAGAAATCCGTCCGTTTTCGTCATTTGTTATCGAATCGACTTAAAGCCAGATGGATACATTGGCCGCTCTTCTCTCTTAAACGGTTGTACTTATCGTCTGCAGAGCTATGTCGCGTGCTACGGTATGTCTAGACACTAAAATCACCATAGTAGAACACAGATGAAGCTTCTAAGTTGATGTAATAGCCAGTAAGAAATAGTACAATTCAAGTTTTAGGTATCGATTATTGACTTTTTAGCTGGCTTTGGTGCCTTGGACATGAGCTAGGACCCTGAGATTCGGCATGAAAGGAGGACTAGGAGCCGAGTTGCACGGGAGAATGTGAAAAGTGTTCATATGTAGTAAAAACCTGAGAAATCCGTCCGTTTTCGTCATTTGTTATCGAATCGACCTAAAGCCAGATCGTCACATTGGCCACTCTTCTCTCTGAAACGGTTGTACTTATTGTCTGCAACGTTATGTCGCGTGCTACGGTATACGGAGACACGAAAATCATCATAGTAGAACACAGATAAAGCTTCTAAGTTGATGTAATAGCCAGTAAGAAGTAGTACAATTCAAGTTTTAGGTATCGATTATTGACTTTTTAGCTGGCTTTGGTGACTTGGACATGAGCTACGACCTTAAGATTCTGCATGAAAGGAGGACTAGCAGCCGAGTTTCACGGCAGAATGTGAAAAGTGTTCATATGTAGTAAAAACCTGAGAAATCCGTACGTTTTCGTCATTTGTTATCGAATCGACTTAAAGCCAGATCGTCACATTGGCCGCTCTTCTCTCTGAACGGTTGTACTTATCGTCTGCAAAGCTATGTCGCGTACTGCGGTATTCGGAGACACTAAACGCACCATAGTAGAACACAGATGAAGCTTCTAAGATGATGTAATAGCCCGTAAGAAATAGTACAATTCAAGTTTTAGATATCGTTATTGACTTTTTAGCTGGCTTTGGTGCCTTGGACATGAGCTATGACCTTAAGATTATGCATGAAAGGCGGACTAGCAGCCGAGTTGCACGGGAGAATGTGAAAAGTGTTCATATCTAGTAAAAACCTGAGAAATCCGTCCGTTTTCGTCATTTGTTATCGAATCGACTTAAAGCCAGATCGTAACATTGGCCGCTCTTCTCTCTAAAACGGTTGTACTTATCGTCTGCAAAGCTATGTCGCGTGCTGCGGTATGCGGAGACACTAAAATCACCATAGTAGAACACAGATGAAGCTTTTAAGTTGATGTAATAGCCAGTAAGAAGTAGTAGAATTCAAGTTTTAGGTATCGATTATTGATTTTTAGCTGGCTTCGGTGCCTTGGACATGAGCTAGGACCTTAAGATTCTGCATGAAATTAGGACTAGCAGCCGAGTTGCACGGGAGAATGTGATAGGTGTTCATATGTAGTAAAAAACTGAGAAATCCGTCCGTTTGCGTCATTTGTTATCGAATCGACTTGAAGCCAGATCGTCACATTTGCCGCTCTTCTCTCCGAAAGCGTTGTACTTATCGTCTGCAAAGCTATGTCGCGTGCTGCGATATGCGGAGACACTAAAAGCACCATAGTAGAACACAGATGAAGCTTCTAAGTTGATGTAATAGCCAGTAAGAAATAGTACAATTCAAGTTTTAGGTATCGATTATTGAATTTTTAGCTGGCTTTGGTGACTTGGACATGAGCTAGGACCCTGAGATTCGGCATGAAAGGAGGACTAGGAGCCGAGTTGCACGGGAGAATGTGAAAAGTGTTCATATGTAGTAAAAACCTGAGAAATCCGTCCGTTTTCGTCATTTGTTATCGAATCGACCTAAAGCCAGATCGTCACATTGGCCACTCTTCTCTCTGAAACGGTTGTACTTATTGTCTGCAACGTTATGTCGCGTGCTGCGGTATACGGAGACACGAAAATCATCATAGTAGAACACAGATAAAGCTTTTAAGTTGATGTAATAGCCAGTAAGAAGTAGTACAATTCAAGTTTTAGGTATCGATTATTGACTTTTTAGCTGGCTTTGGTGCCTTGGACGTGAGCTAGGACCTTAAGATTCAGCATGAAAGTAGGACTAGCAGCCGAGTTGCACGGGAGAATGTGAAAAGTGTTCAAATGTAGTAAAAACCAGAGAAATCCGTCCGTTTTCGTCATTTGTTATCGAATCGACTTAAAGCCAAATCGGCACATTGGCCGCTCTGCTCTCTGAAACGTTTGTACTTATCGTCTGCAAAGCTATGTCGCGTAATGCGGTATTCGGAGACACTAAACGCACCATAGTAGAACACAGATGAAGCTTCTAAGATGATATAATAGCCAGTAAGAAATAGTACAATTCAAGTTTTAGGTACAGTTGTTGACTTTTTAGCTGGCTTTGGTGCCTTGGACATGAGCTATCACCTTAAGATTCTGCATGAAAGGAGGACTAGCTGCCGAGTTGCACGGGAGGATGTGAAAAGTGTTCATATGTAGTAAAAACCCAAGAAATCCGTCCGTTTTCGTCATTTGTTATCGAATCGTCTTAAAGCCAGATCGTCACATTGACCGCTCTTCTCTCTGAAACGGTTGTACTTATCGTCTGCAAAGCTATGTCGCGTGCTGCGGTATGCGGAGACATTAAAAGCACCATAGTAGAACACAGATGAAGCTTCTAAGTTGATGTAATAGCCAGTAAGAAGTAGTACAATTCAAGTTTTAAGTATTGATTATTGACCTTTTAGCTGCCTTGGTGCCTTGGACATGAGCTAGGACCTTGAGATTCTGCATGAAAGGAGGACTAGCAGCCGAGTTGCACGGGAGAATGTGAAAAGTGTTCGCATGTAGTAAAAACCTGAGAAATCCGTCCGTTTTCGTCATTTGTTATCGAATCGACTTATAGCCAGATCGTCACATTGGCCGCTCTTCTCTCTGAAACGGTTGTACTTATCGTCTGCAAAGCTATGTCGCGTGCTGCGGTATGCGGAGACACTAAAATCACCATAGTAGAACACAGATGAAGCATGTAAGTTGATGTAATAGCCAGTAAGAAGTAGTCCAATTCAAGTTCTAGGTATCGATTATTGATTTTTAGCTGGCTTTGGTGACTTGGACATGAGCTAGGACCTTAAGGTTCTATATGAAAGGAGGACTACCAACCGAGTTGCACGGTAGAATGTGAAAAGTGTTCATATGTAATAAAAACCTGAGAAATCAGTCCGTTTTCGTCATTTGTTATCGAATCGACTTAAAGCCAGATAGTCACATTGACCGCTCTTCTCTCTGAAACGGTTGTACTTATCGTCTGCAAAGCTATGTCGCGTGCTGCGTTATGCGGAGACACTAAAAGCACCATAGTAGAACACAGATGAAGCTTCTAAGATGATGTAATAGCCAGTAAGAAATAGTACAATTCAAGTTTTAGATATCGTTATTGACTTTTTAGCTGGCTTTGGTGCCTTGGACATGGGCTATGACCTTAAGATTCTGCATGAAAGGAGGACTAGCTGCCGAGTTGCACGGGAGGATGTGAAAAGTGTTCATATGTAGTAAAAACCCAAGAAATCCGTCCGTTTTCGTCATTTGTTATCGAATCGTCTTAAAGCCAGATCGTCACATTGACCGCTCTTCTCTCTGAAACGGTTGTACTTATCGTCTGCAAAGCTATGTCGCGTGCTGCGGTATGCGGAGACATTAAAAGCACCATAGTAGAACACAGATGAAGCTTCTAAGTTGATGTAATAGCCAGTAAGAAGTAGTACAATTCAAGTTTTAAGTATTGATTATTGACCTTTTAGCTGCCTTGGTGCCTTGGACATGAGCTAGGACCTTGAGATTCTGCATGAAAGGAGGACTAGCAGCCGAGTTGCACGGGAGAATGTGAAAAGTGTTCGCATGTAGTAAAAACCTGAGAAATCCGTCCGTTTTCGTCATTTGTTATCGAATCGACTTATAGCCAGATCGTCACATTGGCCGCTCTTCTCTCTGAAACGGTTGTACTTATCGTCTGCAAAGCTATGTCGCGTGCTACGGTATGCGGAGACACTAAAATCACCATAGTAGAACACAGATGAAGCATGTAAGTTGATGTAATAGCCAGTAAGAAGTAGTCCAATTCAAGTTTTAGGTATCGATTATTGACTTTTTAGCTGGCTTTGGTGACTTGGACATGAGCTAGGACCTTAAGGTTCTATATGAAAGGAGGACTAGCAACCGAGTTGCACGGTAGAATGTGAAAAGTGTTCATATGTAATAAAAACCTGAGAAATCCGTCCGTTTTCGTCATTTGTTATCGAATCGACTTAAAGCCAGATCGTCACATTGGCCGCTCTCCTCTCTGAAACGGTTGTACTTATCGTATACAAAGCTATGTCGCGTGCTGCGGTATGCGGAGACACTAAAAGCACCATAGTAGAACACAGATGAAGCTTCTAAGTTGATGTAGTAGCCAGTGAGATGTAGTACAATTCATGTTTTAGGTATCGGTTATTGACTTTTTAGCTGGCTTTGGTGACTTGGACATGAGCTAGGACCTTAAGATTCTGCATAAAAGGAGGACTAGCTGCCGAGTTGCACGGGAGAATGTGAAAAGTGTTCATATGTAGTAAAAACCCAAGAAATCCGTCCGTTTTCGTCATTTGTTATAGAATCGTCTTAAAGCCAGATCGTCATATTGACCGCTCTTCTCTCTGAAACGGTTGTACTTATCGTCTGCAAAGCTATGTCGCGTGCTGCGTTATGCGGAGACACTAAAAGCACCATAGTAGAACACAGATGAAGCTTCTACGATGATGTAATAGCCAGTAAGAAATAGTACAATTCAAGTTTTAGATATCGTTATTGACTTTTTAGCTGGCTTTGGTGCCTTGGACATGGGCTATGACCTTAAGATTCTGCATGAAAGGAGGACTAGCAGCCGAGTTGCACGGGAGAATGTGAAAAGTGTTCATATGTAGTAAAAATCTGAGAAATCCGTCCGTTTGCGTCATTTGTTATCGAATCGACTTAAAGCCAGATCGTCACATTTGCCGCTCTTCTCTCTGAAACCGTTGTACTTATCGTCTGCAAAGCTATGTCGCGTGCTGCGATATGCGGAGACACTAAAAGCACCATAGTAGAACACAGATGAAGCTTCTAAGTTAATGTAATAGCCAGTAAGAAGTAGTAGAATTCAAGTTTTAGGTATTGATTATTGACTATTTAGCTGGCTTTGGTGCCTTGGACATGAGCTAGGACCTTAAGATTCTGCATGAAAGGAGGACTAGCAGCCGAGTTGCACGGGAGAATGTGAAAAGTGTTCATATGTAATAAAATCCTGAGAAATCCGTCCGTTTTCGTCATTTGTTATCGAATCGACTTAAAGCCAGATCGTCACATTGGCCGCTCTTCTCTCTGAAACGGTTGTACTTATCGTCTGCAAAGCTATTTCGCGTGCTGCGGTATGCGGAGACACTAAAATCACCATAGTAGAACACAGATGAAGCATCTAAGTTGATGTAATAGCCAGTAAGAAGTAGTACAATTCAAATTTAGGTATCGATTATTGACTTTTTAGCTGGCTTTGGTGACTTGGACATGAGCTAGGACCTTAAGATTCTGCATGAAAGGAGGACTAGCAACCGAGTTGCACGGGAGAATGTGAAAAGTGTTCATATGTAATAAAAACCTGAGAAATAAGTCCGTTTTCGTCATTTGTTATCGAATCGACTTAAAGCCAGATCGTCACATTGGCCGCTCTTCTCTCTGAAACGGTTGTACTTATCGTCTACAAAGCTATGTCGCGTGCTGCGGTATGCGGAGACACTAAAAGCACCATAGTAGAACACAGATGAAGCTTCTAAGTTGATGTAATAGCCAGTAAGAAGTAGTACAATTCAAGTTTTAGGTATCGGTTATTGACTTTTTAGCTGGCATTGGTGCCTTGGACATGAGCTAGGACCTTAAGATTCTGCATGAAAGGAGGACTAGCTGCCGAGTTGCACGGGAGAATGTGAAAAGTGTTCATATGTAGTAAAAACCCAAGAAATCCGTCCATTTTCGTCATTTGTTATCGAATCGTCTTAAAGCCAGATCGTCACATTGACCGCTCTTCTCTCTGAAACGGTTGTACTTATCGTCTGCAAAGCTATGTCGCGTGCTGCGGTATGTGGAGACATTAAAAGCACCATAGTAGAACACAGATGAAGCTTCTAAGTTGATGTAATAGCCAGTAAGAAGTAGTACAATTCAAGTTTTAAGTATTGATTATTGACCTTTTAGCTGCCTTGGTGCCTTGGACATGAGCTAGGACCTTGAGATTCTGCATGAAAGGAGGACTAGCAGCCGAGTTGCACGTGAGAATGTGAAAAGTGTTCGCATGTAGTAAAAACCTGAGAAATCCGTCCGTTTTCGTCATTTGTTATCGAATCGACTTATAGCCAGATCGTCACATTGGCCGCTCTTCTCTCTGAAACGGTTGTACTTATCGTCTGCAAAGCTATGTCGCGTGCTGCGGTATGCGGAGACACTAAAATCACCATAGTAGAACAAAGATGAAGCATGTAAGTTGATGTAATAGCCAGTAAGAAGTAGTCCAATTCAAGTTTTAGGTATCGATTATTGACTTTTTAGCTGGCTTTGGTGACTTGGACATGAGCTAGGACCTTAAGGTTCTATATGAAAGGAGGACTAGCAACCGAGTTGCACGGTAGAATGTGAAAAGTGTTCATATGTAATAAAAACCTGAGAAATCCGTCCGTTTTCGTCATTTGTTATCGAATCGACTTAAAGCCAGATCGTTACATTGGCCGCTCTCCTCTCTGAAACGGTTGTACTTATCGTCTACAAAGCTATGTCGCGTGCTGCGGTATGCGGAGACACTAAAAGCACCATAGTAGAACACAGATGAAGCTTCTATGTTGATGTAATAGCCAGTAAGAAGTAGTACAATTCAAGTTTTAGGTATCGGTTATTGACTTTTTAGCTGGCTTTAGTGACTTGGACATGAGCTAGGACCTTAAGATTCTGCATGAAAGGAGGACTAGCTGCCGAGTTGCACGGGAGAATGTGAAAAGTGTTCATATGTAGTAAAAACCCAAGAAATCCGTCCGTTTTCGTCATTTGTTATCGAATCGTCTTAAAGCCAGATCGTCACATTGACCGCTCTTCTCTCTGAAACGGTTGTACTTATCGTCTGCAAAGCTATGTCGCCTGCTGCGGTATGCTTAGACACTAAAAGCACCATAGTACAACACAGATCAAGCTTCTAAGTTGATGTAATAGCCAGTAAGAAGTAGTACAATTCTAGTTTTAGGTATCGGTTATTGACTTTTTAGCTGGCTTTGGTGACTTGGACATGAGCTAGGACCTTAAGATTCTGCATGAAAGGAGGACTAGCTGCCGAGTTGCACGGGAGAATGTGAAAAGTGTTCATATGTAGTAAAAATCTGAGAAATCCGTCCGTTTGCGTCATTTGTTATCGAATCGACTTAAAGCCAGATCGTCACATTTGCCGCTCTTCTCTCTGAAACCGTTGTACTTATCGTCTGCAAAGCTATGTCGCGTGCTGCGATATGCGGAGACACTAAAAGCACCATAGTAGAACACAGATGAAGCTTCTAAGTTAATGTAATAGCCAGTAAGAAGTAGTAGAATTCAAGTTTTAGGTATTGATTATTGACTATTTAGCTGGCTTTGGTGCATTGGACATGAGCTAGGACCTTAAGATTCTGCATGAAAGGAGGACTAGCAGCCGAGTTGCACGGGAGAATGTGAAAAGTGTTCATATGTAATAAAATCCTTAGAAATCCGTCCGTTTTCGTCATTTGTTATCGAATCGACTTAAAGCCAGATCGTCACATTGGCCGCTCTTCTCTCTGAAACGGTTGTACTTATCGTCTACAAAGCTATTTCGCGTGCTGCGGTATGCGGAGACACTAAAATCACCATAGTAGAACACAGATGAAGCATCTAAGTTGATGTAATAGCCAGTAAGAAGTAGTACAATTCAAATTTAGGTATCGATTATTGATTTTTAGCTGGCTTCGGTGCCTTGGACATGAGCTAGGACCTTAAGATTCTGCACGAAATTAGGACTAGCAGCCGAGTTGCACGGGAGAATGTGATAGGTGTTCATATGTAGTAAAAAACTGAGAAATCCGTCCGTTTGCGTCATTTGTTATCGAATCGACTTAAAGCCAGATCGTCACATTTGCCGCTCTTCTCTCCGAAACCGTTGTACTTATCGTCTGCAAAGCTATGTCGCGTGCTGCGATATGCGGAGACACTAAAAGCACCATAGTAGAACAGAGATGAAGCTTCTAAGTTGATGCAATAGCCAGTAAGTAGTAGTACAATTCATGTTTTAGGTATCGGTTATTGACTTTTTAGCTGGCTTCGGTGCCTTGGACATGAGCTAGGACCTTAAGATTCTGCATGAGAGGAGGACTAGCAGCCGAGTTGCACGGGAGAATGTGAAAAGTGTTCATATGTAGTAAAAAACTGAGAAATCCGTCCGTTTTCGTCATTTGTTATCGAATCGACTTAAAGCCAGATGGATACATTGGCCGCTCTTCTCTCTTAAACGGTTGTACTTATCGTCTGCAGAGCTATGTCGCGTGCTGCGGTATGTCTAGACACTAAAATCACCATAGTAGAACACAGATGAAGCTTCTAAGTTGATGTAATAGCCAGTAAGAAGTAGTCCCATTCAAGTTTTAGGTTTCGATTATTGACTTTTTAGCTGGATTTGGTGCCTTGGACGTGAGCTAGGACCTTTAGATTCAGCATGAAAGTAGGACTAGCAGCCGAGTTGCACGGGAGAATGTGAAAAGTGTTCAAATGTAGTAAAAACCTGAGAAATCCGTCCGTTTTCGTCATTTGTTATCGAATCGACTTATAGCCAGATCGTCACATTGGCCGCTCTTCTCTCTGAAACGGTTGTACTTATCGTCTGCAAAGCTATGTCGCGTGCTACGGTATGCGGAGACACTAAAATCACCATAGTAGAACACAGATGAAGCATGTAAGTTGATGTAATAGCCAGTAAGAAGTAGTCCAATTCAAGTTTTAGGTATCGATTATTGACTTTTTAGCTGGCTTTGGTGACTTGGACATGAGCTAGGACCTTAAGGTTCTATATGAAAGGAGGACTAGCAACCGAGTTGCACGGTAGAATGTGAAAAGTGTTCATATGTAATAAAAACCTGAGAAATCCGTCCGTTTTCGTCATTTGTTATCGAATCGACTTAAAGCCAGATCGTCACATTGGCCGCTCTCCTCTCTGAAACGGTTGTACTTATCGTCTACAAAGCTATGTCGCGTGCTGCGGTATGCGGAGACACTAAAAGCACCATAGTAGAACACAGATGAAGCTTCTAAGTTGATGTAATAGCCAGTAAGAAGTAGTACAATTCATGTTTTAGGTATCGGTTATTGACTTTTTAGCTGGCTTTGGTGACTTGGACATGAGCTAGGACCTTAAGATTCTGCATGAAAGGAGGACTAGCTGCCGAGTTGCACGGGAGAATGTGAAAAGTGTTCATATGTAGTAAAAACCCAAGAAATCCGTCCGTTTTCGTCATTTGTTATCGAAACGTCTTAAAGCCAGATCGTCACATTGACCGCTCTTCTCTCTGAAACGGTTGTACTTATCGTCTGCAAAGCTATGTCGCGTGCTGCGTTATGCGGAGACACTAAAAGCACCATAGTAGAACACAGATGAAGCTTCTAAGATGATGTAATAGCCAGTAAGAAATAGTACAATTCAAGTTTTAGATATCGTTATTGACTTTTTAGCTGGCTTTGGTGCCTTGGACATGGGCTATGACCTTAAGATTCTACATGAAAGGAGGACTAGCAGCCGAGTTGCACGGGAGAATGTGAAAAGTGTTCATATGTAGTAAAAATCTGAGAAATCCGTCCGTTTGCGTCATTTGTTATCGAATCGACTTAAAGCCAGATCGTCACATTTGCCGCTCTTCTCTCTGAAACCGTTGTACTTATCGTCTGCAAAGCTATGTCGCGTGCTGCGATATGCGGAGACACTAAAAGCACCATAGTAGAACACAGATGAAGCTTCTAAGTTAATGTAATAGCCAGTAAGAAGTAGTAGAATTCAAGTTTTAGGTATTGATTATTGACTATTTAGCTGGCTTTGGTGCCTTGGACATGAGCTAGGACCTTAAGATTCTGCATGAAAGGAGGACTAGCAGCCGAGTTGCACGGGAGAATGTGAAAAGTGTTCATATGTAATAAAATCCTTAGAAATCCGTCCGTTTTCGTCATTTGTTATCGAATCGACTTAAAGCCAGATCGTCACATTGGCCGCTCTTCTCTCTGAAACGGTTGTACTTATCGTCTACAAAGCTATTTCGCGTGCTGCGGTATGCGGAGACACTAAAATCACCATAGTAGAACACAGATGAAGCATCTAAGTTGATGTAATAGCCAGTAAGAAGTAGTACAATTCAAATTTAGGTATCGATTATTGATTTTTAGCTGGCTTCGGTGCCTTGGACATGAGCTAGGACCTTAAGATTCTGCACGAAATTAGGACTAGCAGCCGAGTTGCACGGGAGAATGTGATAGGTGTTCATATGTAGTAAAAAACTGAGAAATCCGTTCGTTTGCGTCATTTGTTATCGAATCGACTTAAAGCCAGATCGTCACATTTGCCGCTCTTCTCTCCGAAACCGTTGTACTTATCGTCTGCAAAGCTATGTCGCGTGCTGCGATATGCGGAGACACTAAAAGCACCATAGTAGAACAGAGATGAAGCTTCTAAGTTGATGCAATAGCCAGTAAGTAGTAGTACAATTCATGTTTTAGGTATCGGTTATTGACTTTTTAGCTGGCTTCGGTGCCTTGGACATGAGCTAGGACCTTAAGATTCTGCATGAGAGGAGGACTAGCAGCCGAGTTGCACGGGAGAATGTGAAAAGTGTTCATATGTAGTAAAAAACTGAGAAATCCGTCCGTTTTCGTCATTTGTTATCGAATCGACTTAAAGCCAGATGGATACATTGGCCGCTCTTCTCTCTTAAACGGTTGTACTTATCGTCTGCAGAGCTATGTCGCGTGCTGCGGTATGTCTAGACACTAAAATCACCATAGTAGAACACAGATGAAGCTTCTAAGTTGATGTAATAGCCAGTAAGAAGTAGTCCCATTCAAGTTTTAGGTTTCGATTATTGACTTTTTAGCTGGATTTGGTGCCTTGGACGTGAGCTAGGACCTTTAGATTCAGCATGAAAGTAGGACTAGCAGCCGAGTTGCACGGGAGAATGTGAAAAGTGTTCAAATGTAGTAAAAACCTGAGAAATCCGTCCGTTTTCGTCATTTGTTATCGAATCGACTTAAAGCCAGATCGTCACATTGGCCGCTCTTCTCTCTGAAACGGTTGTACTTATCGTCTGCAAAGCTATGTCGCGTGCTACGGTATGCGGAGACACTAAAATCACCATAGTAGAACACAGATGAAGCATGTAAGTTGATGTAATAGCCAGTAAGAAGTAGTCCAATTCAAGTTTTAGGTATCGATTATTGACTTTTTAGCTGGCTTTGGTGACTTGGACATGAGCTAGGACCTTAAGGTTCTATATGAAAGGAGGACTAGCAACCGAGTTGCACGGTAGAATGTGAAAAGTGTTCATATGTAATAAAAACCTGAGAAATCCGTCCGTTTTCGTCATTTGTTATCGAATCGACTTAAAGCCAGATCGTCACATTGGCCGCTCTCCTCTCTGAAACGGTTGTACTTATCGTCTACAAAGCTATGTCGCGTGCTGCGGTATGCGGAGACACTAAAAGCACCATAGTAGAACACAGATGAAGCTTCTAAGTTGATGTAATAGCCAGTAAGAAGTAGTACAATTCATATTTTAGGTATCGGTTATTGACTTTTTAGCTGGCTTTGGTGACTTGGACATGAGCTAGGACCTTAAGATTCTGCATGAAAGGAGGACTAGCTGCCGAGTTGCACGGGAGAATGTGAAAAGTGTTCATATGTAGTAAAAACCCAAGAAATCCGTCCGTTTTCGTCATTTGTTATCGAAACGTCTTAAAGCCAGATCGTCACATTGACCGCTCTTCTCTCTGAAACGGTTGTACTTATCGTCTGCAAAGCTATGTCGCGTGCTGCGTTATGCGGAGACACTAAAAGCACCATAGTAGAACACAGATGAAGCTTCTAAGATGATGTAATAGCCAGTAAGAAATAGTACAATTCAAGTTTTAGATATCGTTATTGACTTTTTAGCTGGCTTTGGTGCCTTGGACATGGGCTATGACCTTAAGATTCTGCATGAAAGGAGGACTAGCAGCCGAGTTGCACGGGAGAATGTGAAAAGTGTTCATATGTAATAAAATCCTGAGAAATCCGTCCGTTTTCGTCATTTGTTATCGAATCGACTTAAAGCCAGATCGTCACATTGGCCGCTCTTCTCTCTGAAACGGTTGTACTTATCGTCTGCAAAGCTATTTCGCGTGCTGCGGTATGCGGAGACACTAAAATCACCATAGTAGAACACAGATGAAGCATCTAAGTTGATGTAATAGCCAGTAAGAAGTAGTACAATTCAAATTTAGGTATCGATTATTGACTTTTTAGCTGGCTTTGGTGACTTGGACATGAGCTAGGACCTTAAGATTCTGCATGAAAGGAGGACTAGCAACCGAGTTGCACGGGAGAATGTGAAAAGTGTTCATATGTAATAAAAACCTGAGAAATAAGTCCGTTTTCGTCATTTGTTATCGAATCGACTTAAAGCCAGATCGTCACATTGGCCGCTCTTCTCTCTGAAACGGTTGTACTTATCGTCTACAAAGCTATGTCGCGTGCTGCGGTATGCGGAGACACTAAAAGCACCATAGTAGAACACAGATGAAGCTTCTAAGTTGATGTAATAGCCAGTAAGAAGTAGTACAATTCAAGTTTTAGGTATCGGTTATTGACTTTTTAGCTGGCATTGGTGCCTTGGACATGAGCTAGGACCTTAAGATTCTGCATGAAAGGAGGACTAGCTGCCGAGTTGCACGGGAGAATGTGAAAAGTGTTCATATGTAGTAAAAACCCAAGAAATCCGTCCGTTTTCGTCATTTGTTATCGAATCGTCTTAAAGCCAGATCGTCACATTGACAGCTCTTCTCTCTGAAACGGTTGTACTTATCGTCTGCAAAGCTATGTCGCGTGCTGCGGTATGTGGAGACATTAAAAGCACCATAGTAGAACACAGATGAAGCTTCTAAGTTGATGTAATAGCCAGTAAGAAGTAGTACAATTCAAGTTTTAAGTATTGATTATTGACCTTTTAGCTGCCTTGGTGCATTGGACATGAGCTAGGACCTTGAGATTCTGCATGAAAGGAGGACTAGCAGCCGAGTTGCACGGGAGAATGTGAAAAGTGTTCGCATGTAGTAAAATCCTGAGAAATCCGTCCGTTTTCGTCATTTGTTATCGAATCGACTTATAGCCAGATCGTCACATTGTCCGCTCTTCTCTCTGAAACGGTTGTACTTATCGTCTGCAAAGCTATGTCGCGTGCTACGGTATGCGGAGACACTAAAATCACCATAGTAGAACACAGATGAAGCATGTAATTTGATGTAATAGCCAGTAAGAAGTAGTCCAATTCAAGTTTTAGGTATCGATTATTGACTTTTTAGCTGGCTTTGGTGACTTGGACATGAGCTAGGACCTTAAGGTTCTATATGAAAGGAGGACTAGCAACCGAGTTGCACGGTAGAATGTGAAAAGTGTTCATATGTAATAAAAACCTGAGAAATAAGTCCGTTTTCGTCATTTGTTATCGAATCGACTTAAAGCCAGATCGTTACATTGGCCGCTCTCCTCTCTGAAACGGTTGTACTTATCGTCTACAAAGCTATGTCGCGTGCTGCGGTATGCGGAGACACTAAAAGCACCATAGTAGAACACAGATGAAGCTTCTAAGTTGATGTAATAGCCAGTAAGAAGTAGTACAATTCTAGTTTTAGGTATCGGTTATTGACTTTTAGCTGGCTTTGGTGCCTTGGACATGAGCTAGGACCTTAAGATTCTACATGAAGGGAGGACTAGCTGCCGAGTTGCACGGGAGAATGTGAAAAGTGTTCATATGTAGTAAAAACCCAAGAAATCCGTCCGTTTTCGTCATTTGTTATCGAATCGTCTTAAAGCCAGATCGTCACATTGACCGCTCTTCTCTCTGAAACGGTTGTACTTATCGTCTGCAAAGCTATGTCGCGTGCTGCGTTATGCGGAGACACTAAAAGCACCATAGTAGAACACAGATGAAGCTTCTAAGTTGATGTAATAGCCAGTAAGAAGTAGTACAATTCATGTTTTAGGTATCGGTTATTGACTTTTTAGCTGGCTTTGGTGACTTGGACATGAGCTAGGACCTTAAGATTCTGCATGAAAGGAGGACAAGCTGCCGAGTTGCACGGGAGAATGTGAAAAGTGTTCATATGTAGTAAAAACCCAAGAAATCCGTCCGTTTTCGTCATTTGTTATCGAATCGTCTTAAAGCCAGATCGTCACATTGACCGCTCTTCTCTCTGAAACGGTTGTACTTATCGTCTGCAAAGCTATGTCGCGTGCTGCGTTATGCGGAGACACTAAAAGCACCATAGTAGAACAGAGATGAAGCTTCTAAGATGATGTAATAGCCAGTAAGAAATAGTACAATTCGCGTTTTAGATATCGTTATTGACTTTTAGCTGGCTTTGGTGCCTTGGACATGGGCTATGACCTTAAGATTCTGCATGAAAGGAGGACTAGCAGCCGAGTTGCACGGGAGAATGTGAAAAGTGTTCATATGTAGTAAAAATCTGAGAAATCCGTCCGTTTGCGTCATTTGTTATCGAATCGACTTAAAGCCAGATCGTCACATTTGCCGCTCTTCTCTCTGAAACCGTTGTACTTATCGTCTGCAAAGCTATGTCGCGTGCTGCGATATGCGGAGACACTAAAAGCACCATAGTAGAACACAGATGAAGCTTCTAAGTTAATGTAATAGCCAGTAAGAAGTAGTAGAATTCTAGTTTTAGGTATTGATTATTGACTATTTAGCTGGCTTTGGTGCCTTGGACATGAGCTAGGACCTTAAGAATCTGCATGAAAGGAGGACTAGCAGCCGAGTTGCACGGGAGAATGTGAAAAGTGTTCATATGTAATAAAATCCTGAGAAATCCGTCCGTTTTCGTCATTTGTTATCGAATCGACTTAAAGCCAGATCGTCACATTGGCCGCTCTTCTCTCTGAAACGGTTGTACTTATCGTCTGCAAAGCTATTTCGCGTGCTGCGGTATGCGGAGACACTAAAATCACCATAGTAGAACACAGATGAAGCATCTAAGTTGATGTAATAGCCAGTAAGAAGTAGTACAATTCAAATTTAGGTATCGATTATTGACTTTTTAGCTGGCTTTGGTGACTTGGACATGAGCTAGGACCTTAAGATTCTGCATGAAAGGAGGACTAGCAACCGAGTTGCACGGGAGAATGTGAAAAGTGTTCATATGTAATAAAAACCTGAGAAATAAGTCCGTTTTCGTCATTTGTTATCGAATCGACTTAAAGCCAGATCGTCACATTGGCCGCTCTTCTCTCTGAAACGGTTGTACTTATCGTCTACAAAGCTATGTCGCGTGCTGCGGTATGCGGAGACACTAAAAGCACCATAGTAGAACACAGATGAAGCTTCTAAGTTGATGTAATAGCCAGTAAGAAGTAGTACAATTCAAGTTTTAGGTATCGGTTATTGACTTTTTAGCTGGCATTGGTGCCTTGGACATGAGCTAGGACCTTAAGATTCTGCAAGAAAGGAGGACTAGCTGCCGAGTTGCACGGGAGAATGTGAAAAGTGTTCATATGTAGTAAAAACCTGAGAAATCCGTCCGTTTTCGTCATTTGTTATCGAATCGTCTTAAAGCCAGATCGTCACATTGACCGCTCTTCTCTCTGAAACGGTTGTACTTGTCGTCTGCAAAGCTATGTCGCGTGCTGCGGTATGCGGAGACATTAAAAGCACCATAGTAGAACACAGATGAAGCTTCTAAGTTGATGTAATAGCCCGTAAGAAGTAGTACAATTCAAGTTTTAAGTATTGATTATTGACCTTTTAGCTGCCTTGGTGCCTTGGACATGAGTTAGGACCTTGAGATTCTGCATGAATGGAGGACTAGCAGCCGAGTTGCACGGGAGAATGTGAAAAGTGTTCGCATGTAGTAAAAACCTGAGAAATCCGTCCGTTTTCGTCATTTGTTATCGAATCGACTTATAGCCAGATCGTCACATTGGCCGCTCTTCTCTCTGAAACGGTTGTACTTATCGTCTGCAAAGCTATGTCGCGTGCTGCGGTATGCGGAGACACTAAAATCACCATAGTAGAACACAGATGAAGCATGTAAGTTGATGTAATAGCCAGTAAGAAGTAGTCCAATTCAAGTTTTAGGTATCGATTATTGACTTTTTAGCTGGCTTTGGTGACTTGGACATGAGCTAGGACCTTAAGGTTCTATATGAAAGGAGGACTAGCAACCGAGTTGCACGGTAGAATGTGAAAAGTGTTCATATGTAATAAAAACCTGAGAAATCCGTCCGTTTTCGTCATTTGTTATCGAATCGACTTAAAGCCAGATCGTCACATTGGCCGCTCTCCTCTCTGAAACGGTTGTACTTATCGTCTACAAAGCTATGTCGCGTGCTGCGGTATGCGGAGACACTAAAAGCACCATAGTAGAACACAGATGAAGCTTCTATGTTGATGTAATAGCCAGTAAGAAGTAGTACAATTCAAGTTTTAGGTATCGGTTATTGACTTTTTAGCTGGCTTTGGTGACTTGGACATGAGCTAGGACCCTAAGATTCTGCATGAAAGGAGGACTAGCTGCCGAGTTGCACGGGAGAATGTGAAAAGTGTTCATATGTAGTAAAAACCCAAGAAATCCGTCCGTTTTCGTCATTTGTTATCGAATCGTCTTAAAGCCAGATCGTCACATTGACCGCTCTTCTCTCTGAAACGGTTGTACTTATCGTCTGCAAAGCTATGTCGCCTGCTGCGGTATGCTTAGACACTAAAAGCACCATAGTACAACACAGATCAAGCTTCTAAGTTGATGTAATAGCCAGTAAGAAGTAGTACAATTCTAGTTTTAGGTATCGGTTATTGACTTTTTAGCTGGCTTTGGTGCCTTGGACATGAGCTAGGACCTTGAGATTCTACATGAAGGGAGGACTAGCTGCCGAGTTGCACGGGAGAATGTGAAAAGTGTTCATATGTAGTAAAAACCCAAGAAATCCGTCCGTTTTCGTCATTTGCTATCGAATCGTCTTAAAGCCAGATCGTCACATTGACCGCTCTTCTCTCTGAAACGGTTGTACTTATCGTCTGCAAAGCTATGTCGCGTGCTGCGTTATGCGGAGACACTAAAAGCACCATAGTAGAACACAGATGAAGCTTCTAAGATGATGTAATAGCCAGTAAGAAATAGTACAATTCAAGTTTTAGATATCGTTATTGACTTTTTAGCTGGCTTTGGTGCCTTGGACATGGGCTATGACCTTAAGATTCTGCATGAAAGGAGGACTAGCAGCCGAGTTGCACGGGAGAATGTGAAAAGTGTTCATATGTAGTAAAAACCTGAGAAATCCGTCCGTTTGCGTCATTTGTTATCGAATCGACTTAAAGCCAGATCGTCACATTTGCCGCTCTTCTCTCTGAAACCGTTGTACTTATTGTCTGCAAAGCTATGTCGCGTGCTGCGATATGCGGAGACACTAAAAGCACCATAGTAGAACACAGATGAAGCTTCTAAGTTAATGTAATAGCCAGTAAGAAGTAGTAGAATTCAAGTTTTAGGTATTGATTATTGACTTTTTAGCTGGCTTTGGTGCCTTGGACATGAGCTAGGACCTTAAGATTCTGCATGAAAGGAGGACTAGCAGCCGAGTTGCACGGGAGAATGTGAAAAGTGTTCATATGTAATATAATCCTGAGAAATCCGTCCGTTTTCGTCATTTGTTATCGAATCGACTTAAAGCCAGATCGTCACATTGGCCGCTCTTCTCTCTGAAACGGTTGTACTTATCGTCTGCAAAGCTATGTCGCGTGCTGCGTTAAGCGGAGACACTAAAATCACCATAGTAGAACACAGATGAAGCATGTAAGTTGATGTAATAGCCAGTAAGAAGTAGTCCAATTCAAGTTTTAGGTATCGATTATTGACTTTTTAGCTGGCTTTGGTGACTTGGACATGAGCTAGGACCTTAAGGTTCTATATGAAAGGAGGACTAGCAACCGAGTTGCACGGTAGAATGTGAAAAGTGTTCATATGTAATAAAAACCTGAGAAATCCGTCCGTTTTCGTCATTTGTTATCGAATCGACTTAAAGCCAGATCGTCACATTGGCCGCTCTCCTCTCTGAAACGGTTGTACTTATCGTCTACAAAGCTATGTCGCGTGCTGCGGTATGCGGAGACACTAAAAGCACCATAGTAGAACACAGATGAAGCTTCTAAGTTGATGTAATAGCCAGTAAGAAGTAGTACAATTCAAGTTTTAGGTATCGGTTATTGACTTTTTAGCTGGCTTTGGTGACTTGGACATGAGCTAGGACCTTAAGATTCTGCATGAAAGGAGGACTAGCTGCCGAGTTGCACGGGAGAATGTGAAAAGTGTTCATATGTAGCAAAAACCCAAGAAATCCGTCCGTTTTCGTCATTTGTTATCGAATCGTCTTAAAGCCAGATCGTCACATTGACCGCTCTTCTCTCTGAAACGGTTGTACTTATCGTCTGCAAAGCTATGTCGCGTGCTGCGTTATGCGGAGACACTAAAAGCACCATAGTAGAACACAGATGAAGCTTCTAAGATGATGTAATAGCCAGTAAGAAATAGTACAATTCAAGTTTTAGATATCGTTATTGACTTTTTAGCTGGCTTTGGTGCCTTGGACATGGGCTATGACCTTAAGATTCTGCATGAAAGGAGGACTAGCAGCCGAGTTGCACGGGAGAATGTGAAAAGTGTTCATATGTAGTAAAAACCTGAGAAAACCGTCCGTTTGCGTCATTTGTTATCGAATCGACTTAAAGCCAGATCGTCACATTTGCCGCTCTTCTCTCTGAAACCGTTGTAATTATCGTCTGCAAAGCTATGTCGCGTGCTGCGATATGCGGAGACACTAAAAGCACCATAGTAGAACACAGATGAAGCTTCTAAGTTAATGTAATAGCCAGTAAGAAGTAGTACAATTCAAGTTTTAGATATTGATTATTGACTTTTTAGCTGGCTTTGGTGCCTTGGACATGATCTAGGACCTTAAGATTCTGCATGAAAGAAGGACTAGCACCCGAGTTGCCCGGGAGAATGTGAAAAGTGTTCATATGTAGTAAAAACCTGAGAAATCCGTCCGTTTTCGTCATTTGTTATCGAATCGACTTTTAGCCAGATCGTCACATTGGCCGCTCTTCTCTCTGAAACGGTTGTACTTATCATCTGCAAAGCTATGTCGCGTGCTGCGGTATGTGGAGGCACTAAAAGCACCATAGTAGAACACAGATGAAGCTTCTAAGTTGATGTAATAGCCAGTAAGAAGTAGTAGAATTCAGGTTTTAGGTATTGATTATTGACTTTTTAGCTGGCTTTGGTGCCTTGGACATGAGCTAGGACCTTAGGATTCTGCATGAAAGGAGGACTAGCAGCCGAGTTGCACGGGAGAATGTGAAAAGTGTTCATATGTAATAAAATCCTGAGAAATCCGTCCGTTTTCGTCATTTGTTATCGAATCGACTTAAAGCCAGATCGTCACATTGGCCGCTCTTCTCTCTGAAACGGTTGTACTTATCGTCTGCAAAGCTATTTCGCGTGCTGCGGTATGCGGAGACACTAAAATCACCATAGTAGAACACAGATGAAGCATCTAAGTTGATGTAATAGCCAGTAAGAAGTAGTCCAATTCAAATTTAGGTATCGATTATTGACTTTTTAGCTGGCTTTGGTGACTTGGACATGAGCTAGGACCTTAAGATTCTGCATGAAAGGAGGACTAGCAACCGAGTTGCACGGGAGAATGTGAAAAGTGTTCATATGTAATAAAAACCTGAGAAATAATTCCGTTTTCGTCATTTGTTATCGAATCGCCTTAAAGCCAGATCGTCACATTGGCCGCTCTTCTCTCTGAAACGGTTGTACTTATCGTCTACAAAGCTATGTCGCGTGCTGCGGTATGCGGAGACACTAAAAGCACCATAGTAGAACACAGATGAAGCTTCTAAGTTGATGTAATAGCCAGTAAGAAGTAGTACAATTCAAGTTTTAGGTATCGGTTATTGACTTTTTAGCTGGCTTTGGTGACTTGGACATGAGCTAGGACCTTAAGATTCTGCATGAAAGGAGGACTAGCTGCCGAGTTGCACGGGAGAATGTGAAAAGTGTTCATATGTAGTAAAAACCCAAGAAATCCGTCCGTTTTCGTCATTTGTTATCGAATCGTCTTAAAGCCAGATCGTCACATTGACCGCTCTTCTCTCTGAAACGGTTGTACTTATCGTCTACAAAGCTATGTCGCGTGCTGCGGTATGCGGAGACACTAAAATCACCATAGTAGAACACAGATGAAGCATGTAAGTTGATGTAATAGCCAGTAAGAAGTAGTCCAATTCAAGTTTTAGGTATCGATTATTGACTTTTTAGCTGGCTTTGGTGACTTGGACATGAGCTAGGACCTTAAGGTTCTATATGAAAGGAGGACTAGCAACCGAGTTGCACGGTAGAATGTGAAAAGTGTTCATATGTAATAAAAACCTGAGAAATCCGTCCGTTTTCGTCATTTGTTATCGAATCGACTTAAAGCCAGATCGTCACATTGGCCGCTCTCCTCTCTGAAACGGTTGTACTTATCGTCTACAAAGCTATGTCGCGTGCTGCGGTATGCGGAGACACTAAAAGCACCATAGTAGAACACAGATGAAGCTTCTAAGTTGATGTAATAGCCAGTAAGAAGTAGTACAATTCAAGTTTTAGGTATCGGTTATTGACTTTTTAGCTGGCTTTGGTGACTTGGACATGAGCTAGGACCTTAAGATTCTGCATGAAAGGAGGACTAGCTGCCGCGTTGCACGGGAGAATGTGAAAAGTGTTCATATGTAGTAAAAACCCAAGAAATCCGTCCGTTTTCGTCATTTGTTATCGAATCGTCTTAAAGCCAGATCATCACATTGACCGCTCTTCTCTCTGAAACGGTTGTACTTATCGTCTGCAAAGCTATGTCGCGTGCTGCGTTATGCGGCGACACTAAAAGCACCATAGTAGAACACAGATGAAGCTTCTAAGATGATGTAATAGCCAGTTAGAAATAGTACAATTCAAGTTTTAGATATCGTTATTGACTTTTTAGCTGGCTTTGGTGCCTTGGACATGGGCTATGACCTTAAGATTCTGCATGAAAGGAGGACTAGCAGCCGAGTTGCACGGGAGAATGTGAAAAGTGTTCATATGTAGTAAAAACCTGAGAAATCCGTCCGTTTGCGTCATTTGTTATCGAATCGACTTAAAGCCAGATCGTCACATTTGCCGCTCTTCTCTCTGAAACCGTTGTACTTATCGTCTGCAAAGCTATGTCGCGTGCTGCGATATGCGGAGACACTAAAAGCACCATAGTAGAACACAGATGAAGCTTCTAAGTTAATGTAATAATAGTAAGAAGTAGTACAATTCAAGTTTTAGATATTGATTATTGACTTTTTAGCTGGCTTTGGTGCCTTGGACATGATGTAGGACCTTAAGATTCTGCATGAAAGAAGGACTAGCAGCCGAGTTGCCCGGGAGAATGTGAAAAGTTTTCATATGTAGTAAAAACCTGAGAAATCCGTCCGTTTTCGTCATTTGTTATCGAATCGACTTTTAGCCAGATCGTCACATTGGCCACTCTTCTCTCTGAAACGGTTGTACTTATCTTCTGCAAAGCTATGTCGCGTGCTGCGGTATGTGGAGACACTAAAAGCACCATAGTAGAACACAGATGAAGCTTCTAAGTAGATGTAATAGCCAGTAAGAAGTAGTAGAATTCAAGTTTTAGGAATTGATTATTGACTTTTTAGCTGGCTTTGGTGCCTTTGACATGAGCTAGGACCTTAAGATTCTGCATGAAAGGAGGACTAGCAGCCGAGTTGCACGGGAGAATGTGAAAAGTGTTCATATGTAATATAATCCTGAGAAATCCGTCCGCTTTCGTCATTTGTTATCGAATCGACTTAAAGCCAGATCGTCACATTGGCCGCTCTTCTCTCTGAAACGGTTGTACTTATCGTCTGCAAAGCTATTTCGCGTGCTGCGGTATGCGGAGACACTAAAATTACCATAGTAGAACACAGATGAAGCATCTAAGTTGATGTAATAGCCAGTAAGAAGTAGTCCAATTCAAATTTAGGTATCGATTATTGACTTTTTAGCTGGCCTTGGTGACTTGGACATGAGCTAGGACCTTAAGATTCTGCATGAAAGGAGGACTAGCAACCGAGTTGCACGGGAGAATGTGAAAAGTGTTCATATGTAATAAAAACCTGAGAAATAAGTCCGTTTTCGTCATTTGTTATCGAATCGACTTAAAGCCAGATCGTCACATTGGCCGCTCTTCTCTCTGAAACGGTTGTACTTATCGTCTACAAAGCTATGTCGCGTGCTGCGGTATGCGGAGACACTAAAAGCATCATAGTAGAACACAGATGAAGCTTCTAAGTTGATGTAATAGCCAGTAAGAAGTAGTACAATTCAAGTTTTAGGTATCGGTTATTGACTTCTTAGCTGGCTTTGGTGCCTTGGACATGAGCTAGGAACTTAAGATTCTGCATGAAAGGAGGACTAGCTGCCGAGTTGCACGGGAGAATGTGATAAGTGTTCATATGTAGTAAAAACCCAAGAAATCCGTCCGTTTTCGTCATTTGTTATCGAATCGTCTTAAAGCCAGATCGTCACATTGACCGGTCTTCTCTCTGAAACGGTTGTACTTATCGTCTGCAAAGCTATGTCGCGTGCTGCGGTATGCGGAGACATTAAAAGCACCATAGTAGAACACAGATGAAGCTTCTAAGTTGATGTAATAGCCAATAAGAAGTAGTACAATTCAAGTTTTAAGTATTGATTATTGACCTTTTAGCTGCCTTGGTGCCTTGGACATGAGCTAGGACCTTGAGATTCTGCTTGAAAGGAGGACTAGCAGCCGAGTTGCACGGGAGAATGTGAAAAGTGTTCGCATGTAGTAAAAACCTGAGAAATCCGTCCGTTTTCGTCATTTGTTATCGAATCGACTTATAGCCAGATCGTCACATTGGCCGCTCTTCTCTCTGAAACGGTTGTACTTATCGTCTGCAAAGCTATGTCGCGTGCTGCGGTATGCGGAGACACTAAAATCACCATAGTAGAACACAGATGAAGCATGTAAGTTGATGTAATAGCCAGTAAGAAGTAGTCCAATTCAAGTTTTAGGTATCGATTATTGACTTTTTAGCTGGCTTTGGTGACTTGCACATGAGCTAGGACCTTAAGGTTCTATATGAAAGGAGGACTAGCAACCGAGTTGCACGGTAGAATGTGAAAAGTGTTCATATGTAGTAAAAACCCAAGAAATCCGTATGTTTTCGTCATTTGTTATCGAATCGTCTTAAAGCCAGATCGTCACATTTGCCGCTCTTCTCTCTCAAACCGTTGTACTTATCGTCTGCAAAGCTATGTCGCCTGCTGCGGTATGCGGAGACACTAAAGGCACCATAGTAGAACACAGATGAAGCTTCTAAGTTGATGTAATAGCCAGTAAGAAGTAGTACAATTCAAGTTTTAAGTATTGATTATTGACCTTTTAGCTGCCTTGGTGCCTTGGACATGAGGTAGGACCTTGAGATTCTGCATGAAAGGAGGACTAGCAGCCGAGTTGCACGGGAGAATGTGAAAAGTGTTCGCATGTAGTAAAAACCTGAGAAATCCGTGCGTTTTCGTCATTTGTTATCGAATCGACTTATAGCCAGATCGTCACATTGGCCGCTCGTCTCTCTGAAACGGTTGTACCTATCGTCTGCAAAGCTATGTCGCGTGCTGCGGTATGCGGAGACACTAAAATCACCATAGTAGAACACAGATGAAGCATCTAAGTTGATGTAATAGCCAGTAAGAAGTAGTCCAATTGAAGTTTTTGGTATCGATTATTGACATTTTAGCTGGCTTTGGTGACTTGGACATGAGCTAGGACCTTAAGATTCTGCATGAAAGGAGGACTAGCAGCCGAGTTGCACGGGAGAATATGAAAAGTGTTCATATGTAATAAAAACCTGAGAAATCCGTCCGTTTGCGTCATTTGTTATCGAATCGACTTAAAGCCAGATCGTCACATTGGCCGCTCTTCTCTCTGAAACCGTTGTACTTATCGTCTGCAAAGCTATGTCGCGTGCTGCGGTATGCGGAGACACTAAAAGCACCATAGTAGAACACAGATGAAGCTTCTAAGTTGATGTAATAGCCAGCAAGAAGTAGTACAATTCAAGTTTTATGTATCGATTATTGACTTTTTAGCTGGCTTCGGTGCCTTGGACATGAGCTAGGACCTTAAGATTCTGCATGAAAGGAGGACTAGCAGCCGAGTTGCACGGGAGAATGTGGAAAGTGTTCATATGTAGTAAAAACCTGAGAAATCCGTCCGTTTTCGTCATTTGTTATCGAATCGACTTAAAGCCAGATGGTCACATTGGCCGCTCTTCTCTCTGAAACGGTTGTACTTATCGACTGCAAAGCTATGTCGCGTGCTGCGGTATGCGGAGACACTAAAATCACCATAGTAGAACACAGATGAAGCATGTAAGTTGATGTAATAGCCAGTAAGAAGTAGTCCAATTCAAGTTTTAGGTATCGATTATTGACTTTTTAGCTGGCTTTGGTGACTTGGACATGAGCTAGGACCTTAAGGTTCTATATGAAAGGAGGACTAGCAACCGAGTTGCACGGTAGAATGTGAAAAGTGTTCATATGTAATAAAAACCTGAGAAATCCGTCCGTTTTCGTCATTTGTTATCGAATCGACTTATAGCCAGATCGTCACATTGGCCGCTCTCCTCTCTGAAAAGGTTGTACTTATCGTCTACAAAGCTATGTCGCGTGCTGCGGTATGCGGAGACACTAAAAGCACCATAGTAGAACACAGATGAAGCTTCTAAGTTGATGTAATAGCCAGTAAGAAGTAGTACAATTCAAGTTTTAGGTATCGGTTATTGACTTTTTAGCTGGCTTTGGTGACTTGGACATGAGCTAGGACCTTAAGATTCTGCATGAAAAGAGGACTAGCTGCCGAGTTGCACGGGAGAATGTGAAAAGTGTTCATATGTAGTAAAAACCCAAGAAATCCGTCCGTTTTCGTCATTTGTTATCGAATCGTCTTAAAGCCAGATCGTCACATTGACCGCTCTTCCCTCTGAAACGGTTGTACTTATCGTCTGCAAAGCTATGTCGCCTGCTGCGGTATGCTGAGACACTAAAAGCACCATAGTACAACACAGATCAAGCCTCTAAGTTGTTGTAATAGCCAGTAAGAAGTAGTACAATTCTAGTTTTAGGTATCGGTTATTGACTTTTTAGCTGGCTTTGGTGCCTTGGACATGAGCTAGTACGTTAAGATTCTACATGAAAGGAGGACTAGCTGCCGAGTTGCACGGGAGAATGTGGAAAGTGTTCATATGTAGTAAAAACCTGAGAAATCCGTCCGTTTTCGTCATTTGTTATCGAATCGACTTAAAGCCAGATGGTCACATTGGCCGCTCTTCTCTCTGAAACGGTTGTACTTATCGTCTGCAAAGCTATGTCGCGTGCTGCGGTATGCGGAGACACTAAAATCACCATAGTAGAACACAGATGAAGCATGTAAGTTGATGTAATAGCCAGTAAGAAGTAGTCCAATTCAAGTTTTAGGTATCGATTATTGACTTTTTAGCTGGCTTTGGTGACTTGGACATGAGCTAGGACCTTAAAGGTCTATATGAAAGGAGGACTAGCAACCGAGTTGCACGGTAGAATGTGAAAAGTGTTCATATGTAATAAAAACCTGAGAAAACCGTGCGTTTTCGTCATTTGTTATCGAATCGACTTAAAGCCAGATCGTCACATTGTCTGCTCTCCTCTCTGAAACGGTTGTACTTATCGTCTACAAAGCTATGTCGCGTGCTGCGGTATGCGGAGACACTAAAAGCACCATAGTAGAACACAGATGAAGGTTCTAAGTTGATGTAATAGCCAGTAAGAAGTTGTACAATTCAAGTTTTAGGTATCGGTTATTGACTTTTTAGCTGGCTTTGGTGACTTGGACATGAGCTAGGACCTTAAGATTCTGCATGAAAGGAGGACTAGCTGCCGAGTTGCACGGGAGAATGTGAAAAGTGTTCATATGTAGTAAAAACCCAAGAAAACCGTCCGTTTTCGTCATTTGTTATCGAATCGTCTTAAAGCCAGATCATCACATTGACCGCTCTTCTCTCTGAAACGGTTGTACTAATCGTCTGCAAAGCTATGTCGCGTGCTGCGTTTTGCGGAGACACTAAAAGCACCATAGTAGAACACAGATGAAGCTTCTAAGATGATGTAATAGCCAGTTAGAAATAGTACAATTCAAGTTTTAGATATCGTTATTGACTTTTTAGCTGGCTTTGGTGCCATGGACATGGGCTATGACCTTAAGATTCTGCATGAAAGGAGGACTAGCAGCCGAGTTGCACGGGAGAATGTGAAAAGTGTTCATATGTAGTAAAAACCTGAGAAATCCGTCCGTTTGCGTCATTTGTTATCGAATCGACTTTTAGAAAGATCGTCACATTGGCCGCTCTTCTCTCTGAAACGGTTGTACTTATCTTCTGCAAAGCTATGTCGCGTGCTGCGGTATGTGGAGACACTAAAAGCACCATAGTAGAACACAGATGAAGCTTCTAAGTTGATGTAATAGCCAGTAAGAAGTAGTAGAATTCAAGTTTTAGGAATTGATTATTGACTTTTTAGCTGGCTTTGGTGCCTTTGACATGAGCTAGGACCTTAAGATTCTGCATGAAAGGAGGACTAGCAGCCGAGTTGCACGGGAGAATGTGAAAAGTGTTCATATGTAATAAAATCCTGAGAAATCCGTCCGTTTTCGTCATTTGTTATCGAATCGACTTAAAGCCAGATCGTCACATTGGCCGCTCTTCTCTCTGAAACGGTTGTACTTATCGTCTACAAAGCTATGTCGCGTGCTGCGGTACGCGGAGACACTAAAATTACCATAGTAGAACACAGATGAAGCATCTAAGTTGATGTAATAGCCAGTAAGAAGTAGTCCAATTCAAATTTAGGTATCGATTATTGACTTTTTAGCTGGCTTTGGTGCCTTGGACATGATGTAGGACCTTAAGATTCTGCATGAAAGAAGGACTAGCAGCCGAGTTGCCCGGGAGAATGTGAAAAGTTTTCATATGTAGTAAAAACCTGAGAAATCCGTCCGTTTTCGTCATTTGTTATCGAATCGACTTTTAGAAAGATCGTCACATTGGCCGCTCTTCTCTCTGAAACGGTTGTACTTATCTTCTGCAAAGCTATGTCGCGTGCTGCGGTATGTGGAGACACTAAAAGCACCATAGTAGAACACAGATGAAGCTTCTAAGTTGATGTAATAGCCAGTAAGAAGTAGTAGAATTCAAGTTTTAGGAATTGATTATTGACTTTTTAGCTGGCTTTGGTGCCTTTGACATGAGCTAGGACCTTAAGATTCTGCATGAAAGGAGGACTAGCAGCCGAGTTGCACGGGAGAATGTGAAAAGTGTTCATATATAATAAAATCCTGAGAAATCCGTCCGTTTTCGTCATTTGTTATCGAATCGACTTAAAGCCAGATCGTCACATTGGCCGCTCTTCTCTCTGAAACGGTTGTACTTATCGTCTGCAAAGCTATTTCGCGTGCTGCGGTACGCGGAGACACTAAAATTACCATAGTAGAACACAGATGAAGCATCAAAGTTGATGTAATAGCCAGTAAGAAGTAGTCCAATTCAAATTTAGGTATCGATTATTGACTTTTTAGCTGGCTTTGGTGTCTTGGACATGAGCTAGGACCTTAAGATTCTGCATGAAAGTAGGACTAGCAACCGAGTTGCACGGGAGAATGTGAAAAGTGTTCATATGTAATAAAAACCTGAGAAATAAGTCCGTTTTCGTCATTTGTTATCGAATCGACTTAAAGCCAGATCGTCACATTGGCCGCTCTTCTCTCTGAAACGGTTGTACTTATCGTCTACAAAGCTATGTCGCGTGCTGCGGTATGCGGAGACACTAAAAGCACCATAGTAGAACACAGATGAAGCTTCTAAGTTGATGTAATAGCCAGTAAGAAGTAGTACAATTCAAGTTTTAAGTATTGATTATTGACCTTTTAGCTGCCTTGGTGCCTTGGACATGAGCTAGGACCTTGAGATTCTGCATGAAAGGAGGACTAGCAGCCGAGTTGCACGGGAGAATGTGAAAAGTGTTCGCATGTAGTAAAAACCTGAGAAATCCGTCCGTTTTCGTCATTTGTTATCGAATCGACTTATAGCCAGATCGTCACATTGGCCGCTCTTCTCTCTGAAACGGTTGTACTTATCGTCTGCAAAGCTATGTCGCGTGCTGCGGTATGCGGAGACACTAAAATCACCATAGTAGAACACAGATGAAGCATCTAAGTTGATGTAATAGCCAGTAAGAAGTAGTAGAATTCAAGTTTTAGGAATTGATTATTGACTTTTTAGCTGGCTTTGGTGCCTTTGACATGAGCTAGGACCTTAAGATTCTGCATGAAAGGAGGACTAGCAGCCGAGTTGCACGGGAGAATGTGAAAAGTGTTCATATGTAATAAAATCCTGAGAAATCCGTCCGTTTTCGTCATTTGTTATCGAATCGACTTAAAGCCAGATCGTCACATTGGCCGCTCTTCTCTCTGAAACGGTTGTACTTATCGTCTACAAAGCTATTTCGCGTGCTGCGGTACGCGGAAACACTAAAATTACCATAGTAGAACACAGATGAAGCATCTAAGTTGATGTAATAGCCAGTAAGAAGTAGTCCAATTCAAATTTAGGTATCGATTATTGACTTTTTACCTGGCTTTGGTGCCTTGGACATGATGTAGGACCTTAAGATTCTGCATGAAAGAAGGACTAGCAGCCGAGTTGCCCGGGAGAATGTGAAAAGTTTTCATATGTAGTAAAAACCTGAGAAATCCGTCCGTTTTCGTCATTTGTTATCGAATCGACTTTTAGAAAGATCGTCACATTGGCCGCTCTTCTCTCTGAAACGGTTGTACTTATCTTCTGCAAAGCTATGTCGCGTGCTGCGGTATGTGGAGACACTAAAAGCACCATAGTAGAACACAGATAAAGCTTCTAAGTTGATGTAATAGCCAGTAAGAAGTAGTAGAATTCAAGTTTTAGGAATTGATTATTGACTTTTTAGCTGGCTTTGGTGCCTTTGACATGAGCTAGGACCTTAAGATTCTGCATGAAAGGAGGACTAGCAGCCGAGTTGCACGGGAGAATGTGAAAAGTGTTCATATGTAATAAAATCCTGAGAAATCCGTCCGTTTTCGTCATTTGTTATCGAATCGACTTAAAGCCAGATCGTCACATTGGCCGCTCTTCTCTCTGAAACGGTTGTACTTATCGTCTGCAAAGCTATTTCGCGTGCTGCGGTACGCGGAGACACTAAAATTACCATAGTAGAACACAGATGAAGCATCTAAGTTGATGTAATAGCCAGTAAGAAGTAGTCCAATTCAAATTTAGGTATCGATTATTGACTTTTTAGCTGGCTTTGGTGACTTGGACATGAGCTAGGACCTTAAGATTCTGCATGAAAGTAGGACTAGCAACCGAGTTGCACGGGAGAATGTGAAAAGTGTTCATATGTAATAAAAACCTGAGAAATAAGTCCGTTTTCGTCATTTGTTATCGAATCGACTTAAAGCCAGATCGTCACATTGGCCGCTCTTCTCTCTGAAACGGTTGTACTTATCGTCTACAAAGCTATGTCGCGTGCTGCGGTATGCGGAGACACTAAAAGCACCATAGTAGAACACAGATGAAGCTTCTAAGTTGATGTAATAGCCAGTAAGAAGTAGTACAATTCAAGTTTTAAGTATTGACTATTGACCTTTTAGCTGCCTTGGTGCCTTGGACATGAGCTAGGACCTTGAGATTCTGCATGAAAGGAGGACTAGCAGCCGAGTTGCACGGGAGAATGTGAAAAGTGTTCGCATGTAGTAAAAACCTGAGAAATCCGTCCGTTTTCGTCATTTGTTATCGAATCGACTTATAGCCAGATCGTCACATTGGCCGCTCTTCTCTCTGAAACGGTTGTACTTATCGTCTGCAAAGCTATGTCGCGTGCTGCGGTATGCGGAGACACTAAAATCACCATAGTAGAACACAGATGAAGCATGTAAGTTGATGTAATAGCCAGTAAGAAGTAGTCCAATTCAAGTTTTAGGTATCGATTATTGACTTTTTAGCTGGCTTTGGTGACTTGGACATGAGCTAGGACCTTAAGGTTCTATATGAAAGGAGGACTAGCAACCGAGTTGCACGGTAGAACGTGAAAAGTGTTCATATGTAGTAAAAACCCAAGAAATCCGTATGTTTTCGCCATTTGTTATCGAATCGTCTTAAAGCCAGATCGTCACATTGACCGCTCTTCTCTCTGAAACGGTTGTACTTATCGTCTGCAAAGCTATGTCGCCTGCTGCGGTATGCGGAGACACTAAAGGCACCATAGTAGAACACAGATGAAGCTTCTAAGTTGATGTAATAGCCAGTAAGAAGTAGTACAATTCAAGTTTTAAGTATTGTTTATTGACCTTTTAGCTGCCTTGGTGCCTTGGACATGAGGTAGGACCTTGAGATTATGCATGAAAGGAGGACTAGCAGCCGAGTTGCACGGGAGAATGTGAAAAGTGTTCGCATGTAGTAAAAACCTGAGAAATCCGTGCGTTTTCGTCATTTGTTATCGAATCGACTTATAGCCAGATCGTCACATTGGCCGCTCTTCTCTCTGAAACGGTTGTACTTATCGTCTGCAAAGCTATGTCGCGTGCTGCGGTATGCGGAGACACTAAAATCACCATAGTAGAACACAGATGAAGCATCTAAGTTGATGTAATAGCCAGTAAGAAGTAGTCCAATTGAAGTTTTTGGTATCGATTATTGACATTTTAGCTGGCTTTGGTGACTTGGACATGAGCTAGGACCTTAAGATTCTGCATGAAAGGAGGACTAGCAGCCGAGTTGCACGGGAGAATATGAAAAGTGTTCATATGTAGTAAAAACCTGAGAAATCCGTCCGCATTCGTCATTTGTTATCGAATCGACTTAAAGCCAGATCGTCACATTGGCAGCTCTTCTCTCTGAGCGGTTGTACATATCGTCTGCAAAGCTATGTCGCGTGCTGTTGTAAGCGGAGACAAGAAAATCTTCATAGTAGAACACAGATGAAGCTTCTAAGTTGATGTATTAGCCAGTAAGAAGTAGTACAATTCAAGTTTCAGATATTGATAATTGACTTTTTAGCTGGCTTTGGTGCCTTGGACATGATCTAGGACCTTAAGATTCTGCATGAAAGAAGGACTAGCAGCCGAGTTGCCTGGGAGAATGTGAAAAGTGTTCATATGTAGTAAAAACCTGAGAAATCCGTCCGTTTTCGTCATTTGTTATCGAATCGACTTTTAGCCAGATCGTCACATTGGCCGCTCTTCTCTCTGAAACGGTTGTACTTATCTTCTGCAAAGCTATGTCGCGTGCTGCGGTATGTGGAGACACTAAAAGCACCATAGTAGAACACAGATGAAGCTTCTAAGTTGATGTAATAGCCAGTAAGAAGTAGTAGAATTCAAGTTTTAGGTATTAATTATTGACTTTTTAGCTGGCTTTGGTGCCTTGGACATGAGCTAGGACCTTAAGATTCTGCATGAAAGGAGGACTAGCAGCCGAGTTGCACGGGAGAATGTGAAAAGTGTGCATATGTAATAAAATCCTGAGAAATCCGTCCGTTTTCGTCATTTGTTATCGAATCGACTTAAAGCCAGATCGTCACATTGGCCGCTCTTCTCTCTGAAACGGTTGTACTTATCGTCTGCAAAGCTGTTTCGCGTGCTGCGGTATGCGGAGACACTAAAATCACCATAGTAGAACACAGATGAAGCATCTAAGTTGATGTAATAGCCAGTAAGAAGTAGTCCAATTCAAATTTAGGTATCGATTATTGACCTTTTAGCTGGCTTTGGTGACTTGGACATGAGCTAGGACCTTAAGATTCTGCATGAAAGGAGGACTAGCAACCGAGTTGCACGGGAGAATGTGAAAAGTGTTCATATGTAATAAAAACCTGAGAAATAAGTCCGTTTTCGTCATTTGTTATCGAATCGACTTAAAGCCAGATCGTCACATTGGCCGCTCTTCTCTCTGAAGCGGTTGTACTTATCGTCTACAAAGCTATGTCGCGTGCTGCGGTATGCGGAGACACTAAAAGCACCATAGTAGAACACAGATGAAGCATCTAAGTTGATGTAATAGCCAGTAAGAAGTAGTCCAATTCATATTTAGGTATCGATTATTGACCTTTTAGCTGGCTTTGGTGACTTGGACATGAGCTAGGACCTTAAGATTCTGCATGAAAGGAGGACTAGCTGCCGAGTTGCACGGGAGAATGTGAAAAGTGTTCATATGTAGTAAAAACCCAAGAAATTCGTCCGTTTTCGTCATTTGTTATCGAATCGTCTTAAAGCCAGATCGTCACATTGACCGGTCTTCTCTCTGAAACGGTTGTACTTATCGTCTGCAAAGCTATGTCGCGTGCTGCGGTATGCGGAGACACTAAAATCACCATAGTAGAACACAGATGAAGCATGTAAGTTGATGTAATAGCCAGTAAGAAGTAGTCCAATTCAAGTTTTAGGTATCGATTATTGACTTTTTAGCTGGCTTTGGTGACTTGGACATGAGCTAGGACCTTAAGGTTCTATATGAAAGGAGGACTAGCAACCGAGTTGCACGGTAGAATGTGAAAAGTGTTCATATGTAGTAAAAACCCAAGAAATCCGTCCGTTTTCGTCATTTGTTATCGAATCGTCTTAAAGCCAGATCGTCACATTGACCGCACTTCTCTCTGAAACGGTTGTACTTATCGTCTGCAAAGCTATGTCGCGTGCTGCGGTATGCGGAGACACTAAAGGCACCATAGTAGAACACAGATGAAGCTTCTAAGTTGATGTAATAGCCAGTAAGAAGTAGTACAATTCAAGTTTTAAGTATTGATTATTGACCTTTTAGCTGCCTTGGTGCCTTGGACATGAGCTAGGACCTTGAGATTCTGCATGAAAGGAGGACTAGCAGCCGAGTTGCACGGGAGAATGTGAAAAGTGTTCGCATGTAGTAAAAACCTGAGAAATCCGTGCGTTTTCGTCATTTGTTATCGAATCGACTTATAGCCAGATCGTCACATTGACCGCTCTTCTCTCTGAAACGGTTGTACTTATCGTCTGCAAGGCTATGTCGCGTGCTGCGGTATGCGGAGACACTAAAAGCACCATAGTAGAACACAGATGAAGCATCTAAGTTGATGTAATAGCCAGTAAGAAGTAGTCCAATTGAAGTTTTTGGTATCGATTATTGACATTTTAGCTGGCTTTGGTGACTTGGACATGAGCTAGGACCTTAAGATTCTGCATGAAAGGAGGACTAGCAACCGAGTTGCACGGGAGAATGTGAAAAGTGTTCATATGTAATAAAAACCTGAGAAATAAGTCCGTTTTCGTCATTTGTTATCGAATCGACTTATAGCCAGATCGTCACATTGGCCGCTCTTCTCTCTGAAACGGTTGTACTTATCGTCTGCAAAGCTATGTCACGTACTGCGGTATTGGCAGACACTAAAAACACCATAGTAGAACACAGATGAAGCTTCTAAGATGATGTAATAGCCAGTAAGAAGTTGTACAATTCAATTTTTAGGTATCGGTTACTGACTTTTTGGCTCACTTTGGTCCCTTGGACATGAGCTAGGACCTTACGATTCTGCATGAAAGGAGGACTAGCAGCCGAGTTCCACGGGAGAATGTGAAAAGTGCTCATATCTAGTAAAAACCTGAGAAATCCGTCCGTTTGCGTCATTTGTTATCGAATCGACTTAAAGCCAGATCGTCACATTGGCCGCTCTTCTCTCTGAAACCGTTGTACTTATCGTCTGCAAAGCTATGTCGCGTGCTGCGATATGCGGAGACACTAAAAGCACCATAGTAGAACACTGATGAAGCTTCTAAGTTGATGTAATAGCCAGTAAGAAGTAGTACAATTCAAGTTTTAGATATTGATTATTGACTTTTTAGCTAGCTTTCGTGCCTTGGACAAGAGCTAGGACCTTACGATTCTGCATGAAAGGAGGACTAGCAGCCGAGTTGCACGGGAGAATGTGAAAAGTGTTTATATGTAGTAAAAACCTGAGAAATCCGTCCGTTTTCGTCATTTGTTATCGAATCGACTTAAAGCCAAATCGTCACATTGGCCACTCTGCTCTCTGAAACGGTTGTACTTATCTTCTGCAAAACTATGTCGCGTGCTGCGGTATGCGGAGAAACTAAAAGCACCGTAGTAGAACATAGATGAAGGTTCTATGTTGATGTAATAGCCAGTAAGAAGTAGTCCAATTCAAGTTTTCGGTATCGATTATTGACTTTCTAGCTGGCTTTGGTGCCTTGGACATGAGCTAGGACCTTAAGATTCTGCATAAAAGGAGGACTAGCAGCCGAGTTGCACGGGAGAATGTGAAAAGTGTTCATATGTAGTAAAAACCTGAGAAATCCGTCCGTTTTCGTCATTTGTTATCGAATCGACTTAAAGCCAGATGGTCACATTGGCCGCTCTTCTCTCTGAAACGGTTGTACTAATCGTCTGCAAAGCTATGTCACGTACTGCGGTATTCGGAGACACTAAAAACACCATAGTAGAACACAGATAAAGTTTCAAAGTTGATGTAATAGCCAGTAAGAACTAGTACAATTCAAGTTTTAGGTATCGATTATTGACTTTTTAGCTGGCTTTGGTGCCTTGGACAAGAGCTAGGACCTTACGATTCTGCATGAAAGGAGGACTAGCAGCCGAGTTGAACGGGAGAATGTGAAAAGTGTTTATATGTAGTAAAAACCTGAGAAATCCGTCCGTTTTCGTCATTTGTTATCGAATCGACTTAAAGCCAAATCGTCACATTGGCCGCTCTGCTCTCTGAAACGGTTGTACTTATCGTCTGCAAAGCTATGTCGCGTACTGCGGTATTCGGAGACACTAAACGCACCATAGTAGAACACAGATGAAGCTTCTAAGTTGATGTAATAGCCAGTAAGAAGTAGTACAATTCAAGTTTTAGATATTGATTATTGACTTTTTAGCTGGCTTTGGTGCCGTGGACATGATCTAGGACCTTAAGATTCTGCATGAAAGAAGGACTAGCAGCCGAGTTGCCCGGGAGAATGTGAAAAGTGTTCATATGTAGTAAAAACCTTAGAAATCCGTCCGTTTTCGTCATTTATTTATCCAATCGATTTAAAGCCAGATCGTCACATTGGCCGCTCTTCTCTCTGAAACGGTTGTACTTATCGTCTTCAAAACTATGTCGCGTGCTGCGGTATGCGGAGAAACTAAAAGCACCGTAGTAGAACATAGATGAAGCATCTAAGATGATGTAATAGCCAGTAAGAAGTAGTCCAATTCAAGTTTTACGTATCGATTATTGACTTTTTAGATGGCTTTGGTGACTTGGACATGAGCTAGGACCTTAAGATTCTGCATGAAAGGAGGACTAGCAGCCGAGTTGCACGGGAGAATGTGAAAAGTGTTCATATGTAGTAAAAACCTGAGAAATCCGTCCGTTTTCGTCATTTGTTATCGAATCGACTTAAAGCCAGATGGTCACATTGGCCGCTCTTCTCTCTGAAACGGTTGTACTTATCGTCTGCAAAGCTATGTCACGTACTGCGGTATTCGGAGACACTAAAAACACCATAGTAGAACACAGATAAAGCTTCTAAGTTGATGTAATAGCCAGTAAGAAGTAGTACAATTCAAGTTTTAGGTATCGATTATTGACTTTTTAGCTGGCTTTGGTGCCTTGGACAAGAGCTAGGACCTTACGATTCTGCATGAAAGGAGGACTAGCAGCCGAGTTGCACGGGAGAATGTGAAAAGTGTTTATATGTAGTAAAAACCTGAGAAATCCGTCCGTTTTCGTCATTTGTTATCGAATCGACTTAAAGGCAAACCGTCACATTGGCCGCTCTGCTCTCTGAAACGCTTGTACTTATCTTCTGCAAAGCTATGTCGCGTACTGCGGTATTCGGAGACACTAAACGCACCATAGTAGAACACAGATGAAGCTTCTAAGTTGATGTAATAGCCAGTAAGAAGTAGTACAATTCAAGTTTTAGATATTGATTATTGACTTTTTAGCTGGCTTTGGTGCCGTGGACATGATCTAGGACCTTAAGATTCTGCATGAAAGAAGGACTAGCAGCCGAGTTGCCCGGGAGAATGTGAAAAGTGTTCATATGTAGTAAAAACCTTAGAAATCCGTCCGTTTTCGTCATTTATTTATCCAATCGATTTAAAGCCAGATCGTCACATTGGCCGCTCTTCTCTCTGAAACGGTTGTACTTATCGTCTTCAAAACTATGTCGCGTGCTGCGGTATGCGGAGAAACTAAAAGCACCGTAGTAGAACATAGATGAAGCATCTAAGATGATGTAATAGCCAGTAAGAAGTAGTCCAATTCAAGTTTTACGTATCGATTATTGACTTTTTAGATGGCTTTGGTGACTTGGACATGAGCTAGGACCTTAAGATTCTGCATGAAAGGAGGACTAGCAGCCGAGTTGCACGGGAGAATGTGAAAAGTGTTCATATGTAGTAAAAACCTGAGAAATCCGTCCGTTTTCGTCATTTGTTATCGAATCGACTTAAAGCCAGATGGTCACATTGGCCGCTCTTCTCTCTGAAACGGTTGTACTTATCGTCTGCAAAGCTATGTCACGTACTGCGGTATTCGGAGACACTAAAAACACCATAGTAGAACACAGATAAAGCTTCTAAGTTGATGTAATAGCCAGTAAGAAGTAGTACAATTCAAGTTTTAGGTATCGATTATTGACTTTTTAGCTGGCTTTGGTGCCTTGGACAAGAGCTAGGACCTTACGATTCTGCATGAAAGGAGGACTAGCAGCCGAGTTGCACGGGAGAATGTGAAAAGTGTTTATATGTAGTAAAAACCTGAGAAATCCGTCCGTTTTCGTCATTTGTTATCGAATCGACTTAAAGCCAAACCGTCACATTGGCCGCTCTGCTCTCTGAAACGCTTGTACTTATCTTCTGCAAAGCTATGTCGCGTACTGCGGTATTCGGAGACACTAAACGCACCATAGTAGAACACAGATGAAGCTTCTAAGTTGATGTAATAGCCAGTAAGAAGTAGTACAATTCAAGTTTTAGATATTGATTATTGACTTTTTAGCTGGCTTTGGTGCCTTGGACATGATCTAGGACCTTAAGATTCTGCATGAAAGAAGGACTAGCAGCCGAGTTGCCCGGGAGAATGTGAAAAGTGTTCATATGTAGTAAAAACCTTAGAAATCCGTCCGTTTTCGTCATTTTTTTATCCAATCGATTTAAAGCCAGATCATCACATTGGCCGCCCTTCTCTCTGAAACGGTTGTACTTATAGTCTGCAAAACTATGTCGCGTGCTGCGGTATGCGGAGAAACTAAAAGCACCGTAGTAGAACATAGATGAAGGTTCTAAGTTGATGTAATAGCCAGTAAGAAGTAGTCCAATTCAAGTTTTAGGTATCGATTATTGACTTTTTAGCTGGCTTTGGTGCCTTGGACATGAGCTAGGACCTTAAGATTCTGCATAAAAGGAGGACTAGCAGCCGAGTTGCACGGGAGAATGTGAAAAGTGTTCATATGTAGTAAAAACCTCAGACATCCTTCCGTTTTCGTCATTTGTTATCGAATCGACTTAAAGCCAGATCGTAACATTGGCCGCTCTTCTCTCTAAAACGGTTGTACTTATCGTCTGCAAAGCTGTGTCGCGTGCTGCGGTATGCGGAGAAACTAAAAGCACCATAGTAGAACATTGATGAAGGTTCTAAGTTGATGTAATAGCCAGTAAGAAGTAGTCCAATTCAAGTTTTAGGTATCGATTATTGACTTTTTAGCTGGCTTTGGTGCCTTGGACATGAGCTAGGACCTTAAGATTCTGCATGAAAGGAGGACTAGCAGCCGAGTTGCACGGGAGAATGTGAAAAGTGTTCATATGTAGTAAAAACCTGAGACATCCGTCCGTTTTCGTCATTTGTTATCGAATCGACTTAAAGCCAGATGGACACATTGGCCGCTCTTCTCTCTAAAACGGTTGTACTTATCGTCTGCAAAGCTATGTCGCGTGCTGCGGTATGCGGAGACACTAAAATCACCATAGTAGAACACAGATGAAGCTTTTAAGTTGATGCAATAGCCAGTAAGAAGTAGTAGAATTCAAGTTTTAGTTATCGATTATTGAATTTTAGCTGGCTTCGGTGCCTTGGACATGAGCTAGGACCTTAAGATTCTGCATGAAATTAGGACTAGCGGCCGAGTTGCACGGGAGAATGTGAAAGGTGTTCATATGTAGTAAAAACCTGAGAAATCGGTCCGTTTTCGTCATTTGTTATCGAATCGACTTATAGCCAGATCGTCACATTGGCCGCTCTTCTCTCTGAAACGGTTGTACTTATCGTCTGCAAAGCTATGTCGCGTGCTGCGGTATGCAGGGACGCTAAAATCACCATAGTAGAACACAGATGAAGCTTCTAAGTTGATGCAATAGCCAGTAAGAAGTAGTACAATTCATGTTTTAGGTATCGATTATTGACTTTTTAGCTGGCTTTGGTGCCTTGGACATGAGCTAGGACCTTAAGATTCTGCATGAGAGGAGGACTAGCAGCCGAGTTGCACGGGAGAATGTGAAAAGTGTTCATATGTAGTACACACCTGAGAAATCCGTCCGTTTTCGTCATTTGTTATCGAATCGACTTAAAGCCAGATCGACACATTGGCCGCTCTTCTCTCTTAAACGGTTGTACTTATCGTCTGCAGAGCTACGTCGCGTCCTGCGGTATGTGGAGACACTAAAATCACCATAGTAGAACACAGATGAAGCTTCTAAGTTGATGTAATAGCCAGTAAGAAATAGTACAATTCAAGTTTTAGGTATCGATTATTGACTTTTTAGCTGGATTTGGTGCCTTGGACATGAGCTAGGACCTTGAGATTCGGCATGAAAGGAGGACTAGCAGCCGAGTTGCACGGGAGAATGTGAAAAGTGTTCATATGTAGTAAAAACCTGAGAAATCCGTCCGTTTTCGTCATTTGTTATCGAATCGACTTGAAGCCAGATCGTCACATTGGCCGCTCTTCTCTCTGAAACGGTTGTACTTATCGTCTGCAAAGCTATGACGCGTACTGCGATATTCGGAGACACTAAAAACACCATAGTAGAACACATATGAAGCTTTTAAGATGATGTAATAGCCAGTAAGAAGTAGTACAATTCAATTTTTAGGTATCGGTTATTGACTTTTTAGCTGGCTTTGGTGCCTTGGACATGAGCCAGGACCTTAAGATTCTGCATGAAAGGAGCACTAGCAGTCGAGTTGCACGGAAGAATGTGAAAAGTGTTCATATGTAGTAAAAACCTGAGAAATCCGTCCGTTTTCGTCATTTGTTATCGAATCGCCTTAAAGCCAGATCGTCACATTGGCCACTCTTCTCTCAGAAACGGTTGCACTTATTGTCTGCAAAGTTATGTCGCGTGCTGCGGTATGTGGAGACACGAAAATCATCAGAGTAGAACACAGATAAAGCATCTAAGTTGATGTAATAGCCAGTAAGAAGTAGTACAATTCAAGTTTTAGGTATCGATTATTGACTTTTTAGCGGGCTTTGGTGACTTGGACATGAGCTAGGACCTTAAGATTCAGCATGAAAGTAGGACTAGTAGCCGAGTTGCACGGGAGAATGTGAAAAGTGTTCATATGTAGTAAAAACCTGAGAAATCCGTCCGTTTTCGTCATTTGTTATCGAATCGACTTAAAGCCAAATCGGCACATTGGCCGCTCTGCTCTCTGAAACGTTTGTACTTATCGTCTGCAAAGCTATGTCGCGTACTGCGGTATTCGGAGACACTAAACGCACCATAGTAGAACACAGATGAAGCTTCTAAGATGATATAATAGCCAGTAAGAAATAGTACAATTCAAGTTTTAGGTATAGTTACTGACTTTTTAGCTGGCTTTGGTGCCTTGGACATGAGCTATGTCCTTAAGATTCTGCATGAAAGAAGGACTAGCACTCGAGTTGCACGGGAGAATGTGAAAAGTGTTCATATGTTGTAAAAACCTGAGAAATCCGTCCGTTTTCGTCATTTGTTATCGAATCGACTTAAAGCCAGATCGTCACATTTGCCGATCTTCTCTCTGAATCCGTTGTACTTATCGCCTGCAAAGCTATGTCGCGTGCTGCGGTGTGCGGAGACACTAAAAGCACCATAGTAGAACACAGATGAAGGTTCTAGGTTGATGTAATAGCCAGTAAGAAGTAGTCCAATTCAAGTTTTAGGAATCGATTATTGACTTTGTAGCTGGCTATGGTGCCTTGGACATGAGCTATGACCTTAAGATTCTGCATGAAAGGAGGACTAGCACTCGAGTTGCACGGGAGAATGTGAAAAGTGTTCATATGTAGTAAAAACCTGAGAAATCCGTCCGTTTTCGTCATTTGTTATCGAATCGACTTAAAGCCAGATCGTCACATTGGCCACTCTTCTCTCAGAAACGGTTGTAATTATTGTCTGCAAAGTTATGTCGCGTGCTGCGGTATGCGGAGAAACTAAAAGCACCGTAGTAGAACACAGATGAAGCTTCTAAGTTGATGTAATAGCCAGTAAGAAGCAGTACAATTCAAGTTTTAGGTATTGATTATTGACTTTTTAGCTGGCTTTGGTGTCTTGGACATGAGCTAGGACCTTAAGATTCTGCATGGAAGGAGGACTAGCAGCCGAGTTGCACGGGAGAATGTGAAAAGTGTTCATATGTAGTAAAAACCTGAGAAATCCGTCCGTTTTCGTCATTTGTTATCGAATCGACTTAAAGCCAAATCGGCACATTGGCCGCTCTGCTCTCTGAAACGTTTGTACTTATCGTCTGCAAAGCTATGTCGCGTGCTGCGGTATGTGGAGACACGAAAATCATCAGAGTAGAACACAGATAAAGCTTCTAAGTTGATGTAATAGCCAGTAAGAAGTAGTACAATTCAAGTTTTAGGTATCGATTATTGACTTTTTAGCGGGCTTTGGTGCCTTGGACATGAGCTAGGACCTTAAGATTCAGCATGAAAGTAGGACTAGCAGCCGAGTTGCACGGGAGAATGTGAAAAGTGTTCAAATGTAGTAAAAACCTGAGAAATCCGTCCGTTTCCGTCATTTGTTATCGAATGGACTTAAAGCCAAATCGGCACATTGGCCGCTCTGCTCTCTGAAACGTTTGTACTTATCGTCTGCAAAGCTATGTCGCGTACTGCGGTATTCGGAGACACTAAACGCATCATAGTAGAACAGAGATGAAGCTTGTAAGATGATATAATAGCCAGTAAGTAATAGTACAATTCAAGTTTTAGGTATAGTTATTGACTTTTTAGCTGGCTTTGGTGCCTTGGACATGAGCTATGACCTTAAGATTCTGCATGAAAGGAGGACTAGCACTCGAGTTGCACGGGAGAATGTGGAAAGTGTTCATATGTAGTAAAAACGTCAGAAATCCGTCCGTTTTCGTCATTTGTTATCGAATCGACTTAAAGCCAGATCGTCACATTTGCCGTTCTTCTCTCTGAATCCGTTGTACTTATCGCCTGCAAAGCTATGTCGCGTGCTGCGGTGTGCGGAGACACTAAAAGCACCATAATAGAACACAGATGAAACTTCTAAGTTGATGTAATAGCCAGTAAGAAGTAGTACAATTCAAGTTTTAGATATTGATTATTGACTTTTTAGCTGGCTTTGGTGCATTGGACATGATCTAGGACCTTAAGATTCTGCATGAAAGGAGGACTAGCAGCCGAGTTGCACGGGAGAATGTGAAAAGTGTTCATATGTAGTAAAAACCTCAGAAATCCGTCCGTTTTCGTCATTTGTTATCCAATCGACTTAAAGCCAGATCGTCACATTGGCCGCTCTTCTCTCTGAAACGGTTGTACTTATCGTCTGCAAAACTATGTCGCGTGCTGCGTTATGCGGAGAAACTAAAAGCACCGTAGTAGAACACAGATGAAGCTTCTAAGTTGATGTAATAGCCAGCAAGAAGTAGTCCAATTCAAGATTTAGGAATCGATTATTGACTTTGTAGCTGGCTTTGGTGCCTTGGACATGAGCTAGGACCTTAAGATTCTGCATAAAAGGAGGACTAGCTGCCGAGTTGCACGGGAGAATGTGAAAAGTGTTCATATGTAGTAAAAACCTGAGACATCCGTCCGTTTTCGTCATTTGTTATCGAATCGACTTAAAGCCAGATCGTAACATTGGCCGCTCTTCTCTATAAAACGGTTGTACTTATCGTCTGCAAAGCTATGTCGCGTGCTGCGGTATGCGGAGACACTAAAATCACCATAGTAGAACACAGATGAAGCTTTTAAGTTGATGTAATAGCCAGTAAGAAGTAGTACAATTCAAGTTTTAGGTATCGATTATTGATTTTTAGCTGGCTTCGGCGCCTTGGACATGAGCTAGGACCTTAAGATTCTGCATGAGAGGAGGACCAGCAGCCGAGTTGCACGGGAGAATGTGAAAAGTGTTCATATGTAGTAAAAACCTGAGAAATCCGTCGGTTTTCGTCATTTGTTATCGAATCGACTTAAAGCCAGATGGACACATTGGCCGCTCTTCTCTCTTAAACGGTTGTACTTATCGTCTGCAGAGCTATGTCGCGTGCTGCGGTATGTGGAGACACTAAAATCACCATAGTAGAACACAGATGAAGCTTCTAAGTTGATGTAATAGCCAGTAAGAAATAGTACAATTCAAGTTTTAGGTATCGATTATTGACTTTTTAGCTGGCTTTGGTTCCTTGGACATGAGCTAGGACCTTGAGATTCGGCATGAAAGCAGGACTAGCAGCCGAGTTGCACGGGAGAATGTGAAAAGTGTTCATATGTAGTAAAAACCTGAGAAATCCGTCCGTTTTCGTCATTTGTTATCGAATCGACTTAAAGCCAGATCGTCACATTGGCCGCTCTTCTCTCTGAAACGGTTGTACTTATCGTCTGCAAAGCTATGACGCGTACTGCGATATTCGGAGACACTAAAAACACCATAGTAGAACACAGATGAAGCTTTTAAGATGATGTAATAGCCAGTAAGAAGTAGTACAATTCAATTTTTAGGTATCGGTTATTGACTTTTTAGCTGGCTTTGGTGCCTTGGACATGAGCCAGGACCTTAAGATTCTGCATGAAAGGAGGACTAGCAGCCGAGTTGCACGGGAGAATGTGAAAAGTGTTCATATGTAGTAAAAACCTGAGAAATCCGTCAGTTTTCGTCATTTGTTATCGAATCGACTTAAAGCCAGATCGTCACATTGGCCACTCTTCTCTCAGAAACGGTTGTACTTATTGTCTGCAAAGTTATGTCGCGTGCTGCGGCATGCGGAGACACGAAAATCATCAGAGTAGAACACAGATAAAGCTTCTAAGTTGATGTAATAGCCAGTAAGAAGTAGTACAATCCAAGTTTTAGGTATCGATTATTGACTTTTTAGCGGGCTTTGGTGCCTTGGACATGAGCTAGGACCTTAAGATTCAGCATGAAAGTAGGACTAGCAGCTGAGTTGCACGGGAGAATGTGAAAAGTGTTCAAATGTAGTAAAAACCTGAGAAATCCGTCCGTTTTCGTCATTTGTTATCGAATCGACTTAAAGCCAAATCGGCACATTGGCCGCTCTGCTCTCTGAAACGTTTGTACTTATCGTCTGCAAAGCTATGTCGCGTACTGCGGTATTCGGAGACACTAAACGCACCATAGTAGAACACAGATGAAGCTTCTAAGATGATATAATAGCCAGTAAGAAATAGTACAATTCAAGTTTTAGGTATAGTTATTGACTTTTTAGCTGGCTTTGGTGCCTTGGACATGAGCTAGGACCTTAAGATTCTGCATGAAAGGAGGACTAGCAGCCGAGTAGCACGGGAGAATGTGAAAAGTGTTCATATGTAGTAAAAACCTCAGAAATCCGTCCGTTTTCGTCATTTGTTATCGAATCGACTTAAAGCCAGATCGTCACATTTGCCATTCTACTCTCTGAATCCGTTGTACTTATCGTCTGCAAAGCTATGTCGCGTGCTGCGGTATGCGGAGACACTAAAAGCACAATAGTAGAACACAGATGAAGGTTCTAAGTTGATGTAATAGCCAGTTAGAAGTAGTAGAATTCAAGTTTTAGGTATCGATTATTGACTTTTTAGGTGGCTTTGGAGCCTTGGACATGAGCTAGGACCTTAAGATTCTGCATGAAAGGAGGACTAGCAGCCGAGTTGCACGGGAGAATGTGAAAAGTGTTCATATGTAGTAAAAACCTGAGATATCCGTCCGTTTTCGTCATTTGTTATCGAATCGACTTAAAGCCAGATGGTCACATTGGCCGCTCTTCTCTCTGAAACGGTTGTACTTATCGTCTGCAAAGCTATGTCGCGTGCTGCGGTATGTGGAGACACTAAAATCACCATAGTAGAACACAGATGAAGCTTCTAAGTTGATGTAATAGCCAGTACGAAGTAGTACAATTCAAGTTCTAGGTATCGATTATTGACTTTTTAGCTGGCTTTTGTGCCTTGGACATGAGCAAGGACCTTGAGATTCCGCATGAAAGGAGGACTAGCAGCCGAGTTGCACGGGACAATGTGAAAAGAGTTCATATGTAGTAAAAACCTGAGAAATCCGTCCGTTTTCGTCATTTGTTATCGAATCGACTTAAAGCCAGATAGTCACATTGGCAGCTCTTCTCTCTGAAACGCTTGTACTTATCGTCTGCAAAGCTATGTCGCGTGCTGCGGTATGCGGAGACACTAAAATAACCATAGTAGAACACAGATGAAGCTTCTAAGATGATATAATAGCCAGTAAGAAGTAGTAAAATTCAAGTTTTAGGTATCGGTTATTGAATTTTTAGCTGGCTTTGGTGCCTTGAACATGAGCTAGGACCTTAAGATTCTGTATGAAAGGAGGACTAGCAGCCCAGTTGTACGGGAGAATGTGAAAACTGTTCATATGTAGCAAAAACCAACCTGGGAAATCTGTCCGTTTTCGTCATTTGTTATCGAATCGACTTAAAGCCAGATCGTCACATTGGCCGCTCTTCTCTCTGAAACGGTTGTACTTATCGTCTGCAAAGCTATGTCGCGTGCTGCGGTATGCGGAGGCACTAAAAGCACCATAGTAGAACACATATGAAGCTTCTAAGATGATGTAATAGCCAGTAAGAAGTAGTACAATTCAAGTTTTAGATATTGATTATTGACTCTTTAGCTGGCTTTGGTGCCTTGGACATGATCTAGGACCTTAGGATTCTGCATGAAAGAAGGACTAGCAGCCGAGTTGCACGGGAGAATGTGAAAAGTGTTCATATGTAGTAAAAACCTCAGAAATCCGTCCGTTTTCGTCATTTGTTATCCAATCGACTTAAAGCCAGATCGTCACATTGGCAGCTCTTCTCTCTGAAACGGCTGTACTTATCGTCTGCGAAACTATGTCGCGTGCTGCAGTATGCGGAGAAAGTAAAAGCACCGTAGTAGAACACAGATGAAGCTTCTAAGTTGATGTAATAGCCAGCAAGAAGTAGTCCAATTCAAGATTTAGGAATCGATTATTGACTTTTTAGCTGGCTTTGGTGCCTTGGACATGAGCTAGGACCTTAAGATTCTGCATAAAAGGAGGACTAGCTGCCGAGTTGCACGGGAGAATGTGAAAAGTTTTCATATGTAGTAAAAACCTGAGACATCCGTCCGTTTTCGTCATTTGTTATCGAATCGACTTAAAGCCAGATCGTAACATTGGCCGCTCTTCTCTATAAAACGGTTGTACTTATCGTCTGCAAAGCTATGTCGCGTGCTGCGGTATGCGGAGACACTAAAATCACCATAGTAGAACACAGATGAAGCTTTTAAGTTGATGTAATAGCCAGTAAGAAGTAGTACAATTCAAGTTTTAGGTATCGATTATTGATTTTTAGCTGGCTTCGGCGCCTTGGACATGAGCTAGGACCTTAAGATTCTGCATGAGAGGAGGACCAGCAGCCGAGTTGCACGGGAGAATGTGAAAAGTGTTCATATGTAGTAAAAACCTGAGAAATCCGTCGGTTTTCGTCATTTGTTATCGAATCGACTTAAAGCCAGATGGACACATTGGCCGCTCTTCTCTCTTAAACGGTTGTACTTATCGTCTGCAGAGCTATGTCGCGTGCTGCGGTATGTGGAGACACTAAAATCACCATAGTAGAACACAGATGAAGCTTCTAAGTTGATGTAATAGCCAGTAAGAAATAGTACAATTCAAGTTTTAGGTATCGATTATTGACTTTTTAGCTGGCTTTGGTGCCTTGGACATGAGCTAGGACCTTGAGATTCGGCATGAAAGCAGGACTAGCAGCCGAGTTGCACGGGAGAATGTGAAAAGTGTTCATATGTAGTAAAAACCTGAGAAATCCGTCCGTTTTCGTCATTTGTTATCGAATCGACTTAAAGCCAGATCGTCACATTGGCCGCTCTTCTCTCTGAAACGGTTGTACTTATCGTCTGCAAAGCTATGACGCGTACTGCGATATTCGGAGACACTAAAAACACCATAGTAGAACACAGATGAAGCTTTTAAGATGATGTAATAGCCAGTGAGAAGTAGTACAATTCAATTTTTAGGTATCGGTTATTGACTTTTTAGCTGGCTTTGGTGCCTTGGACATGAGCCAGGACCTTAAGATTCTGCATGAAAGGAGGACTAGCAGCCGAGTTGCACGGGAGAATGTGAAAAGTGTTCATATGTAGTAAAAACCTGAGAAATCCGTCCGTTTTCGTCATTTGTTATCGAATCGACTTAAAGCCAGATCGTCACATTGGCCACTCTCCTCTCAGAAACGGTTGTACTTATTGTCTGCAAAGTTATGTCGCGTGCTGCGGCATGCGGAGACACGAAAATCATCAGAGTAGAACACAGATAAAGCTTCTAAGTTGATGTAATAGCCAGTAAGAAGTAGTACAATCCAAGTTTTAGGTATCGATTATTGACTTTTTAGCGGGCTTTGGTGCCTTGGACATGAGCTAGGACCTTAAGATTCAGCATGAAAGTAGGACTAGCAGCTGAGTTGCACGGGAGAAAGTGAAAAGTGTTCAAATGTAGTAAAAACCTGAGAAATCCGTCCGTTTTCGTCATTTGTTATCGAATCGACTTAAAGCCAAATCGGCACAGTGGCCGCTCTGCTCTCTGAAACGTTTGTACTTATCGTCTGCAAAGCTATGTCGCGTACTGCGGTATTCGGAGACACTAAACGCACCATAGTAGAACACAGATGAAGCTTCTAAGATGATATAATAGCCAGTAAGAAATAGTACAATTCAAGTTTTAGGTATAGTTATTGACTTTTTAGCTGGCTTTGGTGCCTTGGACATGAGCTATGACCTTAAGATTCTGCATGAAAGGAGGACTAGCACTCGAGTTGCACGGGAGAATGTGAAAAGTGTTCATATGTAGTAAAAACCTCAGAAATCCGTCCGTTTTCGTCATTTGTTATCGAATCGACTTAAAGCCAGATCGTCACATTTGCCATTCTACTCTCTGAATCCGTTGTACTTATCGTCTGCAAAGCTATGTCGCGTGCTGCGGTATGCGGAGACACTAAAAGCACAATAGTAGAACACAGATGAAGGTTCTAAGTTGATGTAATAGCCAGTTAGAAGTAGTAGAATTCAAGTTTTAGGTATCGATTATTGACTTTTTAGGTGGCTTTGGAGCCTTGGACATGAGCTAGGACCTTAAGATTCTGCATGAAAGGAGGACTAGCAGCCGAGTTGCACGGGAGAATGTGAAAAGTGTTCATATGTAGTAAAAACCTGAGATATCCGTCCGTTTTCGTCATTTGTTATCGAATCGACTTAAAGCCAGATGGTCACATTGGCCGCTCTTCTCTCTGAAACGGTTGTACTTATCGTCTGTAAAGCTATGTCGCGTGCTGCGGTATGTGGAGACACTAAAATCACCATAGTAGAACACAGATGAAGCTTCTAAGTTGATGTAATAGCCAGTACGAAGTAGTACAATTCAAGTTCTAGGTATCGATTATTGACTTTTTAGCTGGCTTTTGTGCCTTGGACATGAGCAAGGACCTTGTGATTCCGCATGAAAGGAGGACTAGCAGCCGAGTTGCACGGGACAATGTGAAAAGAGTTCATATGTAGTAAAAACCTGAGAAATCCGTCCGTTTTCGTCATTTGTTATCGAATCGACTTAAAGCCAGATCATCACATTGGCCGCTCTTATCTCTGAAACGGTTGTACTTATCGTCTGCAAAGCTATGTCGAGTACTGCGGTATTCGGAGACACTAAAAACACCATAGTAGAACACAGATGAAGCTTCTAAGATGATATAATAGCCAGTAAGAAGTAGTAAAATTCAAGTTTTAGGTATCGGTTATTGAATTTTTAGCTGGCTTTGGTGCCTTGAACATGAGCTAGGACCTTAAGATTCTGTATGAAAGGAGGACTAGCAGCCCAGTTGTACGGGAGAATGTGAAAACTGTTCATATGTAGCAAAAACCAACTTGAGAAATCTGTCCGTTTTCGTCATTTGTTATCGAATCGACTTAAAGCCAGATCGTCACATTGGCCGCTCTTCTCTCTGAAACGGTTGTACTTATCGTCTGCAAAGCTATGTCGCGTGCTGCGGTATGCGGAGGCACTAAAAGCACCATAGTAGAACACATATGAAGCTTCTAAGATGATGTAATAGCCAGTAAGAAGTTGTACAATTCAAGTTTTAGGTATTGATTATTGACTTTTTAGCTGGCTTTGGTGCCTTGGACATGAGCTAGGACCTTAAGATTCTTCATGAAAGGAGGAGTAGCAGCCGAAATGCACGGGAGAATGTGAAAAGTGTTCATATGTAGTAAAAACCTGAGAAATCCGTCCGTTTTCGTCATTTGTTATCGAATCGACTTAAAGCCGGATCGTCACATTGGCCGCTCTTCTCTCTGAAACGGTTGTACTTATCGTCTGCAAAGCTATGTCGCGTGCTGCGGTGTGCGGAGGCACTAAAAGCACCATAGTAGAACACAGATGAAGCTTCTAAGTTGATGTAATAGCCAGTAAGAAGTAATCCAATTCAAGTTTTAGGTATCGATTATTGACTTTTTAGCTGGCTTTGGTGCCTTGGACATGAGCTAGGACCTTAAGATTCTGCATAAAAGGAGGACTAGCTGCCCAGTTGCACGGGAGAATGTGAAAAGTGTTCATATGTAGTAAAAACCTGAGACATCCGTCCGTTTTCGTCATTTGTTATCGAATCGACTTAAAGCCAAATCGTCACATTGGCCGCTCTTCTCTCTTAAACGGTTGTACTTATCGTCTGCAGAGCTATGTCGCGTGCTGCGGTATGTGGAGACACTAAAATCACCATAGTAGAACACAGATGAAGCTTCTAAGTTGATGTAATAGCCACTAAGAAATAGTACAATTCAAGTTTTAGGTATCGATTATTGACTTTTTAGCTGGCTTTGGTGCCTTGGACCTGAGCTAGGACCTTGAGATTCGGCATGAAAGGAGGACTAGCAGCCGAGTTGCACGGGAGAATGTGAAAAGTGTTCATATGTAGTAAAAACCTGAGAAATCCGTCAGTTTTCGTCATTTGTTATCGAATCGACTTAAAGCCCGATCGTCACATTGGCAGCTCTTCTCTCTGAAACGGTTGTACTTATCGTCTGCAAAGCTATGTCGCGTACTGTTGTATTCGGAGACACTAAACGCACCATAGTAGAACACAGATGTAGCTTCTAAGATGATATAATAGCCAGTAAGAAAGAGTAGAATTCAAGTTTTAGGTATACTTATTGACTTTTTAGCTGGCTTTGGTGCCTTGGACATGAGCTATGACCTTAAGATTCTGCATGAAAGGAGGACTAGCACCCGAGTTGCACGGGAGAATGTGAAAACTGTTCATATGTAGTAAAAACCTGAGAAATCCGTCCGTTTTCGTCATTTGTTATCGAATTGACTTAAATCCAGATGGTCACATTGACCGCTCTTCTCTCTGAAACGGTTGTACTTATCGTCTGCAAAGCTATGTCGCATGCTGCGGCATGTGGAGACAATAAAATCACCATAGTAGAACACAGATGAAGCTTCTAAGTTGATGTAATAGCCAGTAAGAAGTAGTACAATTCAAGTTTTAGGTATCGATTATTGACTTTTTAGCTGGCTTTGGTGCCTTGGACATGAGCTAGGACCTTGAGATTCTTCCTGAAAGGAGGACTAGCAGCCGAGTTGCACGGGACAATGTGAAAAGTGTTCACATGTAGTAAAAACCTGAGAAATCCGTCCGTTTTCGTCATTTGTTATCGAATCGACTTAAAGCCAGATCGTCACATTGGCCGCTCTTCTCTCTGAAACGGTTGTACTTACCGTCTGCAGAGCTATGTCGCGTGCTGCGGTATGCGGGGACACTAAAATCACCATACTAGAACACAGATGAAGCTTCTAAGTTGATGTAATAGCCAGTAAGAAGTAGTACAATTCAAGTTTTAGGTATCGATTATTGACTTCTTAGTTGGCTTTGGTGCCTTGGACATGAGCTATTACCTTAAGATTCTGCATGAAAGGAGGACTAGCAGCCGAGTTGCACGGGAGAATGTGAAAAGTGTTCATATGTAGTAAAAACCTGAGAAATCCGTCCGTTTTCGTCATTTGTTATCGAATCAACTTAAAGCCCGATCGTCACATTGGCCGCTCTTCTCTCTGAAACGGTTGTACTTATCGTCTGCAATGGTATGTCGCGTGCTGCGTTATGCGGAGACACTAAAATCTCCATAGTAGAACACAGATGAAGCTTCTAAGTTGATGTAATAGCCAGTAAGATGTAGTACAATTCAAGTTTTAGCTAATGATTATTGACTTTTTAGCTGGCTTTGGAGCCTTGGACACGAGCTAGGTCCTTAAGATTCTGCATGAAAGGAGGACTAGACGCCGAGTTGCACAGGAGAATGTGAAAAGTGTTCATATGTAGTAAAAACCTGAGAAATCCGCCCGTTTTCGTCATTTGTTATCGAATGGACTTAAAGCCAAATCGTCACATTGGCCGCTCTTCTCTCTGAAACGGTTGTACTTATCGTCTGCAAAGTTATGTCGCGTGCTGCGGTATGCGGGGACACTAACATCACCATACTAGAACACAGATGAAGCTTCTAAGTTAATGTAATAGCCAGTAAGAAGTAGTTCAATTCAAGTTTTAGGTATCGATTATTGACTTCTTATTTGGCTTTGGTGAATTGGACATGAGCTATTACCTTAAGATTCTGCATGAAAGGAGGACTAGCAGCCGAGTTGCAAGGGAGAATGTGAAAAGTGTTCATATGTAGTAAAAACCTGAGAAATCCGTCCGTTTTCGTCATTTGTTATCGAATCGACTTAAAGCCAGATGGTCACATTGGCCGCTCTTCTCTCTGAAACGGTTGTACTTACCGTCTGCAGAGCTATGTCGCGTGCTGCGGGATGCAGAGACACTAAAAGCACCATTGTAGAACACAGATGATACTTCCAAGTTGATGTAATAGCCAGTAAGAAGTAGTAAAATTCAATTTTTATGTACTGATTGTTGACTTTTTAGCTGGCTTTGGTGCCTTGGACATGACCTAGGACCTTAAGATTCTGCATGAAAGGAGGACTAGCAGCCGAGTTGCACGGGAGAATGTGAAATGTGTTCATATGTAGTAAAAACGTGAGAAATCCGTCCGTTTTTGTAATTTGTTATCGAATCGACTTAAAGCCCAATCGTCACATTGGCCGCTCTTTTCTCTGAAACGGTTGTACTTATCGTCTGCAGTGCTATGTCGCGTGCTGCGGTATGCGGAGACACTAAAATCTCCATAGTAGAACACAGGTGAAGCTTCTAAGTTGATGTAATAGCCAGTAAGAAGTAGTACAATTCAAGTTTTATGTATCGATTATTGACTTCTTAGTTGGCTTTGAAGCCTTGGACATGAGCTATTACCTTAAGATTCTGCATGAAAGGAGAACTAGCAGCCAAGTTGCACGGGATAATGTGAAAAGTGTTCATATGTAGTAAAAACCTGAGAAATCCGTCAGTTTTCGTCATTTGTTATCGAATCGAATTAAAGCCCGATCGTCACATTGGCCGCTCTTCTCTCTGAAACGGTTGTACTTATCGTCTGCAATGCTATGTCGCGTGCTGCGGTATGCGGAGACACTAAAAGCACCATAGTAGAACACCGATGAAGCTTCTAACTTGATGTAATAGCCAGTAAGAAGTAGTAGAATTCAAGTTTTAGGTATTGATTATTGAATTTTTAGCTGGCTTTGGTGCCTTGGACATGAGCTAGGACCTTAAGATTCTGCATGAAAGGAGGACTATCAGCCGAGTTGCACGGGAGAATGTGAAAAGTGTTCAAATAGTGTAAAAACCTGAGAAATCCGTCCGTTTTCGTCATTTTTATCGAATCGACTTAAAGCCAAATCGTCACATTGGCCGCTCTTCTCTCTGAAACGGTTGTACTTATCATCTGCAGAGCTACGTCGCGTGCTGCGGTATACAGAGACACTAAAAGCACCATAGTAGTACACAGATGACACTTGCAAGTTGATGTAATAGCCAGTAAGAAGTAGTACAATTCAAGTTTAAGGAACCGGTTATTGACTTTTTACCCTTGTTTGGTGCCTTGGACATGAGCTAGGAACTTAAGATTTTACATGCAGGAGGACTAGCAGCCGAGTTGCACGGGAGAATGTGTAAAGTGTTCATATGTAGTAAAAACCTGAGAAATCCGTTCGTTTTCGTCATTTGTTATCGAATCGACTTAGAGCCAGATCGTCACATTGGCCGCTCTTCTCTCTGAAACGGTTGTACTTATCGTCTGCAGAGCTATGTCGCGTGTTGCGGTATGCAGAGACACTAAAAGCACCATAGTAGAACACAGATGACACTTCCAAATTGATGTAATAGCCAGTAAGAAGTAGTACAATTCAAGTTTTATGTATCGATTATTGACTTCTTAGTTGGCTTTGAAGCCTTGGACATGAGCTATTACCTTAAGATTCTGCATGAAAGGAGAACTAGCAGCCAAGTTGCACGGGATAATGTGAAAAGTGTTCATATGTAGTAAAAACCTGAGAAATCCGTTCGTTTTCGTCATTTGTTATCGAATCGAATTAAAGCCCGATCGTCACATTGGCCGCTCTTCTCTCTGAAACGGTTGTACTTATCGTCTGCAATGCTATTTCGCGTGCTGCGGTATGCGGAGACACTAAAATCTCCATAGTAGAACACAGACGAAGCTTCTAAGTTGATGTAATAGCCAGTAAGAAGTAGTCCAATTCAAGTTTTAGGTATCGATTATTGACTTTTTAGCTGGCTTTGGTGCCTTGGACATGAGCTAGGACCTTAAGATTCTGCATAAAAGGAGGACTAGCAGCCCAGTTGCACGGGAGAATATGAAAAGTGTTCATATGTAGTAAAAACATGAGACATCCGTGCTTTTTCGTCATTTGTTATCGAATCGACTTAAAGCCAGATCGTCACATTGGCCGCTCTTCTCTCTGAAACCGTTGTACTTATCGTCTGCAAAGCTATGTCGCGTGCTGCGGTATGCGGAGACACTAAAAGCACCATAGTAGAACACAGATGAAGCTTCTAAGTTGATGTAATAGCCAGTAAGAAATAGTACAATTCAAGTTTTAGGTATCGATTATTGACTTGTTAGCTGGCTTTGGTGCCTTGGACATGAGCTATGACCTTAAGATTCTGCATGAAAGGAGGACTAGCAGCCGAGTTGCACGGGAGAATGTGAAAAGTGTTCATATGTAGTAAAAACCTGAGAAATCCGTCCGTTTTCGTCATTTGTTATCGAATCGACTTAAAGCCAGATCGTCACATTGGCCGCTCTTCTCTCTGAAACGGTTGTACTTATCGTCTGCAAAACTATGTCGCGTGCTGCGGTATGCGGAGACACGAAAATCATCATAGTAAAACACAGATGAAGCTTCTAAGTTGATGTAATAGCCAGTAAGATGTAGTACAATTCAAGTTTTAGCTAATGATTATTGACTTTTTAGCTGGCTTTGGAGCCTTGGACACGAGCTAGGACCTTAAGATTCTGCATGAAAGGAGGACTAGCAGCCGAGTTGCACAGGAGAATGTGAAAAGTGTTCATATGTAGTAAAAACCAGAGAAATCCGTCCGTTTTCGTCATTTGTTATCGAATCGACTTAAAGCCAAATCGTCACATTGGCCGCTCTTCTCTCTGAAACGGTTGTACTTATCGTCTGCAAAGTTATGTCGCGTGCTGCGGTATGCGGGGACACTAAAATCACCATACTAGAACACAGATGAAGCTTCTAAGTTAATGTAATAGCCAGTAAGAAGTAGTTCAATTCAAGTTTTAGGTATCGATTATTGACTTCTTATTTGGCTTTGGTGCCTTGGACATGAGCTATTACCTTAAGATTCTGCATGAAAGGAGGACTAGCAGCCGAGTTGCAAGGGAGAGTGTGAAAAGTGTTCATATGTAGTAAAAACCTGAGAAATCCGTCCGTTTTCGTCATTTTTATCGAATCGACTTAAAGCCAAATCGTCACATTGGCCGCTCTTCTCTCTGAAACGGTTGTACTTATCGTCTGCAAAGCTATGTCGCGTACTGCGGTATTCGGAGACACTTAAAGCACAGTAGTAGAACACAGATGAAGCTTCTAAGATGATGTAATAGGCAGTAAGAAATAGTACAATTCAAGTTTTAGGAATCGGTTATTGACTTTTTACACTTGTTTGGTGACTTGGACATGAGCTAGCACCTTAAGATTCTGCATGAAAGGAGGACTAGCAGCCGAGTTGCACGGGAGAATGTGTACAGTGTTCATATGTAGTAAAAACCTGAGAAATCCGTTCGTTTTCGTCATTTGTTATCGAATCGACTTAAAGCCAGATGGTCACATTGGCCGCTCTTCTCTCTGAAACGGTTGTACTTACCGTCTGCAGAGCTATGTCGCGTGCTGCGGTATGCAGAGACACTAAAAGCACCATTGTAGAACACAGATGATACTTCCAAGTTGATGTAATAGCCAGTAAGAAGTAGTAAAATTCAATTTTTATGTACTGATTATTGACTTTTTAGCTGGCTTTGGTGCCTTGGACATGACCTAGGACCTTAAGATTCTGCATGAAAGGAGGACTAGCAGCCGAGTTGCACGGGAGAATGTGAAAAGTGTTCATATGTAGTAAAAACGTGAGAAATCCGTCCGTTTTTGTCATTTGTTATCGAATCGACTTAAAGCCCAATCGTCACTTTGGCCGCTCTTCTCTCTGAAACGGTTGTACTTATCGTCTGCAGTGCTATGTCGCGTGCTGCGGTATGCGGAGACACTAAACTCTCCATAGTAGAACACAGATGAAGCTTCTAAGTTGATGTAATAGCCAGTAAGAAGTAGTACAATTCAAGTTTTATGTATCGATTATTGACTTCTTAGTTGGCTTTGAAGCCTTGGACATGAGCTATTACCTTAAGATTCTGCATGAAAGGAGGACTAGCAGCCAAGTTGCACGGGATAATGTGAAAAGTGTTCATATGTAGTAAAAACCTGAGAAATCCGTCCGTTTTCGTCATTTGTTATCGAATCGAATTAAAGCCCGATCGTCACATTGGCCGCTCTTCTCTCTGAAACGGTTGTACTTATCATCTGCAATGCTATTTCGCGTGCTGCGGTATGCGGAGACACTAAAATCTCCATAGTAGAACACAGACGAAGCTTCTAAGTTGATGTAATAGCCAGTAAGAAGTAGTACAATTCAATTTTTAGGTATCGATTATTGACTTCTTAGTTGGCTTTGGTGCCTTGGACATGAGCTATTACCTTAAGATTCTGCATGAAAGGAGGACTAGCAGCCGAGTTGCACGGGAGAATGTGAAAAGTGTTCATATGTAGTAAAAACCTGAGAAATCCGTCCGTTTTCGTCATTTGTTATCGAATCGACTTAGAGCCCAATCGTCACATTGGCCGCTCTTCTCTCTGAAACGGTTGTACTTATCGTCTTCAATGCTACGTCGCGTGCTGCGGTATGCGGAGACACTAAAAGCACCATAGTAGAACACCGATGAAGCTTCTAACTTGATGTAATAGCCAGTAAGAAGTAGTAGAATTCAAGTTTTAGGTATTGATTATTGAATTTTTAGCTAACTTTGGTGCCTTGGACATGAGCTAGGACCTTAAGATTCTGCATGAAAGGAGGACTATCAGCCGAGTTGCACGGGAGAATGTGAAAAGTGTTCAAATAGTGTAAAAACCTGAGAAATCCGTCCGTTTTCGTCATTTTTATCGAATCGACTTAAAGCCAAATCGTCACATTGGCCGCTCTTCTCTCTGAAACGGTTGTACTTATCATCTGCAGAGCTACGTCGCGTGCTGCGGTATACAGAGACACTAAAAGCACCATAGTAGAACACAGATGACACTTCCAAGTTGATGTAATAGCCAGTAAGAAGTAGTACAATTCAAGTTTTAGGAACCGGTTATTGACTTTTTACCCTTGTTTGGTGCCTTGAACATGAGCTAGGAACTTAAGATTTTACATGCAGGAGGACTAGCAGCCGAGTTGCACGGGAGAATGTGTAAAGTGTTCATATGTAGTAAAAACCTGAGAAATCCGTTCGTTTTCGTCATTTGTTATCGAATCGACTTAGAGCCAGATCGTCACATTGGCCGCTCTTCTCTCTGAAACGGTTGTACTTATCGTCTGCAGAGCTATGTCGCGTGTTGCGGTATGCAGAGACACTAAAAGCACCATAGTAGAACACAGATGACACTTCCAAATTGATGTAATAGCCAGTAAGAAGTAGTACAATTCAAGTTTTATGTATCGATTATTGACTCCTTAGTTGGCTTTGAAGCCTTGGACATGAGCTATTACCTTAAGATTCTGCATGAAAGGAGGACTAGCAGCCAAGTTGCACGGGATAATGTGAAAAGTGTTCATATGTAGTAAAAACCTGAGAAATCCGTCCGTTTTCGTCATTTGTTATCGAATCGAATTAAAGCCCGATCGTCACATTGGCCGCTCTTCTCTCTGAAACGGTTGTACTTATCGTCTGCAATGCTATTTCGCGTGCTGCGGTATGCGGAGACACTAAAATCTCCATAGTAGAACACAGACGAAGCTTCTAAGTTGATGTAATAGCCAGTAAGAAGTAGTACAATTCAAGTTTTAGGTATCGATTATTGACTTCTTAGTTGGCTTTGGTGCCTTGGACATGAGCTATTACCTTAAGATTCTGCATGAAAGGAGGACTAGCAGCCGAGTTGCACGGGAGAATGTGAAAAGTGTTCATATGTAGTAAAAACCTGAGAAATCCGTCCGTTTTCGTCATTTGTTATCGAATCGACTTAAAGCCCAATCGTCACATTGGCCGCTCTTCTCTCTGAAACGGTTGTACTTATCGTCTGCAATGCCATGTCGCGTGCTGCGGTATGCGGAGACACTAAAAGCACCATAGTAGAACACCGATGGAGCTTCTAACTTGATGTAATAGCCAGTAAGAAGTAGTAGAATTCAAGTTTTAGGTATTGATTATTGAATTTTTAGCTGGCTTTGGTGCCTTGGACATGAGCTAGGACCTTAAGATTCTGCATGAAAGGAGGACTAGCAGCCGAGTTGCACGGGAGAATGTGAAAAGTGTTCAAATAGTGTAAAAACCTGAGAAATCCGTCCGTTTTCGTCATTTTTATCGAATCGACTTAAAGCCAAATCGTCACATTGGCCGCTCTTCTCTCTGAAACGGTTGTACTTATCATCTGCAGAGCTACGTCGCGTGCTGCGGTATACAGAGACACTAAAAGCACCATAGTAGAACACAGATGACACTTCCAAGTTGATGTAATAGCCAGTAAGAAGTAGTACAATTCAAGTTTTAGGAACCGGTTATTGACTTTTTACCCTTGTTGGGTGCCTTGGACATGAGCTAGGAACTTAAGATTTTACATGCAGGAGGACTAGCAGCCGAGTTGCACGGGAGAATGTGTAAAGTGTTCATATGTAGTAAAAACCTGAGAAATCCGTCCGTTTTCGTCATTTGTTATCGAATCGACTTAGAGCCAGATCGTCACATTGGCCGCTCTTCTCTCTGAAACGGTTGTACTTATCGTCTGCAGAGCTATGTCGCGTGTTGCGGTATGCAGAGACACTAAAAGCACCATAGTAGAACACAGATGACACTTCCAGATTGATGTAATAGCCAGTAAGAAGTAGTACAATTCAAGTTTTATGTATCGATTATTGACTCCTTAGTTGGCTTTGAAGCCTTGGACATGAGCTATTACCTTAAGATTCTGCATGAAAGGAGGACTAGCAGCCAAGTTGCACGGGATAATGTGAAAAGTGTTCATTTGTAGTAAAAACCTGAGAAATCCGTCCGTTTTCGTCATTTGTTATCGAATCGAATTAAAGCCCGATCGTCACATTGGCCGCTCTTCTCTCTGAAACGGTTGTACTTATCGTCTGCAATGCTATTTCGCGTGCTGCGGTATACGGAGACACTAAAATCTCCATAGTAGAACACAGACGAAGCTTCTAAGTTGATGTAATAGCCAGTAAGAAGTAGTACAATTCAAGTTTTAGGTATCGATTATTGACTTCTTAGTTGGCTTTGGTGCCTTGGACATGAGCTATTACCTTAAGATTCTGCATGAAAGGAGGACTAGCAGCCGAGTTGCACGGGAGAATGTGAAAAGTGTTCATATGTAGTAAAAACCTGAGAAATCCGTCCGTTTTCGTCATTTGTTATCGAATCGACTTAAAGCCCAATCGTCACATTGGCCGCTCTTCTCTCTGAAACGGTTGTACTTATCGTCTGCAATGCTATGTCGCGTGCTGCGGTATGCGGAGACACTAAAAGCACCATAGTAGAACACCGATGAAGCTTCTAACTTGATGTAATAGCCAGTAAGAAGTAGTAGAATTCAAGTTTTAGGTATTGATTATTGAATTTTTAGCTGGCTTTGGTGCCTTGGACATGAGCTAGGACCTTAAGATTCTGCATGAAAGGAGGACTAGCAGCCGAGTTGCACGGGAGAATGTGAAAAGTGTTCAAATAGTGTAAAAACCTGAGAAATCCGTCCGTTTTCGTCATTTTTATCGAATCGACTTAAAGCCAAATCGTCACATTGGCCGCTCTTCTCTCTGAAACGGTTGTACTTATCATCTGCAGAGCTACGTCGCGTGCTGCGGTATACAGAGACACTAAAAGCACCATAGTTGAACACAGATGACACTTCCAAGTTGATGTAATAGCCAGTAAGAAGTAGTACAATTCAAGTTTTAGGAACCGGTTATTGACTTTTTACCCTTGTTGGGTGCCTTGGACATGAGCTAGGAACTTAAGATTTTACATGCAGGAGGACTAGCAGCCGAGTTGCACGGGAGAATGTGTAAAGTGTTCATATGTAGTAAAAACCTGAGAAATCCGTTCGTTTTCGTCATTTGTTATCGAATCGACTTAGAGCCAGATCGTCACACTGGCCGCTCTTCTCTCTGAAACGGTTGTACTTATCGTCTGCAGAGCTATGTCGCGTGCTGCGGTATGCGGAGACACTAAAAGCACCATAGTAGAACACAGATGAAGCTTCTGAGTTGATGTAATAGCCAGTAGGAAATAGTACAATTCAAGTTTTAGGTATCGATTATTGACTTGTTAGCTGGCTTTGGTGCCTTGGACATGAGCTATGACCTTAAGATTCTGCATGAAAGGAGGACTAGCAGCCGAGTTGCACGGGAGAATGTGAAAAGTGTTCATATGTAGTAAAAACCTGAGAAATCCGTCCGTTTTCGTCATTTGTTATCGAATCGACTTAAAGCCAGATGGTCACATTGGCCGCTCTTCTCTCTGAAACGGTTGTACTTATCGTCTGCAAAACTATGTCGCGTGCTGCGGTATGCGGAGACACGAAAATCATCATAGTAGAACACAGATGAAGCTTCTAAGTTGATGTAATAGCCAGTAAGAACTAGTACAATTCAAGTTTTAGGTATCTATTATTGACTTTTTAGCTGGCTTTGGTGCCTTGGACATGAGCTAGGACCTTAAGATTCTGCATGAAAGGAGGACTAGCTGCCTAATTGCACGGGAGAATGTGAAAAGTGTTAATATAGAGTAAAAACCTGAGAAATCCGTTTGTTTTCGTCATTTGTTATCGAATCGACTTAAAGCCAGATGGTCACATTGGCCGCTCTTCTCTCTGAAACGGTTGTACTTACCGTCTGCAGAGCTATGTCGCGTGCTGCGGTATGCGGGGACACTAAAATCACCATACTAGAACACAGATGAAGCTTCTAAGTTGATGTAATAGCCAGTAAGAAGTAGTACAATTCAAGTTTTAGGTATCGATTATTGACTTCTTAGTTGGCTTTGGTGCCTTGGACATGAGCTATTACCTTAAGATTCTGCATGAAAGGAGGACTAGCAGCCGAGTTGCACGGGAGAATGTGAAAAGTGTTCATATGTAGTAAAAACCTGAGAAATCCGTCCGTTTTCGTCATTTGTTATCGAATCGACTTAAAGCCCGATCGTCACATTGGCCGCTCTTCTCTCTGAAACGGTTGTACTTATCGTCTGCAATGGTATGTCGCGTGCTGCGGTATGCGGAGACACTAAAATCTCCATAGTAGAACACAGATGAAGCTTCTAAGTTGATGTAATAGCCAGTAAGATGTAGTACAATTCAAGTTTTAGCTACTGATTATTAACTTTTTAGCTGGCTTTGGAGCCTTGGACACGAGCTAGGACCTTAAGATTCTGCATGAAAGGAGGACTAGCAGCCGAGTTGCACAGGAGAATGTGAAAAGTGTTCATATGTAGTAAAAACCTGAGAAATCCGTCCGTTTTCGTCATTTGTTATCGAATCGACTTAAAGCCAAATCGTCACATTGGCCGCTCTTCTCTCTGAAACGGTTGTACTTATCGTCTGCAAAGTTATGTCGCGTGCTGCGGTATGCGGGGACACTAAAATCACCATACTAGAACACAGATGAAGCTTCTAAGTTAATGTAATAGCCAGTAAGAAGTAGTTCAATTCAAGTTTTAGATATCGATTATTGACTTCTTATTTGGCTTTGGTGCCTTGGACATGAACTATTACCTTAAGATTCTGCATGAAAGGAGGACTAGCAGCCGAGTTGCAAGGGAGAATGTGAAAAGTGTTCATATGTAGTAAAAACCTGAGAAATCCGTCCGTTTTCGTCATTTGTTATCGAATCGACTTAAAGCCCGATCGTCACATTGGCCGCTCTTCTCTCTGAAACGGTTGTACTTATCGTCTGCAATGCTATGTCGCGTGCTGCGGTATGCGGAGACACTAAAATCTCCATAGTAGAACACAGATGAAGCTTCTAAGTTGATGTAATAGCCAGTAAGAAGTAGTACAATTCAAGTTTTAGGTATCGATTATTGAATTTTTAGCTGGCTTTGGTGCCTTGGACATGAGCTAGGACCTTAAGATTCTACATGAAAGGAGGACTAGCAGCCGAGTTGCACGGGAGAATGTGAAAAGTGTTCATATGTAGTAAAAACCTGAGAAATCCGTTCGTTTTCGTCATTTGTTATCGAATCGACTTAAAGCCAGATGGTCACATTGGCCGCTCTTCTCTCTGAAACGGATGTACTTACCGTCTGCAGAGCTATGTCGCATGCTGCGGTATGCAGAGACACTAAAAGCACCATAGTGGAACACAGGTGATACTTCCAAGTTGGTTTAATAGCCAGTAAGAAGTAGTAAAATTCAAGTTTTAGGTACTCATTATTGACTTTTTAGCTGGCTTTGGTGCCTTGGACATGAGCTATTACCTTAAGATTCTGCATGAAAGGAGGACTAGCAGCCGAGTTGCAAGGGAGAATGTGAAAAGTGTTCATATGTAGTAAAAACCTGAGAAATCCGTCCGTTTTCGTCATTTGTTATCGAATCGACTTAAAGCCCGATCGTCACATTGGCCGCTCTTCTCTCTGAAACGGTTGTACTTATCGTCTGCAATGCTATGTCGCGTGCTGCGGTATGCGGAGACACTAAAATCTCCATAGTAGAACACAGATGAAGCTTCTAAGTTGATGTAATAGCCAGTAAGAAGTAGTACAATTCAAGTTTTAGGTATCGATTATTGAAATTTTAGCTGGCTTTGGTGCCTTGGACATGAGCTAGGACCTTAAGATTCTACATGAAAGGAGGACTAGCAGCCGAGTTGCACGGGAGAATGTGAAAAGTGTTCATATGTAGTAAAAACCTGAGAAATCCGTTCGTTTTCGTCATTTGTTATCGAATCGACTTAAAGCCAGATGGTCACATTGGCCGCTCTTCTCTCTGAAACGGATGTACTTACCGTCTGCAGAGCTATGTCGCATGCTGCGGTATGCAGAGACACTAAAAGCACCATAGTGGAACACAGATGATACTTCCAAGTTGGTGTAATAGCCAGTAAGAAGTAGTAAAATTCAAGTTTTAGGTACTCATTATTGACTTTTTAGCTGGCTTTGGTGCCTTGGACATGAGCTAGGACCTTAAGATTCTGCATGAAAGGAGGACTAGCAGCCTAATTGCACTGGAGAATGTGAAAAGTGTTCATATAGAGTAAAAACTTGAGAAATCCGTTCGTTTTCGTCATTTGTTATCGAATCGACTTAAAGCCAAATCGTCACATTGGCCGGTCTTCTCTCTGAAACGGTTGTACTTATCGTCTGCAAAGCTATGTCGCGTACTGCGGTATTCGGAGACACTAAAAGCACCATAGTAGAACACAGATGAAGCTTCTAAGATGATGTAATAGGCAGTAAGAAATAGTACAATTCAAGTTTTAGGAATCGGTTATTGACTTTTTACCCTTGTTTGGTGACTTGGACGTGAGCTAGCACCTTAAGATTCTGCATGAAAGGAGGACTAGCAGCCGAGTTGCACGGGAGAATGTGTAAAGTGTTCATATGTAGTAAAAACCTGAGAAATCCGTTCGTTTTCGTCATTTGTTATCGAATCGACTTAAAGCCTGATGGTCACATTGGCCGCTCTTCTCTCTGAAACGGTTGTACTTACCGTCTGCAGAGCTATGTCGCGTGCTGCGGTATGCAGAGACACTAAAAGCACCATTGTAGAACACAGATGATACTTCCAAGTTGATGTAATAGCCAGTAAGAAGTAGTAAAATTCAATTTTTATGTACTGATTATTGACTTTTTAGATGGCTTTGGTGCCTTGGACATGACCTAGGTCCTTAAGATTCTACATGAGAGGAGGACTAGCAGCCGAGTTGCACGGGAGAATGTGAAAAGTGTTCATATGTAGTAAAAACGTGAGAAATCCGTCCGTTTTTGTCATTTGTTATCGAATCGACTTAAAGCCCAATCGTCACATTGGCCGCTCTTCTCTCTGAAACGGTTGTACTTATCGTCTGCAGTGCTATGTCGCGTGCTGCGGTATGCGGAGACACTAAAATTTCCATAGTAGAACACAGATGAAGCTTCTAAGTTGATGTAATAGCCAGTAAGAAGTAGTACAATTCAAGTTTTATGTATCGATTATTGACTTCTTAGTTGGCTTTGAAGCCTTGGACATGAGCTATTACCTTAAGATTCTGCATGAAAGGAGGACTAGCAGCCAAGTTGCACGGGATAATGTGAAAAGTGTTCATATGTAGTAAAAACCTGAGAAATCCGTCCGTTTTCGTCATTTGTTATCGAATCGAATTAAAGCCCGATCGTCACATTGGCCGCTCTTCTCTCTGAAACGGTTGTACTTATCGTCTGCAATGCTATTTCGCAGTGCTGCGGTATGCGGAGACACTAAAATATCCATAGTAGAACACAGACGAAGCTTCTAAGTTGATGTAATAGCCAGTAAGAAGTAGTACAATTCAAGTTTTAGGTATCGATTATTGACTTCTTAGTTGGCTTTGGTGCCTTGGACATGAGCTATTACCTTAAGATTCTGCATGAAAGGAGGACTAGCAGCCGAGTTGCACGGGAGAATGTGAAAAGTGTTCATATGTAGTAAAAACCTGAGAAATCCGTCCGTTTTCGTCATTTGTTATCGAATCGACTTAAAGCCCGATCGTCACATTGGCCGCTCTTCTCTCTGAAACGGTTGTACTTATCGTCTGCAATGGAATGTCGCGTGCTGCGGTATGCGGAGACACTAAAATCTCCATAGTAGAACACAGATGAAGCTTCTAAGTTGATGTAATAGCCAGTAAGATGTAGTACAATTCAAGTTTTAGCTACTGATTATTAACTTTTTAGCTGGCTTTGGAGCCTTGGACACGAGCTAGGACCTTAAGATTCTGCATGAAAGGAGGACTAGCAGCCGAGTTGCACAGGAGAATGTGAAAAGTGTTCATATGTAGTAAAAACCTGAGAAATCCGTCCGTTTTCGTCATTTGTTATCGAATCGACTTAAAGCCAAATCGTCACATTGGCCGCTCTTCTCTCTGAAACGGTTGTACTTAACGTCTGCAAAGTTATGTCGCGTGCTGCGGTATGCGGGGACACTAAAATCACCATACTAGAACACAGATGAAGCTTCTAAGTTAATGTAATAGCCAGTAAGAAGTAGTTCAATTCAAGTTTTAGATATCGATTATTGACTTCTTATTTGGCTTTGGTGCCTTGGACATGAGCTATTACCTTAAGATTCTGCATGAAAGGAGGACTAGCAGCCGAGTTGCAAGGGAGAACGTGAAAAGTGTTCATATGTAGTAAAAACCTGAGAAATCCGTCCGTTTTCGTCATTTGTTATCGAATCGACTTAAAGCCCGATCGTCACATTGGCCGCTCTTCTCTCTGAAACGGTTGTACTTATCGTCTGCAATGCTATGTCGCGTGCTGCGGTATGCGGAGACACTAAAATCTCCATAGTAGAACACAGATGAAGCTTCTAAGTTGATGTAATAGCCAGTAAGAAGTAGTACAATTCAAGTTTTAGGTATCGATTATTGAATTTTTAGCTGGCTTTGGTGCCTTGGACATGAGCTAGGACCTTAAGATTCTACATGAAAGGAGGACTAGCAGCCGAGTTGCACGGGAGAATGTGAAAAGTGTTCATATGTAGTAAAAACCTGAGAAATCCGTTCGTTTTCGTCATTTGTTATCGAATCGACTTAAAGCCAGATGGTCACATTGGCCGCTCTTCTCTCTGAAACGGATGTACTTACCGTCTGCAGAGCTATGTCGCATGCTGCGGTATGCAGAGACACTAAAAGCACCATAGTGGAACACAGATGATACTTCCAAGTTGGTGTAATAGCCAGTAAGAAGTAGTAAAATTCAAGTTTTAGGTACTCATTATTGACTTTTTAGCTGGCTTTGGTGCCTTGGACATGAGCTATTACCTTAAGATTCTGCATGAAAGGAGGACTAGCAGCCGAGTTGCACGGGAGAATGTGAAAAGTGTTCATATGTAGTAAAAACCTGAGAAATCCGTCCGTTTTCGTCATTTGTTATCGAATCGACTTAAAGCCCGATCGTCACATTGGCCGCTCTTCTCTCTGAAACGGTTGTACTTATCGTCTGCAATGGTATGTCGCGTGCTGCGGTATGCGGAGACACTAAAATCTCCATAGTAGAACACAGATGAAGCTTCTAAGTTGATGTAATAGCCAGTAAGAAGTAGTACAATTCAAGTTTTAGGTATCGATTATTGAATTTTTAGCTGGCTTTGGTGCCTTGGACATGAGCTAGGACCTTAAGATTCTACATGAAAGGAGGACTAGCAGCCGAGTTGCACGGGAGAATGTGAAAAGTGTTCATATGTAGTAAAAACCTGAGAAATCCGTTCGTTTTCGTCATTTGTTATCGAATCGACTTAAAGCCAGATGGTCACATTGGCCGCTCTTCTCTCTGAAACGGATGTACTTACCGTCTGCAGAGCTATGTCGCATGCTGCGGTATGCAGAGACACTAAAAGCACCATAGTGGAACACAGATGATACTTCCAAGTTGGTGTAATAGCCAGTAAGAAGTAGTAAAATTCAAGTTTTAGGTACTCATTATTGACTTTTTAGCTGGCTTTGGTGCCTTGGACATGAGCTAGGACCTTAAGATTCTGCATGAAAGGAGGACTAGCAGCCTAATTGCACTGGAGAATGTGAAAAGTGTTCATATAGAGTAAAAACTTGAGAAATCCGTTCGTTTTCGTCATTTGTTATCGAATCGACTTAAAACCAAATCGTCACATTGGCCGGTCTTCTCTCTGAAACGGTTGTACTTATCGTCTGCAAAGCTATGTCGCGTACTGCGGTATTCGGAGACACTAAAAGCACCATAGTAGAACACAGATGAAGCTTCTAAGATGATGTAATAGGCAGTAAGAAATAGTACAATTCAAGTTTTAGGAATCGGTTATTGACTTTTTACCCTTGTTTGGTGACTTGGAGGTGAGCTAGCACCTTAAGATTCTGCATGAAAGGAGGACTAGCAGCCGAGTTGCACGGGAGAATGTGTAAAGTGTTCATATGTAGTAAAAACCTGAGAAATCCGTTCGTTTTCGTCATTTGTTATCGAATCGACTTAAAGCCTGATGGTCACATTGGCCGCTCTTCTCTCTGAAACGGTTGTACTTACCGTCTGCAGAGCTATGTCGCGTGCTGCGGTATGCAGAGACACTAAAAGCACCATTGTAGAACACAGATGATACTTCCAAGTTGATGTAATAGCCAGTAAGAAGTAGTAAAATTCAATTTTTATGTACTGATTATTGACTTTTTAGATGGCTTTGGTGCCTTGGACATGACCTAGGTCCTTAAGATTCTACATGAGAGGAGGACTAGCAGCCGAGTTGCACGGGAGAATGTGAAAAGTGTTCATATGTAGTAAAAACGTGAGAAATCCGTCCGTTTTTGTCATTTGTTATCGAATCGACTTAAAGCCCAATCGTCACATTGGCCGCTCTTCTCTCTGAAACGGTTGTACTTATCGTCTGCAGTGCTATGTCGCGTGCTGCGGTATGCGGAGACACTAAAATTTCCATAGTAGAACACAGATGAAGCTTCTAAGTTGATGTAATAGCCAGTAAGAAGTAGTACAATTCAAGTTTTATGTATCGATTATTGACTTCTTAGTTGGCTTTGAAGCCTTGGACATGAGCTATTACCTTAAGATTCTGCATGAAAGGAGGACTAGCAGCCAAGTTGCACGGGATAATGTGAAAAGTGTTCATATGTAGTAAAAACCTGAGAAATCCGTCCGTTTTCGTCATTTGTTATCGAATCGAATTAAAGCCCGATCGTCACATTGGCCGCTCTTCTCTCTGAAACGGTTGTACTTATCGTCTGCAATGCTATTTCGCGTGCTGCGGTATGCGGAGACACTAAAATCTCCATAGTAGAACACAGACGAAGCTTCTAAGTTGATGTAATAGCCAGTAAGAAGTAGTACAATTCAAGTTTAAGGTATCGATTATTGACTTCTTAGTTGGCTTTGGTGCCTTGGACATGAGCTATTACCTTAAGATTCTGCATGAAAGGAGGACTAGCAGCCGAGTTGCACGGGAGAATGTGAAAAGTGTTCATATGTAGTAAAAACCTGAGAAATCCGTCCGTTTTCGTCATTTGTTATCGAATCGACTTAAAGCCCGATCGTCACATTGGCCGCTCTTCTCTCTGAAACGGTTGTGCTTATCGTCTGCAATGGAATGTCGCGTGCTGCGGTATGCGGAGACACTAAAATCTCCATAGTAGAACACAGATGAAGCTTCTAAGTTGATGTAATAGCCAGTAAGATGTAGTACAATTCAAGTTTTAGCTACTGATTATTAACTTTTTAGCTGGCTTTGGAGCCTTGGACACGAGCTAGGACCTTAAGATTCTGCATGAAAGGAGGACTAGCAGCCGAGTTGCACAGGAGAATGTGAAAAGTGTTCATATGTAGTAAAAACCTGAGAAATCCGTCCGTTTTCGTCATTTGTTATCGAATCGACTTAAAGCCAAATCGTCACATTGGCCGCTCTTCTCTCTGAAACGGTTGTACTTATCGTCTGCAAAGTTATGTCGCGTGCTGCGGTATGCGGGGACACTAAAATCACCATACTAGAACACAGACGAAGCTTCTAAGTTAATGTAATAGCCAGTAAGAAGTAGTTCAATTCAAGTTTTAGATATCGATTATTGACTTCTTATTTGGCTTTGGTGCCTTGGACATGAGCTATTACCTTAAGATTCTGCATGAAAGGAGGACTAGCAGCCGAGTTGCAAGGGAGAACGTGAAAAGTGTTCATATGTAGTAAAAACCTGAGAAATCCGTCCGTTTTCGTCATTTGTTATCGAATCGACTTAAAGCCCGATCGTCACATTGGCCGCTCTTCTCTCTGAAACGGTTGTACTTATCGTCTGCAATGCTATGTCGCGTGCTGCGGTATGCGGAGACACTAAAATCTCCATAGTAGAACACAGATGAAGCTTCTAAGTTGATGTAATAGCCAGTAAGAAGTAGTACAATTCAAGTTTTAGGTATCGATTATTGAATTTTTAGCTGGCTTTGGTGCCTTGGACATGAGCTAGGACCTTAAGATTCTACATGAAAGGAGGACTAGCAGCCGAGTTGCACGGGAGAATGTGAAAAGTGTTCATATGTAGTAAAAACCTGAGAAATCCGTTCGTTTTCGTCATTTGTTATCGAATCGACTTAAAGCCAGATGGTCACATTGGCCGCTCTTCTCTCTGAAACGGATGTACTTACCGTCTGCAGAGCTATGTCGCATGCTGCGGTATGCAGAGACACTAAAAGCACCATAGTGGAACACAGATGATACTTCCAAGTTGGTGTAATAGCCAGTAAGAAGTAGTAAAATTCAAGTTTTAGGTACTCATTATTGACTTTTTAGCTGGCTTTGGTGCCTTGGACATGAGCTAGGACCTTAAGATTCTGCATGAAAGGAGGACTAGCAGCCTAATTGCACTGGAGAATGTGAAAAGTGTTCATATAGAGTAAAAACTTGAGAAATCCGTTCGTTTTCGTCATTTGTTATCGAATCGACTTAAAACCAAATCGTCACATTGGCCGGTCTTCTCTCTGAAACGGTTGTACTTATCGTCTGCAAAGCTATGTCGCGTACTGCGGTATTCGGAGACACTAAAAGCACCATAGTAGAACACAGATGAAGCTTCTAAGATGATGTAATAGGCAGTAAGAAATAGTACAATTCAAGTTTTAGGAATCGGTTATTGACTTTTTACCCTTGTTTGGTGACTTGGAGGTGAGCTAGCACCTTAAGATTCTGCATGAAAGGAGAACTAGCAGCCGAGTTGCACGGGAGAATGTGTAAAGTGTTCATATGTAGTAAAAACCTGAGAAATCCGTTCGTTTTCGTCATTTGTTATCGAATCGACTTAAAGCCTGATGGTCACATTGGCCGCTCTTCTCTCTGAAACGGTTGTACTTACCGTCTGCAGAGCTATGTCGCGTGCTGCGGTATGCAGAGACACTAAAAGCACCATTGTAGAACACAGATGATACTTCCAAGTTGATGTAATAGCCAGTAAGAAGTAGTAAAATTCAATTTTTATGTACTGATTATTGACTTTTTAGATGGCTTTGGTGCCTTGGACATGACCTAGGTCCTTAAGATTCTACATGAGAGGAGGACTAGCAGCCGAGTTGCACGGGAGAATGTGAAAAGTGTTCATATGTAGTAAAAACGTGAGAAATCCGTCCGTTTTTGTCATTTGTTATCGAATCGACTTAAAGCCCAATCGTCACATTGGCCGCTCTTCTCTCTGAAACGGTTGTACTTATCGTCTGCAGTGCTATGTCGCGTGCTGCGGTATGCGGAGACACTAAAATTTCCATAGTAGAACACAGATGAAGCTTCTAAGTTGATGTAATAGCCAGTAAGAAGTAGTACAATTCAAGTTTTATGTATCGATTATTGACTTCTTAGTTGGCTTTGAAGCCTTGGACATGAGCTATTACCTTAAGATTCTGCATGAAAGGAGGACTAGCAGCCAAGTTGCACGGGATAATGTGAAAAGTGTTCATATGTAGTAAAAACCTGAGAAATCCGTCCGTTTTCGTCATTTGTTATCGAATCGAATTAAAGCCCGATCGTCACATTGGCCGCTCTTCTCTCTGAAACGGTTGTACTTATCGTCTGCAATGCTATTTCGCGTGCTGCGGTATGCGGAGACACTAAAATCTCCATAGTAGAACACAGACGAAGCTTCTAAGTTGATGTAATAGCCAGTAAGAAGTAGTACAATTCAAGTTTTAGGTATCGATTATTGACTTCTTAGTTGGCTTTGGTGCCTTGGACATGAGCTATTACCTTAAGATTCTGCATGAAAGCAGGACTAGCAGCCGAGTTGCACGGGAGAATGTGAAAAGTGTTCATATGTAGTAAAAACCTGAGAAATCCGTCCGTTTTCGTCATTTGTTATCGAATCGACTTAAAGCCCGATCGTCACATTGGCCGCTCTTCTCTCTGAAACGGTTGTGCTTATCGTCTGCAATGGAATGTCGCGTGCTGCGGTATGCGGAGACACTAAAATCTCCATAGTAGAACACAGATGAAGCTTCTAAGTTGATGTAATAGCCAGTAAGATGTAGTACAATTCAAGTTTTAGCTACTGATTATTAACTTTTTAGCTGGCTTTGGAGCCTTGGACACGAGCTAGGACCTTAAGATTCGGCATGAAAGGAGGACTAGCAGCCGAGTTGCACAGGAGAATGTGAAAAGTGTTCATATGTAGTAAAAACCTGAGAAATCCGTCCGTTTTCGTCATTTGTTATCGAATCGACTTAAAGCCAAATCGTCACATTGGCCGCTCTTCTCTCTGAAACGGTTGTACTTATCGTCTGCAAAGTTATGTCGCGTGCTGCGGTATGCGGGGACACTAAAATCACCATACTAGAACACAGACGAAGCTTCTAAGTTAATGTAATAGCCAGTAAGAAGTAGTTCAATTCAAGTTTTAGATATCGATTATTGACTTCTTATTTGGCTTTGGTGCCTTGGACATGAGCTATTACCTTAAGATTCTGCATGAAAGGAGGACTAGCAGCCGAGTTGCAAGGGAGAACGTGAAAAGTGTTCATATGTAGTAAAAACCTGAGAAAACCGTCCGTTTTCGTCATTTGTTATCGAATCGACTTAAAGCCCGATCGTCACATTGGCCGCTCTTCTCTCTGAAACGGTTGTACTTATCGTCTGCAATGCTATGTCGCGTGCTGCGGTATGCGGAGACACTAAAATCTCCATAGTAGAACACAGATGAAGCTTCTAAGTTGATGTAATAGCCAGTAAGAAGTAGTACAATTCAAGTTTTAGGTATCGATTATTGAATTTTTAGCTGGCTTTGGTGCCTTGGACATGAGCTAGGACCTTAAGATTCTACATGAAAGGAGGACTAGCAGCCGAGTTGCACGGGAGAATGTGAAAAGTGTTCATATGTAGTAAAAACCTGAGAAATCCGTTCGTTTTCGTCATTTGTTATCGAATCGACTTAAAGCCAAATCGTCACATTGGCCGGTCTTCTCTCTGAAACGGTTGTACTTATCGTCTGCAAAGCTATGTCGCGTACTGCGGTATTCGGAGACACTAAAAGCACCATAGTAGAACACAGATGAAGCTTCTAAGATGATGTAATAGCCAGTAAGAAATAGTACAATTCAAGTTTTAGGAATCGGTTATTGACTTTTTACCCTTGTTTGGTGACTTGGACGTGAGCTAGCACCTTAAGATTCTGCATGAAAGGAGGACTAGCAGCCGAGTTGCACGGGAGAATGTGTAAAGTGTTCATATGTAGTAAAAACCTGAGAAATCCGTTCGTTTTCGTCATTTGTTATCGAATCGACTTAAAGCCTGATGGTCACATTGGCCGCTCTTCTCTCTGAAACGGTTGTACTTACCGTCTGCAGAGCTATGTCGCGTGCTGCGGTATGCAGAGACACTAAAAGCACCATTGTAGAACACAGATGATACTTCCAAGTTGATGTAATAGCCAGTAAGAAGTAGTAAAATTCAATTTTTATGTACTGATTATTGACTTTTTAGATGGCTTTGGTGCCTTGGACATGACCTAGGACCTTAAGATTCTGCATGAAAGGAGGACTAGCAGCCGAGTTGCACGGGAGAATGTGAAAAGTGTTCATATGTAGTAAAAACGTGAGAAATCCGTCCGTTTTTGTCATTTGTTATCGAATCGACTTAAAGCCCAATCGTCACATTGGCCGCTCTTCTCTCTGAAACGGTTGTACTTATCGTCTGCAGTGCTATGTCGCGTGCTGCGGTATGCGGAGACACTAAAATTTCCATAGTAGAACACAGATGAAGCTTCTAAGTTGATGTAATAGCCAGTAAGAAGTAGTACAATTCAAGTTTTATGTATCGATTATTGACTTCTTAGTTGTCTTTGAAGCCTTGGACATGAGCTATTACCTTAAGATTCTGCATGAAAGGAGGACTAGCAGCCAAGTTGCACGGGATAATGTGAAAAGTGTTCATATGTAGTAAAAACCTGAGAAATCCGTCCGTTTTTGTCATTTGTTATCGAATCGAATTAAAGCCCGATCGTCACATTGGCCGCTCTTCTCTCTGAAACGGTTGTACTTATCGTCTGCAATGCTATTTCGCGTGCTGCGGTATGCGGAGACACTAAAATCTCCATAGTAGAACACAGACGAAGCTTCTAAGTTGATGTAATAGCCAGTAAGAAGTAGTACAATTCAAGTTTTAGGTATCGATTATTGACTTCTTAGTTGGCTTTGGTGCCTTGGACATGAGCTATTACCTTAAGATTCTGCATGAAAGGAGGACTAGCAGCCGAGTTGCACGGGAGAATGTGAAAAGTGTTCATATGTAGTAAAAACCTGAGAAATCCGTCCGTTTTCGTCATTTGTTATCGAATCGACTTAAAGCCCGATCGTCACATTGGCCGCTCTTCTCTCTGAAACGGTTGTACTTATCGTCTGCAATGCTATGTCGCGTGCTGCGGTATGCGGAGACACTAAAAGCACCATAGTAGAACACCGATGAAGCTTCTAACTTGATGTAATAGCCAGTAAGAAGTAGTAGAATTCAAGTTTTAGGTATTGATTATTGAATTTTTAGCTGGCTTTGGTGCCTTGGACATGAGCTAGGACCTTAAGATTCTGCATGAAAGGAGGACTGGCAGCCGAGTTGCACGGGAGAATGTGAAAAGTGTTCAAATAATGTAAAAACCTGAGAAATCCGTCCGTTTTCGTCATTTTTATCGAATCGACTTAAAGCCAAATCGTCACATTGGCCGCTCTTCTCTCTGAAACGGTTGTACTTATCATCTGCAGAGCTACGTCGCGTGCTGCGGTATACAGAGACACTAAAAGCACCATAGTAGAACACAGATGACACTTCCAAATTGATGTAATAGCCAGTAAGAAGTAGTACAATTCAAGTTTTAGGAACCGGTTATTTACTTTTTACCCTTGTTTGGTGCCTTGGACATGAGCTAGGAACTTAAGATTTTACATGCAGGAGGACTAGCAGCCGAGTTGCCCGGGAGAATGTGAAAAGTTTTCATATGTAGTAAAAACCTGAGAAATCCGTCCGTTTTCGTCATTTGTTATCGAATCGACTTTTAGAAAGATCGTCACATTGGCCGCTCTTCTCTCTGAAACGGTTGTACTTATCTTCTGCAAAGCTATGTCGCGTGCTGCGGTATGTGGAGACACTAAAAGCACCATAGTAGAACACAGATGAAGCTACTAAGTTGATGTAATAGCCAGTAAGAAGTAGTAGAATTCAAGTTTTAGGAATTGATTATTGACTTTTTAGCTGGCTTTGGTGCCTTTGACATGAGCTATGACCTTAAGATTCTGCATGAAAGGAGGACTAGCAGCCGAGTTGCACGGGAGAATGTGAAAAGTGTTCATATGTAATAAAATCCTGAGAAATCCGTCCGTTTTCGTCATTTGTTATCGAATCGACTTAAAGCCAGATCGTCACATTGGCCGCTCTTCTCTCTGAAACGGTTGTACTTATCGTCTGCAAAGCTATTTCGCGTGCTGCGGTACGCGGAGACACTAAAATTACCATAGTAGAACACAGATGAAGCATCTAAGTTGATGTAATAGCCAGTAAGAAGTAGTCCAATTCAAATTTAGGTATCGATTATTGACTTTTTAGCTGGCTTTGGTGACTTGGACATGAGCTAGGACCTTAAGATTCTGCATGAAAGTAGGACTAGCAACCGAGTTGCACGGGAGAATGTGAAAAGTGTTCATATGTAATAAAAACCTGAGAAATAAGTCCGTTTTCGTCATTTGTTATCGAATCGACTTAAAGCCAGATCGTCACATTGGCCGCTCTTCTCTCTGAAACGGTTGTACTTATCGTCTACAAAGCTATGTCGCGTGCTGCGGTATGCGGAGACACTAAAATCACCATAGTAGAACACAGATGAAGCATGTAAGTTGATGTAATAGCCAGTAAGAAGTAGTCCAATTCAAGTTTTAGGTATCGATTATTGACTTTTTAGCTGGCTTTGGTGACTTGGACATGAGCTAGGACCTTAAGGTTCTATATGAAAGGAGGACTAGCAACCGAGTTGCACGGTAGAATGTGAAAAGTGTTCATATGTAGTAAAAACCCAAGAAATCCGTATGTTTTCGCCATTTGTTATCGAATCGTCTTAAAGCCAGATCGTCACATTGACCGCTCTTCTCTCTGAAACGGTTGTACTTATCGTCTGCAAAGCTATGTCGCCTGCTGCGGAATGCGGAGACACTAAAGGCACCATAGTAGAACACAGATGAAGCTTCTAAGTTGATGTAATAGCCAGTAAGAAGTAGTACAATTCAAGTTTTAAGTATTGTTTATTGACCTTTTAGCTGCCTTGGTGCCTTGGACATGAGGTAGGACCTTGAGATTCTGCATGAAAGGAGGACTAGCAGCCGAGTTGCACGGGAGAATGTGAAAAGTGTTCGCATGTAGTAAAAACCTGAGAAATCCGTGCGTTTTCGTCATTTGTTATCGAATCGACTTATAGCCAGATCGTCACATTGGCCGCTCTTCTCTCTGAAACGGTTGTACTTATCGTCTGCAAAGCTATGTCGCGTGCTGCGGTATGCGGAGACACTAAAATCACCATAGTAGAACACAGATGAAGCATCTAAGTTGATGTAATAGCCAGTAAGAAGTAGTACAATTCAAGTTTTAGGTATCGATTATTGAATTTTTAGCTGGCTTTGGTGCCTTGGACATGAGCTAGGACCTTAAGATTCTACATGAAAGGAGGACTAGCAGCCGAGTTGCACGGGAGAATGTGAAAAGTGTTCATATGTAGTAAAAACCTGAGAAATCCGTTCATTTTCGTCATTTGTTATCGAATCGACTTAAAGCCAAATCGTCACATTGGCCGGTCTTCTCTCTGAAACGGTTGTACTTATCGTCTGCAAAGCTATGTCGCGTACTGCGGTATTCGGAGACACTAAAAGCACCATAGTAGAACACAGATGAAGCTTCTAAGATGATGTAATAGCCAGTAAGAAATAGTACAATTCAAGTTTTAGGAATCGGTTATTGACTTTTTACCCTTGTTTGGTGACTTGGACGTGAGCTAGCACCTTAAGATTCTGCATGAAAGGAGGACTAGCAGCCGAGTTGCACGGGAGAATGTGTAAAGTGTTCATATGTAGTAAAAACCTGAGAAATCCGTTCGTTTTCGTCATTTGTTATCGAATCGACTTAAAGCCTGATGGTCACATTGGCCGCTCTTCTCTCTGAAACGGTTGTACTTACCGTCTGCAGAGCTATGTCGCGTGCTGCGGTATGCAGAGACACTAAAAGCACCATTGTAGAACACAGATGATACTTCCAAGTTGATGTAATAGCCAGTAAGAAGTAGTAAAATTCAATTTTTATGTACTGATTATTGACTTTTTAGATGGCTTTGGTGCCTTGGACATGACCTAGGACCTTAAGATTCTGCATGAAAGGAGGACTAGCAGCCGAGTTGCACGGGAGAATGTGAAAAGTGTTCATATGTAGTAAAAACGTGAGAAATCCGTCCGTTTTTGTCATTTGTTATCGAATCGACTTAAAGCCCAATCGTCACATTGGCCGCTCTTCTCTCTGAAACGGTTGTACTTATCGTCTGCAGTGCTATGTCGCGTGCTGCGGTATGCGGAGACACTAAAATTTCCATAGTAGAACACAGATGAAGCTTCTAAGTTGATGTAATAGCCAGTAAGAAGTAGTACAATTCAAGTTTTATGTATCGATTATTGACTTCTTAGTTGTCTTTGAAGCCTTGGACATGAGCTATTACCTTAAGATTCTGCATGAAAGGAGGACTAGCAGCCAAGTTGCACGGGATAATGTGAAAAGTGTTCATATGTAGTAAAAACCTGAGAAATCCGTCCGTTTTTGTCATTTGTTATCGAATCGAATTAAAGCCCGATCGTCACATTGGCCGCTCTTCTCTCTGAAACGGTTGTACTTATCGTCTGCAATGCTATTTCGCGTGCTGCGGTATGCGGAGACACTAAAATCTCCATAGTAGAACACAGACGAAGCTTCTAAGTTGATGTAATAGCCAGTAAGAAGTAGTACAATTCAAGTTTTAGGTATCGATTATTGACTTCTTAGTTGGCTTTGGTGCCTTGGACATGAGCTATTACCTTAAGATTCTGCATGAAAGGAGGACTAGCAGCCGAGTTGCACGGGAGAATGTGAAAAGTGTTCATATGTAGTAAAAACCTGAGAAATCCGTCCGTTTTCGTCATTTGTTATCGAATCGACTTAAAGCCCGATCGTCACATTGGCCGCTCTTCTCTCTGAAACGGTTGTACTTATCGTCTGCAATGCTATGTCGCGTGCTGCGGTATGCGGAGACACTAAAAGCACCATAGTAGAACACCGATGAAGCTTCTAACTTGATGTAATAGCCAGTAAGAAGTAGTAGAATTCAAGTTTTAGGTATTGATTATTGAATTTTTAGCTGGCTTTGGTGCCTTGGACATGAGCTAGGACCTTAAGATTCTGCATGAAAGGAGGACTGGCAGCCGAGTTGCACGGGAGAATGTGAAAAGTGTTCAAATAATGTAAAAACCTGAGAAATCCGTCCGTTTTCGTCATTTTTATCGAATCGACTTAAAGCCAAATCGTCACATTGGCCGCTCTTCTCTCTGAAACGGTTGTACTTATCATCTGCAGAGCTACGTCGCGTGCTGCGGTATACAGAGACACTAAAAGCACCATAGTAGAACACAGATGACACTTCCAAATTGATGTAATAGCCAGTAAGAAGTAGTACAATTCAAGTTTTAGGAACCGGTTATTTACTTTTTACCCTTGTTTGGTGCCTTGGACATGAGCTAGGACCTTAAGATTTTACATGCAGGAGGACTAGCAGCCGAGTTGCCCGGGAGAATGTGAAAAGTTTTCATATGTAGTAAAAACCTGAGAAATCCGTCCGTTTTCGTCATTTGTTATCGAATCGACTTTTAGAAAGATCGTCACATTGGCCGCTCTTCTCTCTGAAACGGTTGTACTTATCTTCTGCAAAGCTATGTCGCGTGCTGCGGTATGTGGAGACACTAAAAGCACCATAGTAGAACACAGATGAAGCTACTAAGTTGATGTAATAGCCAGTAAGAAGTAGTAGAATTCAAGTTTTAGGAATTGATTATTGACTTTTTAGCTGGCTTTGGTGCCTTTGACATGAGCTATGACCTTAAGATTCTGCATGAAAGGAGGACTAGCAGCCGAGTTGCACGGGAGAATGTGAAAAGTGTTCATATGTAATAAAATCCTGAGAAATCCGTCCGTTTTCGTCATTTGTTATCGAATCGACTTAAAGCCAGATCGTCACATTGGCCGCTCTTCTCTCTGAAACGGTTGTACTTATCGTCTGCAAAGCTATTTCGCGTGCTGCGGTACGCGGAGACACTAAAATTACCATAGTAGAACACAGATGAAGCATCTAAGTTGATGTAATAGCCAGTAAGAAGTAGTCCAATTCAAATTTAGGTATCGATTATTGACTTTTTAGCTGGCTTTGGTGACTTGGACATGAGCTAGGACCTTAAGATTCTGCATGAAAGTAGGACTAGCAACCGAGTTGCACGGGAGAATGTGAAAAGTGTTCATATGTAATAAAAACCTGAGAAATAAGTCCGTTTTCGTCATTTGTTATCGAATCGACTTAAAGCCAGATCGTCACATTGGCCGCTCTTCTCTCTGAAACGGTTGTACTTATCGTCTACAAAGCTATGTCGCGTGCTGCGGTATGCGGAGACACTAAAATCACCATAGTAGAACACAGATGAAGCATGTAAGTTGATGTAATAGCCAGTAAGAAGTAGTCCAATTCAAGTTTTAGGTATCGATTATTGACTTTTTAGCTGGCTTTGGTGACTTGGACATGAGCTAGGACCTTAAGGTTCTATATGAAAGGAGGACTAGCAGCCGAGTTGCACGGGAGAATGTGAAAAGTGTTCATATGTAGTAAAAACCTGAGAAATCCGTCCGTTTTCGTCATTTGTTATCGAATCGACTTAAAGCCCGATCGTCACATTGACCGCTCTTCTCTCTGAAACGGTTGTGCTTATCGTCTGCAATGGAATGTCGCGTGCTGCGGTATGCGGAGACACTAAAATCTCCATAGTAGAACACAGATGAAGCTTCTAAGTTGATGTAATAGCCAGTAAGAAGTAGTACAATTCAAGTTTTAGGTATCGATTATTGAATTTTTAGCTGGCTTTGGTGCCTTGGACATGAGCTAGGACCTTAAGATTCTACATGAAAGGAGGACTAGCAGCCGAGTTGCACGGGAGAATGTGAAAAGTGTTCATATGTAGTAAAAACCTGAGAAATCCGTTCGTTTTCGTCATTTGTTATCGAATCGACTTAAAGCCAAATCGTCACATTGGCCGGTCTTCTCTCTGAAACGGTTGTACTTATCGTCTGCAAAGCTATGTCGCGTACTGCGGTATTCGGAGACACTAAAAGCACCATAGTAGAACACAGATGAAGCTTCTAAGATGATGTAATAGCCAGTAAGAAATAGTACAATTCAAGTTTTAGGAATCGGTTATTGACTTTTTACCCTTGTTTGGTGACTTGGACGTGAGCTAGCACCTTAAGATTCTGCATGAAAGGAGGACTAGCAGCCGAGTTGCACGGGAGAATGTGTAAAGTGTTCATATGTAGTAAAAACCTGAGAAATCCGTTCGTTTTCGTCATTTGTTATCGAATCGACTTAAAGCCTGATGGTCACATTGGCCGCTCTTCTCTCTGAAACGGTTGTACTTACCGTCTGCAGAGCTATGTCGCGTGCTGCGGTATGCAGAGACACTAAAAGCACCATTGTAGAACACAGATGATACTTCCAAGTTGATGTAATAGCCAGTAAGAAGTAGTAAAATTCAATTTTTATGTACTGATTATTGACTTTTTAGATGGCTTTGGTGCCTTGGACATGACCTAGGACCTTAAGATTCTGCATGAAAGGAGGACTAGCAGCCGAGTTGCACGGGAGAATGTGAAAAGTGTTCATATGTAGTAAAAACGTGAGAAATCCGTCCGTTTTTGTCATTTGTTATCGAATCGACTTAAAGCCCAATCGTCACATTGGCCGCTCTTCTCTCTGAAACGGTTGTACTTATCGTCTGCAGTGCTATGTCGCGTGCTGCGGTATGCGGAGACACTAAAATTTCCATAGTAGAACACAGATGAAGCTTCTAAGTTGATGTAATAGCCAGTAAGAAGTAGTACAATTCAAGTTTTATGTATCGATTATTGACTTCTTAGTTGTCTTTGAAGCCTTGGACATGAGCTATTACCTTAAGATTCTGCATGAAAGGAGGACTAGCAGCCAAGTTGCACGGGATAATGTGAAAAGTGTTCATATGTAGTAAAAACCTGAGAAATCCGTCCGTTTTTGTCATTTGTTATCGAATCGAATTAAAGCCCGATCGTCACATTGGCCGCTCTTCTCTCTGAAACGGTTGTACTTATCGTCTGCAATGCTATTTCGCGTGCTGCGGTATGCGGAGACACTAAAATCTCCATAGTAGAACACAGACGAAGCTTCTAAGTTGATGTAATAGCCAGTAAGAAGTAGTACAATTCAAGTTTTAGGTATCGATTATTGACTTCTTAGTTGGCTTTGGTGCCTTGGACATGAGCTATTACCTTAAGATTCTGCATGAAAGGAGGACTAGCAGCCGAGTTGCACGGGAGAATGTGAAAAGTGTTCATATGTAGTAAAAACCTGAGAAATCCGTCCGTTTTCGTCATTTGTTATCGAATCGACTTAAAGCCCGATCGTCACATTGGCCGCTCTTCTCTCTGAAACGGTTGTACTTATCGTCTGCAATGCTATGTCGCGTGCTGCGGTATGCGGAGACACTAAAAGCACCATAGTAGAACACCGATGAAGCTTCTAACTTGATGTAATAGCCAGTAAGAAGTAGTAGAATTCAAGTTTTAGGTATTGATTATTGAATTTTTAGCTGGCTTTGGTGCCTTGGACATGAGCTAGGACCTTAAGATTCTGCATGAAAGGAGGACTGGCAGCCGAGTTGCACGGGAGAATGTGAAAAGTGTTCAAATAATGTAAAAACCTGAGAAATCCGTCCGTTTTCGTCATTTTTATCGAATCGACTTAAAGCCAAATCGTCACATTGGCCGCTCTTCTCTCTGAAACGGTTGTACTTATCATCTGCAGAGCTACGTCGCGTGCTGCGGTATACAGAGACACTAAAAGCACCATAGTAGAACACAGATGACACTTCCAAATTGATGTAATAGCCAGTAAGAAGTAGTACAATTCAAGTTTTAGGAACCGGTTATTTACTTTTTACCCTTGTTTGGTGCCTTGGACATGAGCTAGGAACTTAAGATTTTACATGCAGGAGGACTAGCAGCCGAGTTGCCCGGGAGAATGTGAAAAGTTTTCATATGTAGTAAAAACCTGAGAAATCCGTCCGTTTTCGTCATTTGTTATCGAATCGACTTTTAGAAAGATCGTCACATTGGCCGCTCTTCTCTCTGAAACGGTTGTACTTATCTTCTGCAAAGCTATGTCGCGTGCTGCGGTATGTGGAGACACTAAAAGCACCATAGTAGAACACAGATGAAGCTACTAAGTTGATGTAATAGCCAGTAAGAAGTAGTAGAATTCAAGTTTTAGGAATTGATTATTGACTTTTTAGCTGGCTTTGGTGCCTTTGACATGAGCTATGACCTTAAGATTCTGCATGAAAGGAGGACTAGCAGCCGAGTTGCACGGGAGAATGTGAAAAGTGTTCATATGTAATAAAATCCTGAGAAATCCGTCCGTTTTCGTCATTTGTTATCGAATCGACTTAAAGCCAGATCGTCACATTGGCCGCTCTTCTCTCTGAAACGGTTGTACTTATCGTCTGCAAAGCTATTTCGCGTGCTGCGGTACGCGGAGACACTAAAATTACCATAGTAGAACACAGATGAAGCATCTAAGTTGATGTAATAGCCAGTAAGAAGTAGTCCAATTCAAATTTAGGTATCGATTATTGACTTTTTAGCTGGCTTTGGTGACTTGGACATGAGCTAGGACCTTAAGATTCTGCATGAAAGTAGGACTAGCAACCGAGTTGCACGGGAGAATGTGAAAAGTGTTCATATGTAATAAAAACCTGAGAAATAAGTCCGTTTTCGTCATTTGTTATCGAATCGACTTAAAGCCAGATCGTCACATTGGCCGCTCTTCTCTCTGAAACGGTTGTACTTATCGTCTACAAAGCTATGTCGCGTGCTGCGGTATGCGGAGACACTAAAATCACCATAGTAGAACACAGATGAAGCATGTAAGTTGATGTAATAGCCAGTAAGAAGTAGTCCAATTCAAGTTTTAGGTATCGATTATTGACTTTTTAGCTGGCTTTGGTGACTTGGACATGAGCTAGGACCTTAAGGTTCTATATGAAAGGAGGACTAGCAACCGAGTTGCACGGTAGAATGTGAAAAGTGTTCATATGTAGTAAAAACCCAAGAAATCCGTATGTTTTCGCCATTTGTTATCGAATCGTCTTAAAGCCAGATCGTCACATTGACCGCTCTTCTCTCTGAAACGGTTGTACTTATCGTCTGCAAAGCTATGTCGCCTGCTGCGGAATGCGGAGACACTAAAGGCACCATAGTAGAACACAGATGAAGCTTCTAAGTTGATGTAATAGCCAGTAAGAAGTAGTACAATTCAAGTTTTAAGTATTGTTTATTGACCTTTTAGCTGCCTTGGTGCCTTGGACATGAGGTAGGACCTTGAGATTCTGCATGAAAGGAGGACTAGCAGCCGAGTTGCACGGGAGAATGTGAAAAGTGTTCGCATGTAGTAAAAACCTGAGAAATCCGTGCGTTTTCGTCATTTGTTATCGAATCGACTTATAGCCAGATCGTCACATTGGCCGCTCTTCTCTCTGAAACGGTTGTACTTATCGTCTGCAAAGCTATGTCGCGTGCTGCGGTATGCGGAGACACTAAAATCACCATAGTAGAACACAGATGAAGCATCTAAGTTGATGTAATAGCCAGTAAGAAGTAGTCCAATTGAAGTTTTTGGTATCGATTATTGACATTTTAGCTGGCTTTGGTGACTTGGACATGAGCTAGGACCTTAAGATTCTGCATGAAAGGAGGACTAGCAGCCGAGTTGCACGGGAGAATATGAAAAGTGTTCATATGTAGTAAAAACCTGAGAAATCCGTCCGTATTCGTCATTTGTTATCGAATCGACTTAAAGCCAGATCGTCACATTGGCCGCTCTTCTCTCTGAGCGGTTGTACATATCGTCTGCAAAGCTATGTCGCGTGCTGCGGTATGCGGAGACACTAAAATCTCCATAGTAGAACACAGACGAAGCTTCTAAGTTGATGTAATAGCCAGTAAGAAGTAGTACAATTCAAGTTTTAGGTATCGATTATTGACTTCTTAGTTGGCTTTGGTGCCTTGGACATGAGCTATTACCTTAAGATTCTGCATGAAAGGAGGACTAGCAGCCGAGTTGCACGGGAGAATGTGAAAAGTGTTCATATGTAGTAAAAACCTGAGAAATCCGTCCGTTTTCGTCATTTGTTATCGAATCGACTTAAAGCCCGATCGTCACATTGGCCGCTCTTCTCTCTGAAACGGTTGTACTTATCGTCTGCAATGCTATGTCGCGTGCTGCGGTATGCGGAGACACTAAAAGCACCATAGTAGAACACCGATGAAGCTTCTAACTTGATGTAATAGCCAGTAAGAAGTAGTAGAATTCAAGTTTTAGGTATTGATTATTGAATTTTTAGCTGGCTTTGGTGCCTTGGACATGAGCTAGGACCTTAAGATTCTGCATGAAAGGAGGACTGGCAGCCGAGTTGCACGGGAGAATGTGAAAAGTGTTCAAATAATGTAAAAACCTGAGAAATCCGTCCGTTTTCGTCATTTTTATCGAATCGACTTAAAGCCAAATCGTCACATTGGCCGCTCTTCTCTCTGAAACGGTTGTACTTATCATCTGCAGAGCTACGTCGCGTGCTGCGGTATACAGAGACACTAAAAGCACCATAGTAGAACACAGATGACACTTCCAAATTGATGTAATAGCCAGTAAGAAGTAGTACAATTCAAGTTTTAGGAACCGGTTATTTACTTTTTACCCTTGTTTGGTGCCTTGGACATGAGCTAGGAACTTAAGATTTTACATGCAGGAGGACTAGCAGCCGAGTTGCCCGGGAGAATGTGAAAAGTTTTCATATGTAGTAAAAACCTGAGAAATCCGTCCGTTTTCGTCATTTGTTATCGAATCGACTTTTAGAAAGATCGTCACATTGGCCGCTCTTCTCTCTGAAACGGTTGTACTTATCTTCTGCAAAGCTATGTCGCGTGCTGCGGTATGTGGAGACACTAAAAGCACCATAGTAGAACACAGATGAAGCTACTAAGTTGATGTAATAGCCAGTAAGAAGTAGTAGAATTCAAGTTTTAGGAATTGATTATTGACTTTTTAGCTGGCTTTGGTGCCTTTGACATGAGCTATGACCTTAAGATTCTGCATGAAAGGAGGACTAGCAGCCGAGTTGCACGGGAGAATGTGAAAAGTGTTCATATGTAATAAAATCCTGAGAAATCCGTCCGTTTTCGTCATTTGTTATCGAATCGACTTAAAGCCAGATCGTCACATTGGCCGCTCTTCTCTCTGAAACGGTTGTACTTATCGTCTGCAAAGCTATTTCGCGTGCTGCGGTACGCGGAGACACTAAAATTACCATAGTAGAACACAGATGAAGCATCTAAGTTGATGTAATAGCCAGTAAGAAGTAGTCCAATTCAAATTTAGGTATCGATTATTGACTTTTTAGCTGGCTTTGGTGACTTGGACATGAGCTAGGACCTTAAGATTCTGCATGAAAGTAGGACTAGCAACCGAGTTGCACGGGAGAATGTGAAAAGTGTTCATATGTAATAAAAACCTGAGAAATAAGTCCGTTTTCGTCATTTGTTATCGAATCGACTTAAAGCCAGATCGTCACATTGGCCGCTCTTCTCTCTGAAACGGTTGTACTTATCGTCTACAAAGCTATGTCGCGTGCTGCGGTATGCGGAGACACTAAAATCACCATAGTAGAACACAGATGAAGCATGTAAGTTGATGTAATAGCCAGTAAGAAGTAGTCCAATTCAAGTTTTAGGTATCGATTATTGACTTTTTAGCTGGCTTTGGTGACTTGGACATGAGCTAGGACCTTAAGGTTCTATATGAAAGGAGGACTAGCAACCGAGTTGCACGGTAGAATGTGAAAAGTGTTCATATGTAGTAAAAACCCAAGAAATCCGTATGTTTTCGCCATTTGTTATCGAATCGTCTTAAAGCCAGATCGTCACATTGACCGCTCTTCTCTCTGAAACGGTTGTACTTATCGTCTGCAAAGCTATGTCGCCTGCTGCGGAATGCGGAGACACTAAAGGCACCATAGTAGAACACAGATGAAGCTTCTAAGTTGATGTAATAGCCAGTAAGAAGTAGTACAATTCAAGTTTTAAGTATTGTTTATTGACCTTTTAGCTGCCTTGGTGCCTTGGACATGAGGTAGGACCTTGAGATTCTGCATGAAAGGAGGACTAGCAGCCGAGTTGCACGGGAGAATGTGAAAAGTGTTCGCATGTAGTAAAAACCTGAGAAATCCGTGCGTTTTCGTCATTTGTTATCGAATCGACTTATAGCCAGATCGTCACATTGGCCGCTCTTCTCTCTGAAACGGTTGTACTTATCGTCTGCAAAGCTATGTCGCGTGCTGCGGTATGCGGAGACACTAAAATCACCATAGTAGAACACAGATGAAGCATCTAAGTTGATGTAATAGCCAGTAAGAAGTAGTCCAATTGAAGTTTTTGGTATCGATTATTGACATTTTAGCTGGCTTTGGTGACTTGGACATGAGCTAGGACCTTAAGATTCTGCATGAAAGGAGGACTAGCAGCCGAGTTGCACGGGAGAATATGAAAAGTGTTCATATGTAGTAAAAACCTGAGAAATCCGTCCGTATTCGTCATTTGTTATCGAATCGACTTAAAGCCAGATCGTCACATTGGCCGCTCTTCTCTCTGAGCGGTTGTACATATCGTCTGCAAAGCTATGTCGCGTGCTGCGGTAAGCGGAGACAAGAAAATCTTCATAGTAGAACACAGATGAAGCTTCTAAGTTGATGTATTAGCCAGTAAGAAGTAGTACAATTCGAGTTTTAGTTATCGATTATTGACTTTTTAGCTGGCTTTGATGACTTGGACATGAGCTAGGACCTTAGGATTCTGCATGAAAGGAGGACTAGCAGAGGAGTTGCACGGGTGAATATGAGAAGTGTTCATACGTTGTAAAAACCTGAGAAATCGGTCCGTTTTCGTCATTTCTTATCGAATCGACTTAAAGCCAGATCGTCACATTGGCCGCTCTTCTCTCTGAAACCGTTGTACTTATCGTCTGCAAAGCTATATCGCGTGCTGCGGTATGCGGAGACACTAAAAGCACCATAGTAGAACACAGATGAAGCTTCTAAGTTGATGCAATAGCCAGCAAGAAGTAGTACAATTCAAGTTTTATGTATCGATTATTGACTTTTTAGCTGGCTTCGGTGCCTTGGACATGAGCTAGGACCTTAAGATTCTGCATGAAAGGAGGACTAGCAGCCGAGTTGCACGGGAGAATGTGGAAAGTGTTCATATGTAGTAAAAACCTGAGAAATCCGTCCGTTTTCGTCATTTGTTATCGAATCGACTTAAAGCCAGATCGTCACATTGGTCACTCTTGTCTCTGAAACGGTTGTACTTATTGTCTGCAAAGCTATGTCGCGTGCTGCGGTATGCGGAGACACGAAAATCATCATAGTAGAACACAGATAAAGCTTCTAAGTTGATGTAATAGCCAGTAAGAACTAGTACAATTCAAGTTTTAGGTATCGATTATTGACTTTTTAGCTGGCTTTGGTGCCTTGAACATGAGCTAGGACCTTACGATTCTGCATGCAAAGAGGAATAGCAGCCGAGTTGCACGGGAGAATGTGAAAAGTGTTTATATGTAGTAAAAACCTGAGAAATCCGTCCGTTTTCGTCATTTGTTATCGAATCGACTTAAAGCCAAATCGTCACATTGGCCGCTCTGCTCTCTGAAACGGTTGTACTTATCGTCTGCAAAGCTATGTCGCGTACTGCGGTATTCGGAGACACTAAACGCACCATAGTAGAACACAGATGAAGCTTCTAAGTTAATGTAATAGCCAGTAAGAAGTAGTACAATTCAAGTTTCAGATATTGATAATTGACTTTTTAGCTGGCTTTGGTGCCTTGGACATGATCTAGGACCTTAAGATTCTGCATGAAAGAAGGACTAGCAGCCGAGTTGCCCGGGAGAATGTGAAAAGTGTTCATATGTAGTAAAAACCTGAGAAATCCGTCCGTTTTCGTCATTTGTTATCGAATCGACTTTTAGCCAGATCGTCACATTGGCCGCTCTTCTCTCTGAAACGGTTGTACTTATCTTCTGCAAAGCTATGTCGCGTGCTGCGGTATGTGGAGACACTAAAAGCACCATAGTAGAACAGAGATGAAGCTTCTAAGTTGATGTAATAGCCAGTAAGAAGTAGTAGAATTCAAGTTTTTGGTATTGATTATTGACTTTTTAGCTCGCTTTGGTGCCTTGGACATGAGCTAGGACCTTAAGATTCTGCATGAAAGGAGGACTAGCAGCCGAGTTGCACGGGAGAATGTGAAAAGTGTTCATATGTAATAAAATCCTGAGAAATCCGTCCGTTTTCGTCATTTGTTATCGAATCGACTTAAAGCCAGATCATCACATTGGCCGCTCTTCTCTCTGAAACGGTTGTACTTATCGTCTGCAAAGCTATTTCGCGTGCTGCGGTATGCGGAGACACTAAAATCACCATAGTAGAACACAGATGAAGCATCTAAGTTGATGTAATAGCCAGTAAGAAGTAGTCCAATTCAAATTTAGGTATCGATTATTGACCTTTTAGCTGGCTTTGGTGACTTGGACATGAGCTAGGACCTTAAGATTCTGCATGAAAGGAGGACTAGCAACCGAGTTGCACGGGAGAATGTGAAAAGTGTTCATATGTAATAAAAACCTGAGAAATAAGTCCGTTTTCGTCATTTGTTATCGAATCGACTTAAAGCCAGATCGTCACATTGGCCGCTCTTCTCTCTGAAACGGTTGTACTTATCGTCTACAAAGCTATGTCGCGTGCTGCGGTATGCGGAGACACTAAAAGCACCATAGTAGAACACAGATGAAGCTTCTAAGTTGATGTAATAGCCAGTAAGAAGTAGTACAATTCAAGTTTTAGGTATCGGTTATTGACTTCTTAGCTGGCTTTGGTGCCTTGGACATGAGCTAGGACCTTAAGATTCTGCATGAAAGGAGGACTAGCTGCCGAGTTGCACGGGAGAATGTGAAAAGTGTTCATATGTAGTAAAAACCCAAGAAATTCGTCCGTTTTCGTCATTTGTTATCGAATCGTCTTAAAGCCAGATCGTCACATTGACCGGTCTTCTCTCTGAAACGGTTGTACTTATCGTCTGCAAAGCTAAGTCGCGTGCTGCGGTATGCGGAGACATTAAAAGCACCATAGTAGAACACAGATGAAGCTTCTAAGTTGATGTAATAGCCAGTAAGAAGTAGTACAATTCAAGTTTTAAGTATTGATTATTGACCTTTTAGCTGCCTTGGTGCCTTGGACATGAGCTAGGACCTTGAGATTCTGCTTGAAAGGAGGACTAGCAGCCGAGTTGCACGGGAGAATGTGAAAAGTGTTCGCATGTAGTAAAAACCTGAGAAATCCGTCCGTTTTCGTCATTTGTTATCGAATCGACTTAAAGCCAGATCGTCACATTGACCGCTCTTCTCTCTGAAACGGTTGTACTTATCGTCTGCAAAGCTATGTCGCGTGCTGCGGTATGCGGAGACACTAAAATCACCATAGTAGAACACAGATGAAGCATGTAAGTTGATGTAATAGCCAGTAAGAAGTAGTCCAATTCAAGTTTTAGGTATCGATTATTGACTTTTTAGCTGGCTTTGGTGACTTGGACATGAGCTAGGACCTTAAGGTTCTATATGAAAGGAGGACTAGCAACCGAGTTGCACGGTAGAATGTGAAAAGTGTTCATATGTAGTAAAAACCCAAGAAATCCGTCCGTTTTCGTCATTTGTTATCGAATCGTCTTAAAGCCAGATCGTCACATTGACCGCTCTTCTCTCTGAAACGGTTGTACTTATCGTCTGCAAAGCTATGTCGCGTGCTGCGGTATGCGGAGACACTAAAGGCACCATAGTAGAGCACAGATGAAGCTTCTAAGTTGATGTAATAGCCAGTAAGAAGTAGTACAATTCAAGTTTTAAGTATTGATTATTGACCTTTTAGCTGCCTTGGTGCCTTGGACATGAGCTAGGACCTTGAGATTCTGCATGAAAGGAGGACTAGCAGCCGAGTTGCACGGGAGAATGTGAAAAGTGTTCGCATGTAGTAAAAACCTGAGAAATCCGTGCGTTTTCGTCATTTGTTATCGAATCGACTTATAGCCAGATCGTCACATTGACCGCTCTTCTCTCTGAAACGGTTGTACTTATCGTCTGCAAGGCTATGTCGCGTGCTGCGGTATGCGGAGACACTAAAAGCACCATAGTAGAACACAGATGAAGCATCTAAGTTGATGTAATAGCCAGTAAGAAGTAGTCCAATTGAAGTTTTTGGTATCGATTATTGACATTTTAGCTGGCTTTGGTGACTTGGACATGTGCTAGGACCTTAAGATTCTGCATGAAAGGAGGACTAGCAACCGAGTTGCACGGGAGAATGTGAAAAGTGTTCATATGTAATAAAAACCTGAGAAATAAGTCCGTTTTCGTCATTTGTTATCGAATCGACTTAAAGCCAGATCGTCACATTGGCCGCTCTTCTCTCTGAAACGGTTGTACTTATCGTCTGCAAAGCTATGTCACGTACTGCGGTATTGGGAGACACTAAAAACACCATAGTAGAACACAGATGAAGCTTCTAAGATGATGTAATAGCCAGTAAGAAGTTGTACAATTCAATTTTTAGGTATCGGTTATTGACTTTTTGGCTCACTTTGGTCCCTTGGACATGAGCTAGGACCTTACGATTCTGCATGAAAGGAGGACTAGCAGCCGAGTTCCACGGGAGAATGTGAAAAGTGCTCATATCTAGTAAAAACCTGAGAAATCCGTCCGTTTGCGTCATTTGTTATCGAATCGACTTAAAGCCAGATCGTCACATTGGCCGCTCTTCTCTCTGAAACCGTTGTACTTATCGTCTGCAAAGCTATGTCGCGTGCTGCGATATGCGGAGACACTAAAAGCACCATAGTAGAACACAGATGAAGCTTCTAAGTTGATGTAATAGCCAGTAAGAAGTAGTACAATTCAAGTTTTAGATATTGATTATTGACTTTTTAGCTGGCTTTCGTGCCTTGGACAAGAGCTAGGACCTTACGATTCTGCATAAAAGGAGGACTAGCAGCCGAGTTGCACGGGAGAATGTGAAAAGTGTTCATATGTAGTAAAAACCTGAGAAATCCGTCCGTTTTCGTCATTTGTTATCGAATCGACTTAAAGCCAGATGGTCACATTGGCCGCTCTACTCTCTGAAACGGTTGTACTAATCGTCTGCAAAGCTATGTCACGTACTGCGGTATTCGGAGACACTAAAAACACCATAGTAGAACACAGATAAAGTTTCAAAGTTGATGTAATAGCCAGTAAGAACTAGTACAATTCAAGTTTTAGGTATCGATTATTGACTTTTTAGCTGGCTTTGGTGCCTTGGACAAGAGCTAGGACCTTACGATTCTGCATGAAAGGAGGACTAGCAGCCGAGTTGCACGGGAGAATGTGAAAAGTGTTTATATGTAGTAAAAACCTGAGAAATCCGTCCGTTTTCGTCATTTGTTATCGAATCGACTTAAAGCCAAATCGTCACATTGGCCGCTCTGCTCTCTGAAACGGTTGTACTTATCGTCTGCAAAGCTATGTCGCGTACTGCGGTATTCGGAGACACTAAACGCACCATAGTAGAACACAGATGAAGCTTCTAAGTTGATGTAATAGCCAGTAAGAAGTAGTACAATTCAAGTTTTAGATATTGATTATTGACTTTTTAGCTGGCTTTGGTGCCGTGGACATGATCTAGGACCTTAAGATTCTGCATGAAAGAAGGACTAGCAGCCGAGTTGCCCGGGAGAATGTGAAAAGTGTTCATATGTAGTAAAAACCTTAGAAATCCGTCCGTTTTCGTCATTTATTTATCCAATCGATTTAAAGCCAGATCGTCACATTGGCCGCTCTTCTCTCTGAAACGGTTGTACTTATCGTCTTCAAAACTATGTCGCGTGCTGCGGTATGCGGAGAAACTAAAAGCACCGTAGTAGAACATAGATGAAGGTTCTAAGTTGATGTAATAGCCAGTAAGAAGTAGTACAATTCAAGTTTTACGTATCGATTATTGACTTTTTAGCTGGCTTTGGTGCCTTGGAGATGAGCTAGGACCTTAAGATTCTGCATAAAAGGAGGACTAGCAGCCGAGTTGCACGGGAGAATGTGAAAAGTGTTCATATGTAGTAAAAACCTGAGACATCCGTCCGTTTTCATCATTTGTTATCGAATCGACTTAAAGCCAGATCGTAACATTAGCCGCTCTCTTCTCTAAAACGGTTGTACTTATCGTCTGCAAAGCTGTGTCGCGTGCTGCGGTATGCGGAGAAACTAAAAGCACCGTAGTAGAACATAGATGAAGCATCTAAGATGATGTAATAGCCAGTAAGAAGTAGTCCAATTCAAGTTTTACGTATCGATTATTGACTTTTTAGATGGCTTTGGTGACTTGGACATGAGCTAGGACCTTAAGATTCTGCTTGAAAGGAGGACTAGCAGCCGAGTTGCACGGGAGAATGTGTAAAGTGTTCATATGTAGTAAAAACCTGAGAAATCCGTTCGTTTTCGTCATTTGTTATCGAATCGACTTAAAGCCAGATGGTCACATTGGCCGCTCTTCTCTCTGAAACGGTTGTACTTATCGTCTGCAAAGCTATGTCACGTACTGCGGTATTCGGAGACACTAATAACACCATAGTAGAACACAGATAAAGCTTCTAAGTTGATGTAATATCCAGTAAGAAGTAGTACAATTCAAGTTTTAGGTATCGATTATTGACTTTTTAGCTGGCTTTGGTGCCTTGGACAAGAGCTAGGACCTTACGATTCTGCATGAAAGGAGGACTAGCAGCCGAGTTGCACGGGAGAATGTGAAATGTGTTTATATGTAGTAAAAACCTGAGAAATCCGTCCGTTTTCGTCATTTGTTATCGAATCGACTTAAAGCCAAATCGTCACATTGGCCGCTCTGCTCTCTGAAACGGTTGTACTTATCGTCTGTAAAGCTATGTCGCGTACTGCGGTATTCGGAGACACTAAACGCACCATAGTAGAACACAGATGAAGCTTCTAAGTTGATGTAATAGCCAGTAAGAAGTAGTACAATTCAAGTTTTAGATATTGATTATTGACTTTTTAGCTGGCTTTGGTGCCTTGGACATGATCTAGGACCTTAAGATTCTGCATGAAAGAAGGACTAGCAGCCGAGTTGCCCGGGAGAATGTGAAAAGTGTTCATATGTAGTAAAAACCTTAGAAATCCGTCCGTTTTCGTCATTTTTTTATCCAATCGATTTAAAGCCAGATCATCACATTGGCCGCTCTTCTCTCTGAAACGGTTGTACTTATCGTCTGCAAAACTATGTCGCGTGCTGCGGTATGCGGAGAAACTAAAAGCACCGTAGTAGAACATAGATGAAGGTTCTAAGTTGATGTAATAGCCAGTAAGAAGTAGTCCAATTCCAGTTTTAGGTATCGATTATTGACTTTTTAGCTGGCTTTGGTGCCTTGGACATGAGCCAGGACCTTAAGATTCTGCATGAAAGGAGCACTAGCAGCCGAGTTGCACGGAAGAATGTGAAAAGTGTTCATATGTAGTAAAAACCTGAGAAATCCGTCCGTTTTCGTCATTTGTTATCGAATCGACTTAAAGCCAGATCGTCACATTGGCCACTCTTCTCTCAGAAACGGTGGCACTTATTGTCTGCAAAGTTATGTCGCGTGCTGCGGTATGTGGAGACACGAAAATCATCAGAGTAGAACACAGATAAAGCATCTAAGTTGATGTAATAGCCAGTAAGAAGTAGTACAATTCAAGTTTTAGGTATCGATTATTGACTTTTTAGCGGGCTTTGGTGACTTGGACATGAGCTAGGACCTTAAGATTCAGCATGAAAGTAGGACTAGCAGCCGAGTTGCACGGGAGAATGTGAAAAGTGTTCATATGTAGTAAAAACCTGAGAAATCCGTCCGTTTTCGTCATTTGTTATCGAATCGACTTAAAGCCAAATCGGCACATTGGCCGCTCTGCTCTCTGAAACGTTTGTACTTATCGTCTGCAAAGCTATGTCGCGTACTGCGGTATTCGGAGACACTAAACGCACCATAGTAGAACAAAGATGAAGCTTCTAAGATGATATAATAGCCAGTAAGAAATAGTACAATTCAAGTTTTAGGTATAGTTATTGACTTTTTAGCTGGCTTTGGTGCCTTGGACATGAGCTATGACCTTAAGATTCTGCATGAAAGGAGGACTAGCACTCGAGTTGCACGGGAGAATGTGAAAAGTGTTCATATGTAGTAAAAACCTGAGAAATCCGTCCGTTTTCGTCATTTGTTATCGAATCGACTTAAAGCCAGATCGTCACATTTGCCGTTCTTCTCTCTGAATCCGTTGTACTTATCGCCTGCAAAGCTATGTCGCGTGCTGCGGTGTGCGGAGACACTAAAAGCACCATAGTAGAACACAGATGAAACTTCTAAGTTGATGTAATAGCCAGTAAGAAGTAGTACAATTCAAGTTTTAGATATTGATTATTGACTTTTTAGCTGGCTTTGGTGCCTTGGACATGATCTAGGACCTTAAGATTCTGCATGAAAGAAGGACTAGCAGCCGAGTTGCCCGGGAGAATGTGAAAAGTGTTCATATGTAGTAAAAACCTTAGAAATCCGTCCGTTTTCGTCATTTTTTTATCCAATCGATTTAAAGCCAGATCATCACATTGGCCGCTCTTCTCTCTGAAACGGTTGTACTTATCGTCTGCAAAACTATGTCGCGTGCTGCGGTATGCGGAGAAACTAAAAGCACCGTAGTAGAACATAGATAAAGGTTCTAAGTTGATGTAATAGCCAGTAAGAAGTAGTCCAATTCAAGTTTTAGGTATCGATTATTGACTTTTTAGCTGGCTTTGGTGCCTTGGACATGAGATAGGACCTTAAGATTCTGCATAAAAGGAGGACTAGCAGCCGAGTTGCACGGGAGAATGTGAAAAGTGTTCATATGTAGTAAAAACCTCAGACATCCGTCCGTTTTCGTCATTTGTTATCGAATCGACTTAAAGCCAGATCGTAACATTGGCCGCTCTTCTCTCTAAAACGTTTGTACTTATCGTCTGCAAAGCTGTGTCGCGTGCTGCGGTATGCGGAGAAACTAAAAGCACCGTAGTAGAACATTGATGAAGGTTCTAAGTTGATGTAATAGCCAGTAAGAAGTAGTCCAATTCAAGTTTTAGGTATCGATTATTGAATTTTAGCTGGCTTCGGTGCCTTGGACATGAGCTAGGACCTTAAGATTCTGCATGAAATTAGGACTAGCGGCCGAGTTGCACGGGAGAATGTGAAAGGTGTTCATATGTAGTAAAAACCTGAGAAATCGGTCCGTTTTCGTCATTTGTTATCGAATCGACTTATAGCCAGATCGTCACATTGGCCGCTCTTCTCTCTGAAACGGTTGTACTTATCGTCTGCAAAGCTATGTCGCGTGCTGCGGTATGAAGGGACGCTAAAATCACCATAGTAGAACACAGATGAAGCTTCTAAGTTGATGCAATAGCCAGTAAGAAGTAGTACAATTCATGTTTTAGGTATCGATTATTGACTTTTTAGCTGGCTTTGGTGCCTTGGACATGAGCTAGGACCTTAAGATTCTGCATGAGAGGAGGACTAGCAGCCGAGTTGCACGGGAGAATGTGAAAAGTGTTCATATGTAGTACACACCTGAGAAATCCGTCCGTTTTCGTCATTTGTTATCGAATCGACTTAAAGCCAGATCGACACATTGGCCGCTCTTCTCTCTTAAACGGTTGTACTTATCGTCTGCAGAGCTACGTCGCGTCCTGCGGTATGTGGAGACACTAAAATCACCATAGTAGAACACAGATGAAGCTTCTAAGTTGATGTAATAGCCAGTAAGAAATAGTACAATTCAAGTTTTAGGTATCGATTATTGACTTTTTAGCTGGATTTGGTGCCTTGGACATGAGCTAGGACCTTGAGATTCGGCATGAAAGTAGGACTAGCAGCCGAGTTGCACGGGAGAATGTGAAAAGTGTTCATATGAAGTAAAAACCTGAGAAATCCGTCCGTTTTCGTCATTTGTTATCGAATCGACTTAAAGCCAAATCGGCACATTGGCCGCTCTGCTCTCTGAAACGTTTGTACTTATCGTCTGCAAAGCTATGTCGCGTACTGCGGTATTCGGAGACACTAAACGCACCATAGTAGAACACAGATGAAGCTTCTAAGATGATATAATAGCCAGTAAGAAATAGTACAATTCAAGTTTTAGGTATAGTTATTGACTTTTTAGCTGGCTTTGGTGCCTTGGACATGAGCTATGACCTTAAGATTCTGCATGAAAGGAGGACTAGCACTCGAGTTGCACGGGAGAATGTGAAAAGTGTTCATATGTAGTAAAATCCTGAGAAATCCGTCCGTTTTCGTCATTTGTTATCGAATCGACTTAAAGCCAGATCGTCACATTTGCCGTTCTTCTCTCTGAATCCGTTGTACTTATCGCCTGCAAAGCTATGTCGCGTGCTGCGGTGTGCGGAGACACTAAAAGCACCATAGTAGAACACAGATGAAACTTCTAAGTTGATGTAATAGCCAGTAAGAAGTAGTACAATTCAAGTTTTAGATATTGATTATTGACTTTTTAGCTGGCTTTGGTGCCTTGGACATGATCTAGGACCTTAAGATTCTGCATGAAAGAAGGACTAGCAGCCGAGTTGCCCGGGAGAATGTGAAAAGTGTTCATATGTAGTAAAAACCTTAGAAATCCGTCCGTTTTCGTCATTTTTTTATCCAATCGATTTAAAGCCAGATCATCACATTGGCCGCTCTTCTCTCTGAAACGGTTGTACTTATCGTCTGCAAAACTATGTCGCGTGCTGCGGTATGCGGAGAAACTAAAAGCACCGTAGTAGAACATAGATAAAGGTTCTAAGTTGATGTAATAGCCAGTAAGAAGTAGTCCAATTCAAGTTTTAGGTATCGATTATTGACTTTTTAGCTGGCTTTGGTGCCTTGGACATGAGCTAGGACCTTAAGATTCTGCATAAAAGGAGGACTAGCAGCCGAGTTGCACGGGAGAATGTGAAAAGTGTTCATATGTAGTAAAAACCTCAGACATCCGTCCGTTTTCGTCATTTGTTATCGAATCGACTTAAAGCCAGATCGTAACATTGGCCGCTCTTCTCTCTAAAACGGTTGTACTTATCGTCTGCAAAGCTGTGTCGCGTGCTGCGGTATGCGGAGAAACTAAAAGCACCGTAGTAGAACATTGATGAAGGTTCTAAGTTGATGTAATAGCCAGTAAGAAGTAGTCCAATTCAAGTTTTAGGTATCGATTATTGAATTTTAGCTGGCTTCGGTGCCTTGGACATGAGCTAGGACCTTAAGATTCTGCATGAAATTAGGACTAGCGGCCGAGTTGCACGGGAGAATGTGAAGGGTGTTCATATGTAGTAAAAACCTGAGAAATCGGTCCGTTTTCGTCATTTGTTATCGAATCGACTTATAGCCAGATCGTCACATTGGCCGCTCTTCTCTCTGAAACGGTTGTACTTATCGTCTGCAAAGCTATGTCGCGTGCTGCGGTATGAAGGGACGCTAAAATCACCATAGTAGAACACAGATGAAGCTTCTAAGTTGATGCAATAGCCAGTAAGAAGTAGTACAATTCATGTTTTAGGTATCGATTATTGACTTTTTAGCTGGCTTTGGTGCCTTGGACATGAGCTAGGACCTTAAGATTCTGCATGAGAGGAGGACTAGCAGCCGAGTTGCACGGGAGAATGTGAAAAGTGTTCATATGTAGTACACACCTGAGAAATCCGTCCGTTTTCGTCATTTGTTATCGAATCGACTTAAAGCCAGATCGACACATTGGCCGCTCTTCTCTCTTAAACGGTTGTACTTATCGTCTGCAGAGCTACGTCGCGTCCTGCGGTATGTGGAGACACTAAAATCACCATAGTAGAACACAGATGAAGCTTCTAAGTTGATGTAATAGCCAGTAAGAAATAGTACAATTCAAGTTTTAGGTATCGATTATTGACTTTTTAGCTGGATTTGGTGCCTTGGACATGAGCTAGGACCTTGAGATTCGGCATGAAAGTAGGACTAGCAGCCGAGTTGCACGGGAGAATGTGAAAAGTGTTCATATGTAGTAAAAACCTGAGAAATCCGTCCGTTTTCGTCATTTGTTATCGAATCGACTTAAAGCCAAATCGGCACATTGGCCGCTCTGCTCTCTGAAACGTTTGTACTTATCGTCTGCAAAGCTATGTCGCGTACTGCGGTATTCGGAGACACTAAACGCACCATAGTAGAACACAGATGAAGCTTCTAAGATGATATAATAGCCAGTAAGAAATAGTACAATTCAAGTTTTAGGTATAGTTATTGACTTTTTAGCTGGCTTTGGTGCCTTGGACATGAGCTATGACCTTAAGATTCTGCATGAAAGGAGGACTAGCACTCGAGTTGCACGGGAGAATGTGAAAAGTGTTCATATGTAGTAAAAACCTGAGAAATCCGTCCGTTTTCGTCATTTGTTATCGAATCGACTTAAAGCCAGATCGTCACATTTGCCGTTCTTCTCTCTGAATCCGTTGTACTTATCGCCTGCAAAGCTATGTCGCGTGCTGCGGTGTGCGGAGACACTAAAAGCACCATAGTAGAACACAGATGAAACTTCTAAGTTGATGTAATAGCCAGTAAGAAGTAGTACAATTCAAGTTTTAGATATTGATTATTGACTTTTTAGCTGGCTTTGGTGCATTGGACATGATCTAGGACCTTAAGATTCTGCATGAAAGGAGGACTAGCAGCCGAGTTGCACGGGAGAATGTGAAAAGTGTTCATATGTAGTAAAAACCTCAGAAATCCGTCCGTTTTCGTCATTTGTTATCCAATCGACTTAAAGCCAGATCGTCACATTGGCCGCTCTTCTCTCTGAAACGTTTGTACTTATCGTCTGCAAAACTATGTCGCGTGCTGCGGTATGCGGAGAAACTAAAAGCACCGTAGTAGAACACAGATGAAGGTTCTAAGTTGATGTAATAGCCAGTAAGAAGTAGTCCAATTCAAGATTTAGGAATCGATTATTGACTTTGTAGCTGGCTATGGTGCCTTGGACATGAGCTATGACCTTAAGATTCTGCATGAAAGGAGGAGTAGCACTCGAGTTGCACGGGAGAATGTGAAAAGTGTTCATATGTAGTAAAAACCTGAGAAATCCGTCCGTTTTCGTCATTTGTTATCGAATCGACTTAAAACCAGATCGTCACATTGGCCACTCTTCTCTCAGAAACGGTTGTAATTATTGTCTGCAAAGTTATGTCGCGTGCTGCGGTATGCGGAGAAACTAAAAGCACCGTAGTAGAACACAGATGAAGCTTCTAAGTTGATGTAATAGCCAGTAAGAAGCAGTACAATTCAAGTTTTAGGTATCGATTATTGACTTTTTAGCTGGCTTTGGTGCCTTGGACATGAGCTAGGACCTTAAGATTCTGCATGGAAGGAGGACTAGCAGCCGAGTTGCACGGGAGAATGTGAAAAGTGTTCATATGTAGTAAAAACCTGAGAAATCCGTCCGTTTTCGTCATTTGTTATCGAATCGACTTAAAGCCAAATCGGCACATTGGCCGCTCTGCTCTCTGAAACGTTTGTACTTATCGTCTGCAAAGCTATGTCGCGTGCTGCGGTATGTGGAGACACGAAAATCATCAGAGTAGAACACAGATAAAGCTTCTAAGTTGATGTAATAGCCAGTAAGAAGTAGTACAATTCAAGTTTTAGGTATCGATTATTGACTTTTTAGCGGGCTTTGGTGCCTTGGACATGAGCTAGGACCTTAAGATTCAGCATGAAAGTTGGACTAGCAGCCGAGTTGCACGGGAGAATGTGAAAAGTGTTCAAATGTAGTAAAAACCTGAGAAATCCGTCCGTTTCCGTCATTTGTTATCGAATCGACTTAAAGCCAAATCGGCACATTGGCCGCTCTGCTCTCTGAAACGTTTGTACTTATCGTCTGCAAAGCTATGTCGCGTACTGCGGTATTCGGAGACACTAAACGCATCATAGTAGAACAGAGATGAAGCTTGTAAGATGATATAATAGCCAGTAAGAAATAGTACAATTCAAGTTTTAGGTATAGTTATTGACTTTTTAGCTGGCTTTGGTGCCTTGGACATGAGCTATGACCTTAAGATTCTGCATGAAAGGAGGACTAGCACTCGAGTTGCACGGGAGAATGTGGAAAGTGTTCATATGTAGTAAAAACGTCAGAAATCCGTCCGTTTTCGTCATTTGTTATCGAATCGACTTAAAGCCAGATCGTCACATTTGCCGTTCTTCTCTCTGAATCCGTTGTACTTATCGCCTGCAAAGCTATGTCGCGTGCTGCGGTGTGCGGAGACACTAAAAGCACCATATTAGAACACAGATGAAACTTCTAAGTTGATGTAATAGCCAGTAAGAAGTAGTACAATTCAAGTTTTAGATATTGATTATTGACTTTTTAGCTGGCTTTGGTGCATTGGACATGATCTAGGACCTTAAGATTCTGCATGAAAGGAGGACTAGCAGCCGAGTTGCACGGGAGAATGTGAAAAGTGTTCATATGTAGTAAAAACCTCAGAAATCCGTCCGTTTTCGTCATTTGTTATCCAATCGACTTAAAGCCAGATCGTCACATTGGCAGCTCTTCTCTCTGAAACGGCTGTACTTATCGTCTGCGAAACTATGTCGCGTGCTGCAGTATGCGGAGAAACTAAAAGCACCGTAGTAGAACATAGATGAAGGTTCTAAGTTGATGTAATAGCCAGCAAGAAGTAGTCCAATTCAAGTTTTAGGAATCGATTATTGACTTTTTAGCTGGCTTTGGTGCCTTGGACATGAGCTAGGACCTTAAGATTCTGCATAAAAGGAGGACTAGCAGCCGAGTTGCACGGGAGAATGTGAAAAGTGTTCATATGTAGTAAAAACCTGAGACATCCGTCCGTTTTCGTCATTTGTTATCGAATCGACTTAAAGCCAGATCGTAACATTGGCCGCTCTTCTCTCTAAAACGGTTGTACTTATCGTCTGCAAAGCTATGTCGCGTGCTGCGGTATGCGGAGACACTAAAACCACCATAGTAGAACACAGATGAAGCTTTTAAGTTGAAGTAATAGCCAGTAAGAAGTAGTACAATTCAAGTTTTAGGTATCGATTATTGATTTTTAGCTGGCTTCGGCGCCTTGGACATGAGCTAGGACCTTGAGATTCGGCATGAAAGCAGGACTAGCAGCCGAGTTGCACGGGAGAATGTGAAAAGTGTTCATATGTAGTAAAAACCTGAGAAATCCGTCCGTTTTCGTCATTTGTTATCGAATCGACTTAAAGCCAGATCGTCACATTTGCCGTTCATCTCTCTGAATCCGTTGTACTTATCGTCTGCAAAGCTATGTCGCGTGCTGCGGTATGCGGAGACACTAAAAGCACCATAGTAGAACACAGATGAAACTTCTAAGTTGATGTAATAGCCAGTAAGAAGTAGTACAATTCAAGTTTTAGATATTGATTATTGACTCTTTAGCTGGCTTTGGTGCCTTGGACATGATCTATGACCTTTATAATTCTGCATGAAAGAAGGACTAGCAGCCGAGTTGCACGGGAGAATGTGAAAAGTGTTCATATGTAGTAAAAACCTCAGAAATCCGTCCGTTTTCGTCATTTGTTATCCAATCGTCTTAAAGCCAGATCGTCACATTGGCAGCTCTTCTCTCTGAAACGGCTGTACTTATCGTCTGCGAAACTATGTCGCGTGCTGCAGTATGCGGAGAAACTAAAAGCACCGTAGTAGAACACAGATGAAGGTTCTAAGTTGATGTAATAGCCAGCAAGAAGTAGTCCAATTCAAGTTTTAGGAATCGATTATTGACTTTTTAGCTGGCTTTGGTGCCTTGGACATGAGCTAGGACCTTAAGATTCTGCATAAAAGGAGGACTAGCAGCCGAGTTGCACGGGAGAATGTGAAAAGTGTTCATATGTAGTAAAAACCTGAGACATCCGTCCGTTTTCGTCATTTGTTATCGAATCGACTTAAAGCCAGATCGTAACATTGGCCGCTCTTCTCTCTAAAACGGTTGTACTTATCGTCTGCAAAGCTATGTTGCGTGCTGCGGTATGCGGAGACACTAAAATCACCATAGTACAACACAGATGAAGCTTTTAAGTTGATGTAATAGCCAGTAAGAAGTAGTACAATTCAAGTTTTAGGTATCGATTATTGATTTTTAGCTGGCTTCGGCGCCTTGGACATGAGCTAGGACCTTAAGATTCTGCATGAGAGGAGGACCAGCAGCCGAGTTGCACGGGAGAATGTGAAAAGTGTTCATATGTAGTAAAAACCTGAGAAATCCGTCGGTTTTCGTCATTTGTTATCGAATCGACTTAAAGCCAGATGGACACATTGGCCGCTCTTCTCTCTTAAACGGTTGTACTTATCGTCTGCAGAGCTATGTCGCGTGCTGCGGTATGTGGAGACACTAAAATCACCATAGTAGAACACAGATGAAGCTTCTAAGTTGATGTAATAGCCAGTAAGAAATAGTACAATTCAAGTTTTAGGTATCGATTATTGACTTTTTAGCTGGCTTTGGTGCCTTGGACATGAGCTAGGACCTTGAGATTCGGCATGAAAGCAGGACTAGCAGCCGAGTTGCACGGGAGAATGTGAAAAGTGTTCATATGTAGTAAAAACCTGAGAAATCCGTCCGTTTTCGTCATTTGTTATCGAATCGACTTAAAGCCAGATCGTCACATTGGCCGCTCTTCTCTCTGAAACGGTTGTACTTATCGTCTGCAAAGCTATGACGCGTACTGCGATATTCGGAGACACTAAAAACACCATAGTAGAACACAGATGAAGCTTTTAAGATGATGTAATAGCCAGTAAGAAGTAGTACAATTCAATTTTCAGGTATCGGTTATTGACTTTTTAGCTGGCTTTGGTGCCTTGGACATGAGCCAGGACCTTAAGTTTCTGCATGAAAGGAGGACTAGCAGCCGAGTTGCACGGGAGAATGTGAAAAGTGTTCATATGTAGTAAAAACCTGAGAAATCCGTCCGTTTTCGTCATTTGTTATCGAATCGACTTAAAGCCAGATCGTCACATTGGCCACTCTTCTCTCAGAAACGGTTGTACTTATTGTCTGCAAAGTTATGTCGCGTGCTGCGGCATGCGGAGACACGAAAATCATCAGAGTAGAACACAGATAAAGCTTCTAAGTTGATGTAATAGCCAGTAAGAAGTAGTACAATCCAAGTTTTAGGTATCGATTATTGACTTTTTAGCGGGCTTTGGTGCCTTGGACATGAGCTAGGACCTTAAGATTCAGCATGAAAGTAGGACTAGCAGCTGAGTTGCACGGGAGAATGTGAAAAGTGTTCAAATGTAGTAAAAACCTGAGAAATCCGTCCGTTTTCTTCATTTGTTATCGAATCGACTTAAAGCCAAATCGGCACATTGGCCGCTCTGCTCTCTGAAACGTTTGTACTTATCGTCTGCAAAGCTATGTCGCGTACTGCGGTATTCGGAGACACTAAACGCACCATAGTAGAACAGAGATGAAGCTTCTAAGATGATATAATAGCCAGTAAGAAATAGTACAATTCAAGTTTTAGGTATAGTTATTGACTTTTAACTGGCTTTGGTGCCTTGGACATGAGCTATGACCTTAAGATTCTGCATGAAAGGAGGACTAGCACTCGAGTTGCACGGGAGAATGTGAAAAGTGTTCATATGTAGTAAAAACCTCAGAAATCCGTCCGTTTTCGTCATTTGTTATCGAATCGACTTAAAGCCAGATCGTCACATTTGCCATTCTACTCTCTGAATCCGTTGTACTTATCGTCTGCAAAGCTATGTCGCGTGCTGCGGTATGCGGAGACACTAAAAGCACAATAGTAGAACACAGATGAAGGTTCTAAGTTGATGTAATAGCCAGTAAGAAGTAGTAGAATTCAAGTTTTAGGTATCGATTATTGACTTTTTAGGTGGCTTTGGAGCCTTGGACATGAGCTAGGACCTTAAGATTCTGCATGAAAGGAGGACTAGCAGCCGAGTTGCACGGGAGAATGTGAAAAGTGTTCATATGTAGTAAAAACCTGAGATATCCGTCCGTTTTCGTCATTTGTTATCGAATCGACTTAAAGCCAGATGGTCACATTGGCCGCTCTTCTCTCTGAAACGGTTGTACTTATCGTCTGCAAAGCTATGTCGCGTGCTGCGGTATGTGGAGACACTAAAATCACCATAGTAGAACACAGATGAAGCTTCTAAGTTGATGTAATAGCCAGTACGAAGTCGTACAATTCAAGTTCTAGGTATCGATTATTGACTTTTTAGCTGGCTTTTGTGCCTTGGACATGAGCAAGGACCTTGAGATTCCGCATGAAAGGAGGACTAGCAGCCGAGTTGCACGGGACAATGTGAAAAGAGTTCATATGTAGTAAAAACCTGAGAAATCCGTCCGTTTTCGTCATTTGTTATCGAATCGACTTAAAGCCAGATCATCACATTGGCCGCTCTTATCTCTGAAACGGTTGTACTTATCGTCTGCAAAGCTATGTCGCGTACTGCGGTTATCGGAGACACTAAAAACACCATAGTAGATCACAGATGAAGCTTCTAAGATGATATAATAGCCAGTAAGAAGTAGTAAAATTCAAGTTTTAGGTATCGGTTATTGAATTTTTAGCTGGCTTTGGTGCCTTGAACATGAGCTAGGACCTTAAGATTCTGTATGAAAGGAGGACTAGCAGCCCAGTTGTACGGGAGAATGTGAAAACTGTTCATATGTAGCAAAAACCAACCTGAGAAATCTGTCCGTTTTCGTCATTTGTTATCGAATCGACTTAAAGCCAGATCGTCACATTGGCCGCTCTTCTCTCTGAAACGGTTGTACTTATCGTCTGCAAAGCTATGTCGCGTGCTGCGGTATGCGGAGGCACTAAAAGCACCATAGTAGAACACATATGAAGCTTCTAAGATGATGTAATAGCCAGTAAGAAGTTGTACAATTCAAGTTTTAGGTATTGATTATTGACTTTTTAGCTGGCTTTGGTGCCTTGGACATGAGCTAGGACCTTAAGATTCTTTATGAAAGGAGGAGTAGCAGCCGAAATGCACGGGAGAATGTGAAAAGTGTTCATATGTAGTAAAAACCTGAGAAATCCGTCCGTTTTCGTCATTTGTTATCGAATCGACTTAAAGCCGGATCGTCACATTGGCCGCTCTTCTCTCTCTGGAACGGTTGTACTTATCGTCTGCAAAGCTAGGTCGCGTGCTGCTGTATGCGGAGACACTAAAAGCACCATAGTAGAACACAGATGAAGCTTCTAAGTTGATGTAATAGCCAGTAAGAAGTAATCCAATTCAAGTTTTAGGTATCGATTATTGTCTTTTTAGCTGGCTTTGGTGCCTTGGACATGAGCTCGGACCTTAAGATTCTGCATAAAAGGAGGACTAGCTGCCCAGTTGCACGGGAGAATGTGAAAAGTGTTCATATGTAGTAAAAACCTGAGACATCCGTCCGTTTTCGTCATTTGTTATCGAATCGACTTAAAGCCAAATCGTCACATTGGCCGCTCTTCTCTCTTAAACGGTTGTACTTATCGTCTGCAGAGCTATGTCGCGTGCTGCGGTATGTGGAGACACTAAAATCACCATAGTAGAACACAGATGAAGCTTCTAAGTTGATGTAATAGCCACTAAGAAATAGTACAATTCAAGTTTTAGGTATCGATTATTGACTTTTTAGCTGGCTTTGGTGACTTGGACATGAGCTAGGACCTTAAGGTTCTATATGAAAGGAGGACTAGCAACCGAGTTGCACGGTAGAATGTGAAAAGTGTTCATATGTAATAAAAACCTGAGAAATCCGTCCGTTTTCGTCATTTGTTATCGAATCGACTTAAAGCCAGATCGTTACATTGGCCGCTCTCCTCTCTGAAACGGTTGTACTTATCGTCTACAAAGCTATGTCGCGTGCTGCGGTATGCGGAGACACTAAAAGCACCATAGTAGAACACAGATGAAGCTTCTATGTTGATGTAATAGCCAGTAAGAAGTAGTACAATTCAAGTTTTAGGTATCGATTATTGACTTTTTAGCTGGCTTTAGTGACTTGGACATGAGCTAGGACCTTAAGATTCTGCATGAAAGGAGGACTAGCTGCCGAGTTGCACGGGAGAATGTGAAAAGTGTTCATATGTAGTAAAAACCTGAGAAATCCGTCCGTTTTCGTCATTTGTTATCGAATTGACTTAAAGCCAGATGGTCACATTGACCGCTCTTCTCTCTGAAACGGTTGTACTTATCGTCTGCAAAGCTATGTCGCATGCTGCGGCATGTGGAGACAATAAAATCACCATAGTAGAACACAGATGAAGCTTCTAAGTTGATGTAATAGCCAGTAAGAAGTAGTACAATTCAAGTTTTAGGTATCGATTATTGACTTTTTAGCTGGCTTTGGTGCCTTGGACATGAGCTAGGACCTTGAGATTCTTCCTGAAAGGAGGACTAGCAGCCGAGTTGCACGGGACAATGTGAAAAGTGTTCACATGTAGTAAAAACCTGAGAAATCCGTCCGTTTTCGTCATTTGTTATCGAATCGACTTAAAGCCAGATGGTCACATTGGCCGCTCTTCTCTCTGAAACGGTTGTACTTACCGTCTGCAGAGCTATGTCGCGTGCTGCGGTATGCGGGGACACTAAAATCACCATACTAGAACACAGATGAAGCTTCTAAGTTGATGTAATAGCCAGTAAGAAGTAGTACAATTCAAGTTTTAGGTATCGATTATTGACTTCTTAGTTGGCTTTGGTGCCATGGACATGAGCTATTACCTTAAGATTCTGCATGAAAGGAGGACTAGCAGCCGAGTTGCACGGGAGAATGTGAAAAGTGTTCATATGTAGTAAAAACCTGAGAAATCCGTCCGTTTTCGTCATTTGTTATCGAATCAACTTAAAGCCCGATCGTCACATTGGCCGCTCTTCTCTCTGAAACGGTTGTACTTATCGTCTGCAATGGTATGTCGCGTGCTGCGTTATGCGGAGACACTAAAATCTCCATAGTAGAACACAGATGAAGCTTCTAAGTTGATGTAATAGCCAGTAAGATGTAGTACAATTCAAGTTTTAGCTAATGATTATTGACTTTTTAGCTGGCTTTGGAGCCTTGGACACGAGCTAGGACCTTAAGATTCTGCATGAAAGGAGGACTAGTAGCCGAGTTGCACAGGAGAATGTGAAAAGTGTTCATATGTAGTAAAAACCTGAGAAATCCGCCCGTTTTCGTCATTTGTTATCGAATGGACTTAAAGCCAAATCGTCACATTGGCCGCTCTTCTCTCTGAAACGGTTGTACTTATCGTCTGCAAAGTTATGTCGCGTGCTGCGGTATGCGGGGACACTAACATCACCATACTAGAACACAGATAAAGCTTCTAAGTTAATGTAATAGCCAGTAAGAAGTAGTTCAATTCAAGTTTTAGGTATCGATTATTGACTTCTTATTTGGCTTTGGTGCCTTGGACATGAGCTATTACCTTAAGATTCTGCATGAAAGGAGGACTAGCAGCCGAGTTGCAAGGGAGAATGTGAAAAGTGTTCATATGTAGTAAAAACCTGAGAAATCCGTCCGTTTTCGTCATTTGTTATCGAATCGACTTAAAGCCAGATGGTCACATTGGCCGCTCTTCTCTCTGAAACGGTTGTACTTACCGTCTGCAGAGCTATGTCGCGTGCTGCGGTATGCAGAGACACTAAAAGCACCATTGTAGAACACAGATGACACTTCCAAGTTGATGTAATAGCCAGTAAGAAGTAGTAAAATTCAATTTTTATGTACTGATTATTGACTTTTTAGCTGGCTTTGGTGCCTTGGACATGACCTAGGACCTTAAGATTCTGCATGAAAGGAGGACTAGCAGCCGAGTTGCACGGGAGAATGTGAAAAGTGTTCATATGTAGTAAAAACGTGAGAAATCCGTCCGTTTTTGTCATTTGTTATCGAATCGACTTAAAGCCCAATCGTCACTTTGGCCGCTCTTCTCTCTGAAACGGTTGTACTTATCGTCTGCAGTGCTATGTCGCGTGCTGTGGTATGCGGAGACACTAAACTCTCCATAGTAGAACACAGATGAAGCTTCTAAGTTGATGTAATAGCCAGTAAGAAGTAGTACAATTCAAGTTTTATGTATCGATTATTGACTTCTTAGTTGGCTTTGAAGCCTTGGACATGAGCTATTACCTTAGGATTCTCCATGAAAGGAGGACTAGCAGCCAAGTTGCACGGGATAATGTGAAAAGTGTTCATATGTAGTAAAAACCTGAGAAATCCGTCCGTTTTCGTCATTTGTTATCGAATCGAATTAAAGCCCGATCGTCACATTGGCCGCTCTTCTCTCTGAAACGGTTGTACTTATCGTCTGCAATGCTATTTCGCGTGCTGCGGTATGCGGAGACACTAAAATCTCCATAGTAGAACACAGACGAAGCTTCTAAGTTGATGTAATAGCCAGTAAGAAGTAGTACAATTCAAGTTTTAGGTATCGATTATTGACTTCTTAGTTGGCTTTGGTGCCTTGGACATGAGCTATTACCTTAAGATTCTGCATGAAAGGAGGACTAGCAGCCGAGTTGCACGGGAGAATGTGAAAAGTGTTCATATGTAGTAAAAACCTGAGAAATCCGTCCGTTTTCGTCATTTGTTATCGAATCGACTTAAAGCCCAATCGTCACATTGGCCGCTCTTCTCTCTGAAACGGTTGTACTTATCGTCTGCAATGCTATGTCGCGTGCTGCGGTATGCGGAGACACTAAAAGCACCATAGTAGAACAGCGATGAAGCTTCTAACTTGATGTAATAGCCAGTAAGAAGTAGTAGACTTCATGTTTTAGGTATTGATTATTGAATTTTTAGCTGGCTTTGGTGCCTTGGACATGAGCTAGGACCTTAAGATTCTGCATGAAAGGAGGACTAGCAGCCGAGTTGCACGGGAGAATGTGAAAAGTGTTCAAATAGTGTAAAAACCTGAGAAATCCGTCCGTTTTCGTCATTTGTTATCGAATCGACTTAGAGCCAGATCGTCACACTGGCCGCTCTTCTCTCTGAAACGGTTGTACTTATCGTCTGCAGAGCTATGTCGCGTGCTGCGGTATGCGGAGACACTAAAAGCACCATAGTAGAACACAGATGAAGCTTCTAAGTTGATGTAATAGCCAGTAAGAAATAGTACAATTCAAGTTTTAGGTATCGATTATTGACTTGTTAGCTGGCTTTGGTGCCATGGACATGAGCTATGACCTTAAGATTCTGCATGAAAGGAGGACTAGCAGCCGTGTTGCACGGGAGAATGTGAACAGTGTTCATATGTAGTAAAAACCTGAGAAATCCGTCCGTTTTCGTCATTTGTTATCGAATCGACTTAAAGCCAGATGGTCACATTGGCCGCTCTTCTCTCTGAAACGGTTGTACTTACCGTCTGCAGAGCTATGTCGCGTGCTGCGGTATGCGGGGACACTAAAATCACCATACTAGAACACAGATGAAGCTTCTAAGTTGATGTAATAGCCAGTAAGAAGTAGTACAATTCAAGTTTTAGGTATCGATTATTGACTTCTTAGTTGGCTTTGGTGCCTTGGACATGAGCTATTACCTTAAGATTCTGCATGAAAGGAGGACTAGCAGCCGAGTTGCACGGGAGAATGTGAAAAGTGTTCATATGTAGTAAAAACCTGAGAAATCCGTCCGTTTTCGTCATTTGTTATCGAATCGACTTAAAGCCCGATCGTCACATTGGCCGCTCTTCTCTCTGAAACGGTTGTACGTATCGTCTGCAATGGTATGTCGCGTGCTGCGGTATGCGGAGACACTAAAATCTCCATAGTAGAACACAGATGAAGCTTCTAAGTTGATGTAATAGCCAGTAAGATGTAGTACAATTCAAGTTTTAGCTACTGATTATTGACTTTTTAGCTGGCTTTGGAGCCTTGGACACGAGCTAGGACCTTAAGATTCTGCATGAAAGGAGGACTAGCAGCCGAGTTGCACAGGAGAATGTGAAAAGTGTTCATATGTAGTAAAAACCTGAGAAATCCGTCCGTTTTCGTCATTTGTTATCGAATCGACTTAAAGCCAAATCGTCACATTGGCCGCTCTTCTCTCTGAAACGGTTGTACTTATCGTCTGCAAAGTTATGTCGCGTGCTGCGGTATGCGGGGACACTAAAATCACCATACTAGAACACAGATGAAGCTTCTAAGTTAATGTAATAGCCAGCAAGAAGTAGTAGAATTCAAGTTTTAGGTATCGATTATTGACTTCTTATTTGGCTTTGGTGCCTTGGACATGAGCTATTACCTTAAGATTCTGCATGAAAGGAGGACTAGCAGCCGAGTTGCAAGGGAGAATGTGAAAAGTGTTCATATGTAGTAAAAACCTGAGAAATCCGTCCGTTTTCGTCATTTGTTATCGAATCGACTTAAAGCCCGATCGTCACATTGGCCGCTCTTCTCTCTGAAACGGTTGTACTTATCGTCTGCAATGCTATGTCGCGTGCTGCGGTATGCGGAGACACTAAAATCTCCATAGTAGAACACGGATGAAGCTTCTAAGTTGATGTAATAGCCAGTAAGAAGTAGTACAATTCAAGTTTTAGGTATCGATTATTGAATTTTTAGCTGGCTTTGGTGCCTTGGACATGAGCTAGGACCTTAAGATTCTACATGAAAGGAGGACTAGCAGCCGAGTTGCACGGGAGAATGTGAAAAGTGTTCATATGTAGTAAAAACCTGAGAAATCCGTTCGTTTTCGTCATTTGTTATCGAATCGACTTAAAGCCAGATGGTCACATTGGCCGCTCTTCTCTCTGAAACGGATGTACTTACCGTCTGCAGAGCTATGTCGCATGCTGCGGTATGCAGAGACACTAAAAGCACCATAGTAGAACACAGATGATACTTCCAAGTAGGTGTAATAGCCAGTAAGAAGTAGTAAAATTCAAGTTTTAGGTACTCATTATTGACTTTTTAGCTGGCTTTGGTGCCTTGGACATGAGCTAGGACCTTAAGATTCTGCATGAAAGAAGGACTAGCAGCCTAATTGCACGGGAGAATGTGAAAAGTGTTCATATAGAGTAAAAACTTGAGAAATCCGTTCGTTTTCGTCATTTGTTATCGAATCGACTTAAAGCCAAATCGTCACATTGGCCGCTCTTCTCTCTGAAACGGTTGTACTTATCGTCTGCAAAGCTATGTCGCGTACTGCGGTATTCGGAGACACTAAAAGCACCATAGTAGAACACAGATGAAGCTTCTAAGATGATGTAATAGGCAGTAAGAAATAGTACAATTCAAGTTTTAGGAATCGGTTATTGACTTTTTACCCTTGTTTGGTGACTTGGACATGAGCTAGCACCTTAAGATTCTGCATGAAAGGAGGACTAGCAGCCGAGTTGCACGGGAGAATGTGAAAAGTGTTCATATGTAGTAAAAACCTGAGAAATCCGTCCGTTTTCGTCATTTGTTATCGAATCGACTTAAAGCCAGATGGTCACATTGGCCGCTCTTCTCTCTGAAACGGTTGTACTTATCGTCTGCAAAACTATGTCGCGTGCTGCGGTATGCGGAGACACGAAAATCATCATAGTAGAACACAGATGAAGCTTCTAAGTTGATGTAATAGCCAGTAAGAACTAGTACAATTCAAGTTTTAGGTATCTATTATTGACTTTTTAGCTGGCTTTGGTGCCTTGGACATGAGCTAGGACCTTAAGATTCTGCATGAAAGGAGGACTAGCTGCCTAATTGCACGGGAGAATGTGAAAAGTGTTCATATGTAGTAAAAACCCAAGAAATCCGTTTGTTTTCGTCATTTGTTATCGAATCGACTTAAAGCCAGATGGTCACATTGGCCGCTCTTCTCTCTGAAACGGTTGTACTTATCGTCTGCAAAGCTATGTCGCGTACTGCGGTATTCGGAGACACTAAAAGCACCATAGTAGAACACAGATGAAGCTTCTAAGTTGATGTAATAGCCAGTAAGAAGTAGTACAATTCAAGTTTTAGGTATCGATTATTGACTTCTTAGTTGGCTTTGGTGCCTTGGACATGAGCTATTACCTTAAGATTCTGCATGAAAGGAGGACTAGCAGCCGAGTTGCACGGGAGAATGTGAAAAGTGTTCATATGTAGTAAAAACCTGAGAAATCCGTCCGTTTTCGTCATTTGTTATCGAATCGACTTAAAGCCCGATCGTCACATTGGCCGCTCTTCTCTCTGAAACGGTTGTACTTATTGTCTGCAATGGTATGTCGCGTGCTGCGGTATGCGGAGACACTAAAATCTCCATAGTAGAACACAGATGAAGCTTCTAAGTTGATGTAATAGCCAGTAAGATGTAGTACAATTCAAGTTTTAGCTACTGATTATTGACTTTTTAGCTGGCTTTGGAGCCTTGGACACGAGCTAGGACCTTAAGATTCTGCATGAGAGGAGGACTAGCAGCCGAGTTGCACAGGAGAATGTGAAAAGTGTTCATATGTAGTAAAAACCTGAGTAATCCGTCCGTTTTCGTCATTTGTTATCGAATCGACTTAAAGCCAAATCGTCACATTGGCCGCTCTTCTCTCTGAAACGGTTGTACTTATCGTCTGCAAAGTTATGTCGCGTGCTGCGGTATGCGGGGACACTAAAATCACCATACTAGAACACAGATGAAGCTTCTAAGTTAATGTAATAGCCAGTAAGAAGCAGTTCAATTCAAGTTTTAGGTATCGATTATTGACTTCTTATTTGGCTTTGGTGCCTTGGACATGAGCTATTACCTTAAGATTCTGCATGAAAGGAGGACTAGCAGCCGAGTTGCAAGGGAGAATGTGAAAAGTGTTCATATGTAGTAAAAACCTGAGAAATCCGTCCGTTTTCGTCATTTGTTATCGAATCGACTTAAAGCCAAATCGTCACATTGGCCGCTCTTCTCTCTGAAACGGTTGTACTTACCGTCTGCAGAGCTATGTCGCGTGCTGCGGTATGCAGAGACACTAAAAGCACCATTGTAGAACACAGATGATACTTCCAAGTTGATGTAATAGCCAGTAAGAAGTAGTAAAATTCAATTTTTATGTACTGATTATTGACTTTTTAGATGGCTTTGGTGCCTTGGACATGACCTAGGACCTTAAGATTCTGCATGAAAGGAGGACTAGCAGCCGAGTTGCACAGGAGAATGTGAAAAGTGTTCATATGTAGTAAAAACCTGAGTAATCCGTCCGTTTTCGTCATTTGTTATCGAATCGACTTAAAGCCAAATCGTCACATTGGCCGCTCTTCTCTCTGAAACGGTTGTACTTATCGTCTGCAAAGTTATGTCACGTGCTGCGGTATGCGGGGACACTAAAATCACCATACTAGAACACAGATGAAGCTTCTAAGTTAATGTAATAGCCAGTAAGAAGTAGTTCAATTCAAGTTTTAGGTATCGATTATTGACTTCTTATTTGGCTTTGGTGCCTTGGACATGAGCTATTACCTTAAGATTCTGCATGAAAGGAGGACTAGCAGCCGAGTTGCAAGGGAGAATGTGAAAAGTGTTCATATGTAGTAAAAACCTGAGAAATCCGTCCGTTTTCGTCATTTGTTATCGAATCGACTTAAAGCCCGATCGTCACATTGGCCGCTCTTCTCTCTGAAACGGTTGTACTTATCGTCTGCAATGCTATGTCGCGTGCTGCGGTATGCGGAGACACTAAAATCTCCATAGTAGAACACAGATGAAGCTTCTAAGTTGATGTAATAGCCAGTAAGAAGTAGTACAATTCAAGTTTTAGGTATCGATTATTGAATTTTTAGCTGGCTTTGGTGCCTTGGACATGAGCTAGGACCTTAAGATTCTACATGAAAGGAGGACTAGCAGCCGAGTTGCACGGGAGAATGTGAAAAGTGTTCATATGTAGTAAAAACCTGAGAAATCCGTTCGTTTTCGTCATTTGTTATCGAATCGACTTAAAGCCAGATGGTCACATTGGCCGCTCTTCTCTCTGAAACGGATGTACTTACCGTCTGCAGAGCTATGTCGCATGCTGCGGTATGCAGAGACACTAAAAGCACCATAGTAGAACACAGATGATACTTCCAAGTTGGTGTAATAGCCAGTAAGAAGTAGTAAAATTCAAGTTTTAGGTACTCATTATTGACTTTTTAGCTGGCTTTGGTGCCCTGGACATGAGCTAGGACCTTAAGATTCTGCATGAAAGGAGGACTAGCAGCCTAATTGCACGGGAGAATGTCAAAAGTGTTCATATAGAGTAAAAACTTGAGAAATCCGTTCGTTTTCGTCATTTGTTATCGAATCGACTTAAAGCCAAATCGTCACATTGGCCGCTCTTCTCTCTGAAACGGTTGTACTTATCGTCTGCAAAGCTATGTCGCGTACTGCGGTATTCGGAGACACTAAAAGCACCATAGTAGAACACAGATGAAGCTTCTAAGATGATGTAATAGGCAGTAAGAAATAGTACAATTCAAGTTTTAGGAATCGGTTATTGACTTTTTACCCTTGTTTGGTGACTTGGACATGAGCTAGCACCTTAAGATTCTGCATGAAAGGAGGACTAGCAGCCGAGTTGCACGGGAGAATGTGAAAAGTGTTCATATGTAGTAAAAACCTGAGAAATCCGTCCGTTTTCGTCATTTGTTATCGAATCGACTTAAAGCCAGATGGTCACATTGGCCGCTCTTCTCTCTGAAACGGTTGTACTTATCGTCTGCAAAACTATGTCGCGTGCTGCGGTATGCGGAGACACGAAAATCATCATAGTAGAACACAGATGAAGCTTCTAAGTTGATGTAATAGCCAGTAAGAACTAGTACAATTCAAGTTTTAGGTATCTATTATTGACTTTTTAGCTGGCTTTGGTGCCTTGGACATGAGCTAGGACATTAAGATTCTGCATGAAAGGAGGACTAGCTGCCTAATTGCACGGGAGAATGTGAAAAGTGTTAATATAGAGTAAAAACCTGAGAAATCCGTTTGTTTTCGTCATTTGTTATCGAATCGACTTAAAGCCAGATGGTCACATTGGCCGCTCTTCTCTCTGAAACGGTTGTACTTATCGTCTGCAAAGCTATGTCGCGTACTGCGGTATTCGGAGACACTAAAAGCACCATAGTAGAACACAGATGAAGCTTCTAAGTTGATGTAATAGCCAGTAAGAAGTAGTACAATTCAAGTTTTAGGTATCGATTATTGACTTCTTAGTTGGCTTTGGTGCCTTGGACATGAGCTATTACCTTACGATTCTGCATGAAAGGAGGACTAGCAGCCGAGTTGCACGGGAGAATGTGAAAAGTGTTCATATGTAGTAAAAACCTGAGAAATCCGTCCGTTTTCGTCATTTGTTATCGAATCGACTTAAAGCCCGATCGTCACATTGGCCGCTCTTCTCTCTGAAACGGTTGTACTTATCGTCTGCAATGGTATGTCGCGTGCTGCGGTATGCGGAGACACTAAAATCTCCATAGTAGAACACAGATGAAGCTTCTAAGTTGATGTAATAGCCAGTAAGATGTAGTACAATTCAAGTTTTAGCTACTGATTATTGACTTTTTAGCTGGCTTTGGAGCCTTGGACACGAGCTAGGACCTTAAGATTCTGCATGAAAGGAGGACTAGCAGCCGAGTTGCACAGGAGAATGTGAAAAGTGTTCATATGTAGTAAAAACCTGAGTAATCCGTCCGTTTTCGTCATTTGTTATCGAATCGACTTAAAGCCAAATCGTCACATTGGCCGCTCTTCTCTCTGAAACGGTTGTACTTATCGTCTGCAAAGTTATGTCGCGTGCTGCGGTATGCGGGGACACTAAAATCACCATACTAGAACACAGATGAAGCTTCTAAGTTAATGTAATAGCCATTAAGAAGTAGTTCAATTCAAGTTTTAGGTATCGATTATTGACTTCTTATTTGGCTTTGGTGCCTTGGACATGAGCTATTACCTTAAGATTCTGCATGAAAGGAGGACTAGCAGCCGAGTTGCAAGGGAGAATGTGAAAAGTGTTCATATGTAGTAAAAACCTGAGAAATCCGTCCGTTTTCGTCATTTGTTATCGAATCGACTTAAAGCCCGATCGTCACATTGGCCGCTCTTCTCTCTGAAACGGTTGTACTTATCGTCTGCAATGCTATGTCGCGTGCTGCGGTATGCGGAGACACTAAAATCTCCATAGTAGAACACAGATGAAGCTTCTAAGTTGATGTAATAGCCAGTAAGAAGTAGTACAATTCAAGTTTTAGGTATCGATTATTGAATTTTTAGCTGGCTTTGGTGCCTTGGACATGAGCTAGGACCTTAAGATTCTACATGAAAGGAGGACTAGCAGCCGAGTTGCACGGGAGAATGTGAAAGGTGTTCATATGTAGTAAAAACCTGAGAAATCCGTTCGTTTTCGTCATTTGTTATCGAATCGACTTAAAGCCAGATGGTCACATTGGCCGCTCTTCTCTCTGAAACGGATGTACTTACCGTCTGCAGAGCTATGTCGCATGCTGCGGTATGCAGAGACACTAAAAGCACCATAGTAGAACACAGATGATACTTCCAAGTTGGTGTAATAGCCAGTAAGAAGTAGTAAAATTCAAGTTTTAGGTACTCATTATTGACTTTTAACTGGCTTTGGTGCCTTGGACATGAGCTAGGACCTTAAGATTCTGCATGAAAGGAGGACTAGCAGCCTAATTGCACGGGAGAATGTGAAAAGTGTTCATATAGAGTAAAAACTTGAGAAATCCGTTCGTTTTCGTCATTTGTTATCGAATCGACTTAAAGCCAAATCGTCACATTGGCCGCTCTTCTCTCTGAAACGGTTGTACTTACCGTCTGCAGAGCTATGTCGCGTGCTGCGGTATGCAGAGACACTAAAAGCACCATTGTAGAACACAGATGATACTTCCAAGTTGATGTAATAGCCAGTAAGAAGTAGTAAAATTCAATTTTTATGAACTGATTATTGACTTTTTAGATGGCTTTGGTGCCTTGGACATGACCTAGGACCTTAAGATTCTGCATGAAAGGAGGACTAGCAGCCGAGTTGCACGGGAGAATGTGAAAAGTGTTCATATGTAGTAAAAACGTGAGAAATCCGTCCGTTTTTGTCATTTGTTATCGAATCGACTTAAAGCCCAATCGTCACATTGGCCGCTCTTCTCTCTGAAACGGTTGTACTTATCGTCTGCAGTGCTATGTCGCGTGCTGCGGTATGCGGAGACACTAAAATTTCCATAGTAGAACACAGATGAAGCTTCTAAGTTGATGTAATAGCCAGTAAGAAGTAGTACAATTCAAGTTTTATGTATCGATTATTGACTTCTTAGTTGGCTTTGAAGCCTTGGACATGAGCTATTACCTTAAGATTCTGCATGAAAGGAGGACTAGCAGCCAAGTTGCACGGGATAATGTGAAAAGTGTTCATATGTAGTAAAAACCTGAGAAATCCGTCCGTTTTCGTCATTTGTTATCGAATCGAATTAAAGCCCGATCGTCACATTGGCCGCTCTTCTCTCTGAAACGGTTGTACTTATCGTCTGCAATGCTATTTCGCGTGCTGCGGTATGCGGAGACACTAAAATCTCCATAGTAGAACACAGACGAAGCTTCTAAGTTGATGTAATAGCCAGTAAGAAGTAGTACAATTCAAGTTTTAGGTATCGATTATTGACTTCTTAGTTGGCTTTTGTGCCTTGGACATGAGCTATTACCTTAAGATTCTGCATGAAAGGAGGACTAGCAGCCGAGTTGCACGGGAGAATGTGAAAAGTGTTCATATGTAGTAAAAACCTGAGAAATCCGTCCGTTTTCGTCATTTGTTATCGAATCGACTTAAAGCCCGATCGTCACATTGGCCGCTCTTCTCTCTGAAACGGTTGTACTTATCGTCTGCAATGGTATGTCGCGTGCTGCGGTATGCGGAGACACTAACATCTCCATAGTAGAACACAGATGAAGCTTCTAAGTTGATGTAATAGCCAGTAAGATGTAGTACAATTCAAGTTTTAGCTACTGATTATTGACTTTTTAGCTGGCTTTGGAGCCTTGGACACGAGCTAGGACCTTAAGATTCTGCATGAAAGGAGGACTAGCAGCCGAGTTGCACAGGAGAATGTGAAAAGTGTTCATATGTAGTAAAAACCTGAGAAATCCGTCCGTTTTCGTCATTTGTTATCGAATCGACTTAAAGCCAAATCGTCACATTGGCCGCTCTTCTCTCTGAAACGGTTGTACTTATCGTCTGCAAAGTTATGTCACGTGCTGCGGTATGCGGGGACACTAAAATCACCATACTAGAACACAGATGAAGCTTCTAAGTTAATGTAATAGCCAGTAAGAAGTAGTTCAATTCAAGTTTTAGGTATCGATTATTGACTTCTTATTTGGCTTTGGTGCCTTGGACATGAGCTATTACCTTAAGATTCTGCATGAAAGGAGGACTAGCAGCCGAGTTGCAAGGGAGAATGTGAAAAGTGTTCATATGTAGTAAAAACCTGAGAAATCCGTCCGTTTTCGTCATTTGTTATCGAATCGACTTAAAGCCCGATCGTCACATTGGCCGCTCTTCTCTCTGAAACGGTTGTACTTATCGTCTGCAATGCTATGTCGCGTGCTGCGGTATGCGGAGACACTAAAATCTCCATAGTAGAACACAGATGAAGCTTCTAAGTTGATGTAATAGCCAGTAAGAAGTAGTACAATTCAAGTTTTAGGTATCGATTATTGAATTTTTAGCTGGCTTTGGTGCCTTGGACATGAGCTAGGACCTTAAGATTCTACATGAAAGGAGGACTAGCAGCCGAGTTGCACGGGAGAATGTGAAAAGTGTTCATATGTAGTAAAAACCTGAGAAATCCGTTCGTTTTCGTCATTTGTTATCGAATCGACTTAAAGCCAGATGGTCACATTGGCCGCTCTTCTCTCTGAAACGGATGTACTTACCGTCTGCAGAGCTATGTCGCATGCTGCGGTATGCAGAGACACTAAATGCACCATAGTAGAACACAGATGATACTTCCAAGTTGGTGTAATAGCCAGTAAGAAGTAGTAAAATTCAAGTTTTAGGTACTCATTATTGACTTTTTAGCTGGCTTTGGTGCCCTGGACATGAGCTAGGACCTTAAGATTCTGCATGAAAGGAGGACTAGCAGCCTAATTGCACGGGAGAATGTCAAAAGTGTTCATATAGAGTAAAAACTTGAGAAATCCGTTCGTTTTCGTCATTTGTTATCGAATCGACTTAAAGCCAAATCGTCACATTGGCCGCTCTTCTCTCTGAAACGGTTGTACTTATCGTCTGCAAAGCTATGTCGCGTACTGCGGTATTCGGAGACACTAAAAGCACCATAGTAGAACACAGATGAAGCTTCTAAGATGATGTAATAGGCAGTAAGAAATAGTACAATTCAAGTTTTAGGAATCGGTTATTGACTTTTTACCCTTGTTTGGTGACTTGGACATGAGCTAGCACCTTAAGATTCTGCATGAAAGGAGGACTAGCAGCCGAGTTGCACGGGAGAATGTGAAAAGTGTTCATATGTAGTAAAAACCTGAGAAATCCGTCCGTTTTCGTCATTTGTTATCGAATCGACTTAAAGCCAGATGGTCACATTGGCCGCTCTTCTCTCTGAAACGGTTGTACTTATCGTCTGCAAAACTATGTCGCGTGCTGCGGTATGCGGAGACACGAAAATCATCATAGTAGAACACAGATGAAGCTTCTAAGTTGATGTAATAGCCAGTAAGAACTAGTACAATTCAAGTTTTAGGTATCTATTATTGACTTTTTAGCTGGCTTTGGTGCCTTGGACATGAGCTAGGACCTTAAGATTCTGCATGAAAGGAGGACTAGCTGCCTAATTGCACGGGAGAATGTGAAAAGTGTTAATATAGAGTAAAAACCTGAGAAATCCGTTTGTTTTCGTCATTTGTTATCGAATCGACTTAAAGCCAGATGGTCACATTGGCCGCTCTTCTCTCTGAAACGGTTGTACTTATCGTCTGCAAAGCTATGTCGCGTACTGCGGTATTCGGAGACACTAAAAGCACCATAGTAGAACACAGATGAAGCTTCTAAGTTGATGTAATAGCCAGTAAGAAGTAGTACAATTCAAGTTTTAGGTATCGATTATTGACTTCTTAGTTGGCTTTGGTGCCTTGGACATGAGCTATTACCTTACGATTCTGCATGAAAGGAGGACTAGCAGCCGAGTTGCACGGGAGAATGTGAAAAGTGTTCATATGTAGTAAAAACCTGAGAAATCCGTCCGTTTTCGTCATTTGTTATCGAATCGACTTAAAGCCCGATCGTCACATTGGCCGCTCTTCTCTCTGAAACGGTTGTACTTATCGTCTGCAATGGTATGTCGCGTGCTGCGGTATGCGGAGACACTAAAATCTCCATAGTAGAACACAGATGAAGCTTCTAAGTTGATGTAATAGCCAGTAAGATGTAGTACAATTCAAGTTTTAGCTACTGATTATTGACTTTTTAGCTGGCTTTGGAGCCTTGGACACGAGCTAGGACCTTAAGATTCTGCATGAAAGGAGGACTAGCAGCCGAGTTGCACAGGAGAATGTGAAAAGTGTTCATATGTAGTAAAAACCTGAGTAATCCGTCCGTTTTCGTCATTTGTTATCGAATCGACTTAAAGCCAAATCGTCACATTGGCCGCTCTTCTCTCTGAAACGGTTGTACTTATCGTCTGCAAAGTTATGTCGCGTGCTGCGGTATGCGGGGACACTAAAATCACCATACTAGAACACAGATGAAGCTTCTAAGTTAATGTAATAGCCATTAAGAAGTAGTTCAATTCAAGTTTTAGGTATCGATTATTGACTTCTTATTTGGCTTTGGTGCCTTGGACATGAGCTATTACCTTAAGATTCTGCATGAAAGGAGGACTAGCAGCCGAGTTGCAAGGGAGAATGTGAAAAGTGTTCATATGTAGTAAAAACCTGAGAAATCCGTCCGTTTTCGTCATTTGTTATCGAATCGACTTAAAGCCCGATCGTCACATTGGCCGCTCTTCTCTCTGAAACGGTTGTACTTATCGTCTGCAATGCTATGTCGCGTGCTGCGGTATGCGGAGACACTAAAATCTCCATAGTAGAACACAGATGAAGCTTCTAAGTTGATGTAATAGCCAGTAAGAAGTAGTACAATTCAAGTTTTAGGTATCGATTATTGAATTTTTAGCTGGCTTTGGTGCCTTGGACATGAGCTAGGACCTTAAGATTCTACATGAAAGGAGGACTAGCAGCCGAGTTGCACGGGAGAATGTGAAAGGTGTTCATATGTAGTAAAAACCTGAGAAATCCGTTCGTTTTCGTCATTTGTTATCGAATCGACTTAAAGCCAGATGGTCACATTGGACGCTCTTCTCTCTGAAACGGATGTACTTACCGTCTGCAGAGCTATGTCGCATGCTGCGGTATGCAGAGACACTAAAAGCACCATAGTAGAACACAGATGATACTTCCAAGTTGGTGTAATAGCCAGTAAGAAGTAGTAAAATTCAAGTTTTAGGTACTCATTATTGACTTTTTAGCTGGCTTTGGTGCCTTGGACATGAGCTAGGACCTTAAGATTCTGCATGAAAGGAGGACTAGCAGCCTAATTGCACGGGAGAATGTGAAAAGTGTTCATATAGAGTAAAAACTTGAGAAATCCGTTCGTTTTCGTCATTTGTTATCGAATCGACTTAAAGCCAAATCGTCACATTGGCCGCTCTTCTCTCTGAAACGGTTGTACTTACCGTCTGCAGAGCTATGTCGCGTGCTGCGGTATGCAGAGACACTAAAAGCACCATTGTAGAACACAGATGATACTTCCAAGTTGATGTAATAGCCAGTAAGAAGTAGTAAAATTCAATTTTTATGTACTGATTATTGACTTTTTAGATGGCTTTGGTGCCTTGGACATGACCTAGGACCTTAAGATTCTGCATGAAAGGAGGACTAGCAGCCGAGTTGCACGGGAGAATGTGAAAAGTGTTCATATGTAGTAAAAACGTGAGAAATCCGTCCGTTTTTGTCATTTGTTATCGAATCGACTTAAAGCCCAATCGTCACATTGGCCGCTCTTCTCTCTGAAACGGTTGTACTTATCGTCTGCAGTGCTATGTCGCGTGCTGCGGTATGCGGAGACACTAAAATTTCCATAGTAGAACACAGATGAAGCTTCTAAGTTGATGTAATAGCCAGTAAGAAGCAGTACAATTCAAGTTTTAGGTATCGATTATTGACTTTTTAGCTGGCTTTGGTGCCTTGGACATGAGCTAGGACCTTAAGATTCTACATGAAAGGAGGACTAGCAGCCGAGTTGCACGGGAGAATGTGTAAAGTGTTCATATGTAGTAAAAACCTGAGAAATCCGTTCGTTTTCGTCATTTGTTATCGAATCGACTTAAAGCCTGATGGTCACATTGGCCGCTCTTCTCTCTGAAACGGTTGTACTTATCGTCTGCAGTGCTATGTCGCGTGCTGCGGTATGCGGAGACACTAAAATTTCCATAGTAGAACACAGATGAAGCTTCTAAGTTGATGTAATAGCCAGTAAGAAGTAGTACAATTCAAGTTTTATGTATCGATTATTGACTTCTTAGTTGGCTTTGAAGCCTTGGACATGAGCTATTACCTTAAGATTCTGCATGAAAGGAGGACTAGCAGCCAAGTTGCACGGGATAATGTGAAAAGTGTTCATATGTAGTAAAAACCTGAGAAATCCGTCCGTTTTCGTCATTTGTTATCGAATCGAATTAAAGCCCGATCGTCACATTGGCCGCTCTTCTCTCTGAAACGGTTGTACTTATCGTCTGCAATGCTATTTCGCGTGCTGCGGTATGCGGAGACACTAAAATCTCCATAGTAGAACACAGACGAAGCTTCTAAGTTGATGTAATAGCCAGTAAGAAGTAGTACAATTCAAGTTTTAGGTATCGATTATTGACTTCTTAGTTGGCTTTGGTGCCTTGGACATGAGCTATTACCTTAAGATTCTGCATGAAAGGAGGACTAGCAGCCGAGTTGCACGGGAGAATGTGAAAAGTGTTCATATGTAGGAAAAACCTGAGAAATCCGTCCGTTTTCGTCATTTGTTATCGAATCGACTTAAAGCCCAATCGTCACATTGGCCGCTCTTCTCTCTGAAACGGTTGTACTTATCGTCTGCAATGCTATGTCGCGTGCTGCGGTATGCGGAGACACTAAAAGCACCATAGTAGAACACCGATGAAGCTTCTAACTTGATGTAATAGCCAGTAAGAAGTAGTAGAATTCAAGTTTTAGGTATTGATTATTGAATTTTTAGCTGGCTTTGGTGCCTTGGACATGAGCTAGGACCTTAAGATTCTGCATGAAAGGAGGACTAGCAGCCGAGTTGCACGGGAGAATGTGAAAAGTGTTCAAATAGTGTAAAAACCTGAGAAATCCGTCCGTTTTCGTCATTTTTATCGAATCGACTTAAAGCCAAATCGTCACATTGGCCTCTCTTCTCTCTGAAACTGTTGTACTTATCATCTGCAGAGCTACGTCGCGTGCTGCGGTATACAGAGACACTAAAAGCACCATAGTAGAACACAGATGACACTTCCAAGTTGATGTAATAGCCAGTAAGAAGTAGTACAATTCAAGTTTTAGGAACCGGTTATTGACTTTTTACCCTTGTTTGGTGCCATGGACATGAGCTAGGAACTTAAGATTTTACATGCAGGAGGACTAGCAGCCGAGTTGCACGGGAGAATGTGTAAAGTGTTCAAATAGTGTAAAAACCTGAGAAATCCGTTCGTTTTCGTCATTTGTTATCGAATCGACTTAGAGCCAGAACGTCACATTGGCCGCTCTTCTCTCTGAAACGGTTGTACTTATCGTCTGCAGAGCTATGTCGCGTGTTGCGGTATGCAGAGACACTAAAAGCACCATAGTAGAACACAGATGACACTTCCAAATTGATGTAATAGCCAGTAAGAAGTAGTACAATTCAAGTTTTAGTTACTGATTATTGACTTTTTAGCTGGCTTTGGTGCCTTGGACATGAGCTAGGACCTTAAGATTCTGCATGAAAGGAGGACTAGCAGCCGAGTTGCCCAGGAGAATGTGAAAAGTGTTCATATGTAGTAAAAACCTGAGAAATCCGTCCGTTTTCGTCATTTGTTATCGAATCGACTTAAAGCCAGATCGTCACATTGGCCGCTCTTCTCTCCGAAACGGTTGTACTTATCGTCTGCAAAGCTATGTCGCATGCTGCGGTATGCGGAGACACTAAAAGCACCATAGTAGAACACCGATGAAGCTTCTAACTTGATGTAATAGCCAGTAAGAAGTAGTAGAATTCAAGTTTTTGGTATCGATTATTGACTTTTTTGTTGGCTTTGGTACCTTGGACATGAGCTAGGACCTTAAGATTCTGCATGAAAGGAGGACTAGCAGCCGAGTTGCACGGGAGAATGTGAAAAGTGTTCATATGTAGTAAAAACGTGAGAAATCCGTCCATTTTTGTCATTTGTTATCGAATCGACTTAAAGGCAGATCGTCACACTGCCAACTCATCTCTCTGAAACGGTTGTACTTATCGTCTGCAAAGCTATGTCGCATACTGCGGTATGCGGAGAAACTAAAAGCACCATAGTAAAACACCGATGAAGCTTCTAAGTTGATGTAATAGCCAGTAAGATGTAGTACAATTCATGTTTTAGCTACTGATTATTGACTTTTTAGCTGGCTTTGGAGCCTTGGACATGAGCTAGGACCTTATGATTCTGCATGAAAGGAGGACTAGCAGTCGAGTTGCACGGGAGAATTTGAAAAGTGTTCATATGTAGTAAAAACCTGAGAAATCCGTCCGTTTTCGTCATTTGTTATCGAATCGACTTAAAGCCAGATTGTCTTTTTGGCCGCTCTTCTCTCTGAAACGGTTGTACTTATCGTCTGCAATGCTATGTCGCGTGCTGCGCTATGCGGAGACACTAAAAGCACCATAGTAGAACACAGATGAAGCTTCTAAGTTGATGTAATAGCCAGTAAGAAGTAGTACAATTCAAGTTTTAGGTATCGATTATTGACATTTAGCTGGCTTTGGTGCCTTGGACATGACCTATTACCTTAAGATTCTGCATGAAAGGAGGACTAGCAGCCGAGTTGCACGGGAGAATGTGAAAAGTGTTCATATGTAGTAAAAACCTGAGAAATCCGTTCGTTTTCGTCATTTGTTATCGTATCGACTTAAAGCCAGATCGTCACATTGGCCGCTCTTCTCTCTGAAACGGTTGTACTTATCGTCTGCAGAGCTATGTCGCGTGCTGCGGTATGCAGAGACACTAAAAGCACCATAGTAGAACACAGATGACACTTCCAAGTTGATGTAATAGCCAGTAAGAAGTAGTACAATTCAAGTTTTAGTTACTGATTATTGACTTTTTAGCTGGCTTTGGTGCCTTGGACATGAGCTAGGACCTTAAGATTCTGCATGAAAGGAGGACTAGCAGCCGAGTTGCCCAGGAGAATGTGAAAAGTGTTCATATGTAGTAAAAACCTGGGAAATCAGTCCGTTTTCGTCATTTGTTATCGAATCGACTTAAAGCCAGATCGTCACATTGGCCGCTCTTCTCTCGAAAACGGTTGTACTTATCGTCTTCAAAGCTATGTCGCGTGCTCTGGTATGCGGAGACACCATAAGCACCATAGTAGAACACAGATGAAGATTCTAAGTTGATGTAATAGCCAGTAAGAAGTAGTACAATTCAAGTTTTAGTTATCTATTATTGACTTTTTAGCTGGCATTGATGCCTTGGACATGAGCTAGGACCTTAATATTGTGCATGAAAGGAGGACTAGCAGCCAAGTTGCACGGGAGAATTTGAAAAGTGTTCATATGTAGTAAAAACCTGAGAAATCCGTCCGTTTACGTCATTTGTTATCGAATCGACTTAAAGCCAGATTTTCACATTGGCCGCTCTTCTCTCTGAAACGGTTGTACTTATCGTCTGCAAAGCTGTGTCGCGTGCTGCGGTATGCGGAGAAACTAAAAGCACCATAGTAGAACACAGATGAAGCTTCTAAGTTGATGTAATAGCCAGTAAGAAGTAGTACAATTCACGTTTTAGGTATCGATTATTGACTTTTTAGCTGGCTTTGGTGCCTTGGACATGAGCTAGGACCTTAAGATTCTGCATGAAAGGAGGACTAGCAGCCGAGTTGCACGGGAGAATGTGAAAAGTGTTCATATGTAGTAAAAACCTGAGAAATCCGTCCGTTTTCGTCATTTGTTATCGAATCGACTTAAAGCCAGATCGTCACATTGGCCGCTCTTCTCTCTGAAACGGTTGTACTTATCGTCTGCAAAGCTATGTCGTATGCTGCGGTAGGCGGAGACACTAAAACCACTACAGTAGAACACAGATGAAGCTTCTAATTTGATGTAATAGCCAGTAAGAAGTAGTACAATTCAAGTTTTAGGTATTGATTATTGACTTTTTAGCTGGCTTTGATGCCTTGGACATGAGATAGGACCTTAAGATTCTGCATAGAAGGAGGACTAGCAGCCGAGTTGCACGGGAGAATGTGAAAAGTTTTCATATGTAGTAAAAACCTGAGAATTCCGTCCGTCTTCGTCATTTGTTATCGAATCTCCTTTAAGCCAGATCGTCACATTGGCCGCTCTTCTCTCTGAAACGGTTGTACTTATCGTCTGCAAAGCTATGTCGCGTGCTGCGGTATGCGGAGACTCTAAAAGCACCATAGTAGAACACAGATAAAGCTTCTAAGTTGATGTAATAGCCAGTAAGTAGTAGTACAATTCAAGTTTTAGGTATCGATTATTGACTTTTTAGCTGGCTTTGGTGCCTTGGACATGAGCTAGGACCTTAAGAATCTGCATTAAAGGAGGACTAGCAGCCGAGTTGCACGGGAGAATGTGAAAAGTGTTCAAATAGAGTAAAAACCTGAGAAATCCGTCCGTTTTAGTCATTTTTATCGAATCGACTTAAAGCCAAATCGTCACATTGGCCGCTCTGCTCTCTGAAACGGTTGTACTTATCGTCTGCAAAGCAATGTCGCGTACGGCGGTATTCGGAGACACTAAAATCCCCATAGTAGAACACAGATGTAGCTTCTAAGATGATGTAATAGCCAGTAAGAAATAGTACAATTCTAGTTTTATTAATCGGTTATTGACTTTTTACCCTTGTTTGGTGCCTTGGACATGAGCTAGGAACTTAAGATTTTACATGCAGGAGGACAAGCAGCCGAGTTGCACGGGAGAATGTGTAAAGTGTTCATATGTAGTAAAAACCTGAGAAATCCGTTCGTTTTCGTCTTTGTTATCGAATCGACTTAAAGCCAGATCGTCACATTGGCCGCTCTTCTCTCTGAAACGGTTGTACTTATCGTCTGCAGAGCTATGTCGCGTGCTGCGGTATGCAGAGACACTAAAAGCACCATAGTAGAACACAGATGACACTTCCAAGTTGATGTAATAGCCAGTAAGAAGTAGTACAATTCAAGTTTTAGTTACTGATTATTGACTTTTTAGCTGGCTTTGGTGCCTTGGACATGAGCTAGGACCTTAAGATTCTGCATGAAAGGAGGACTAGCAGCCGAGTTGCACGGGAGAATTTGAAAAGTGTTCATATGTAGTAAAAACCTGAGAAATCCGTCCGTTTTCGTCATTTGTTATCGATATCGACTTAAAGCCAGATTGTCACATTGGCCGCTCTTCTCTCTGAAACGGTTGTACTTATCGTCTGCAATGCTATGTCGCGTGCTGCGCTATGCGGAGACACTAAAAGCACCATAGTAGAACACAGATGAAGCTTCTAAGTTGATGTAATAGCCAGTAAGAAGTAGTACAATTCAAGTTTTAGGTATCGATTATTGACTTTTTAGCTGGCTTTGGTGCCTTGGACATGAGCTAGGACCTTAAGATTCTGCATGAAAGGAGGACTAGCAGCCGAGTTGCACGGGAGAATGTGAAAAGTGTTCAAATAGAGTAAAAACCTGAGAAATCCGTCCGTTTTCGTCATTTTTATCGAATCGACTTCAAGCCAAATCGTCACATTGGTCGCTCTGCTCTCTGAAACGGTTGTACTTATCGTCTGCAAAGCTATGTCGCGTACTGCGGTATTCGGAGACACTAAAAGCACCATAGTAGAACACAGATGTAGCTTCTAAGATGATGTAATAGCCAGTAAGAAATAGTACCATTCAAGTTTTAGGAATCGGTTATTGACTTTTTACACTTGTTTGGTGCCTTGGACATGAGCTAGGAACTTAAGATTTTACATGCAGGAGGACTAGCAGACGAGTTGCACGGGAGAATGTGAAAAGTGTTCATATGTAGTAAAAACCTGAGAAATACGTTCGTTTTCGTCATTTGTTATCGAAACGACTTAAAGCCAGATCGTCACATTCGCCGCTCTTCTCTCTGAAACGGTTGTACTTATCGTCTGCAAAGCTATGTCGCGTGCTGCGGCATGCGGGGACACTAAAATCACCATAGTGGAACACAGATGAAGCTTCTAAGTTGATGTAATAGCCAGTAAGAAGTAGTACAATTCAAGTTTTAGTTATCGATAATTGACTTTTTTGCTGGTTTTGATGCCTTGGACATGAGCTAGGACCTTAATATTCTGCATGAAAGGAGGACTAGCAGCCGAGTTGCACGGGAGAATTTGAAAAGTGTTCATATGTAGTAAAAACCTGAGAAATCCGTCCGTTTACGTCATTTGTTATCGAATCGTCTTAAAGCCTGATTGTCACATTGGCCGCTCTTCTCTCTGAAACGGTTGTACTTATCGCCTGCAAAGCTGTGTCGCGTGCTGCGGTATGCGGAGAGACTAAAAGCACCATAGTAGAACATAGATGAAGCTTCTAAGTTGATGTAATAGCCAGTAAGAAGTAGTACAATTCACGTTTTAGGTATCGATTACAGACTTTTTAGCTGGCATTGATGCCTTGGACATGAGCTAGGACCTTAATATTCTGCATGAAAGGAGGACTAGCAGCCAAGTTGCACGGGATAATTTGAAAAGTGTTCATATGTAGTAAAAACCTGAGAAATCCGTCCGTTTTCGTCATTTGTTATCGAATCGACTTAAAGCCAGATTGTCACATTGGCCGCTCTTCTCTCAGAAACGGTTGTACTTATCGTCTGCAATGCTATGTCGCGTGCTGCGCTATGCGGAGACACTAAAAGCACCATAGTGGAACACAGATGAAGCTTCTAAGTTGATGTAATAGCCAGTAAGAAGTAGTACAATTCAAGTTTTAGGTATCGATTATTGACTTTTTAGCTGGCTTTGACGCCTTGGACATCAGCTAGGACCTTAAGATTCTGCATGAAAGGAGGACTAGCATCCGAGTTGCACGGGAGAATTTGAAAAGTGTTCATATGTAGTAGAAACCTGAGAAATCCGTCCGTTTACGTCATTTGTTATAGAATCGTCTTAAAGCCTGATTGTCACATTGGCCGCTCTTCTCTCTGAAACGGTTGTACTTATCGTCTGCAAAGCTGTGTCGCGTGCTGCGGTATGCGGAGAAACTAAAAGCACCATTGTAGAACACAGATGAAGCTTCTAAGTTGATGTAGTAGCCAGTAAGAAGTAGTACAATTCACGTTTTAGGTATCGATTATTGACTTTTTAGCTGGCTTTGGTGCATTGGACATGAGCTAGGACCTTAAGATTCTGCATGAAAGGAGGACTAGCAGCCGAGTTGCACGACAGAATGTGAAAAGTGTTCATATGTAGTAAAAACCTGAGAAATCCGTCCGTTTTCGTCATTTGTTATCGAATCGACTTAAAGCCAGATCGTCACATTGGCCGCTCTTCTCTCTGAAACGGTTGTACTTATCGTCTGCAAAGCTATGTCGTATGCTGCGGTAGGCGGAGACAATAAAACCACCACAGTAGAACACCGATGAAGCTTCTAATTTGATGTAATAGCCAGTAAGAAGTAGTACAATTCAAGTTTTAGGTATTGATTATTGACTTTTTAGCTGGCTTTGATGCCTTGGACATGAGATAGGACCTTAAGATTCTGCATAGAAGGAGGACTAGCAGCCGAGTTGCACGGGAGAATGTGAAAAGTTTTCATATGTAGTAAAAACCTGAGAATTCCGTCCGTCTTCGTCATTTGTTATCGAATCTCCTTTAAGCCAGATCGTCACATTGGCCGCTCTTCTCTCTGAAACGGTTGTACTTATCGTCTGCAAAGCTATGTCGCGTGCTGCGGTATGCGGAGACTCTAAAAGCACCATAGTAGAACACAGATAAAGCTTCTAAGTTGATGTAATAGCCAGTAAGTAGTAGTACAATTCAAGTTTTAGGTATCGATTATTGACATTTTAGCTGGCTTTGGTGCCTTGCACATGAGCTAGGACCTTAAGAATCTGCATTAAAGGAGGACTAGCAGCCGAGTTGCACGGGAGAATGTGAAAAGTGTTCAAATAGAGTAAAAACCTGAGAAATCCGTCCGTTTTAGTCATTTTTATCGAATCGACTTAAAGCCAAATCGTCACATTGGCCGCTCTGCTCTCTGAAACGGTTGTACTTATCGTCTGCAAAGCAATGTCGCGTACGGCGGTATTCGGAGACACTAAAATCCCCATAATAGAACACAGATGTAGCTTCTAAGATGATGTAATAGCCAGTAAGAAATAGTACAATTCTAGTTTTATTAATCGGTTATTGACTTTTTACCCTTGTTTGGTGCCTTGGACATGAGCTAGGAACTTAAGATTTTACATGCAGGAGGACTAGCAGCCGAGTTGCACGGGAGAATGTGTAAAGTGTTCATATGTAGTAAAAACCTGAGAAATCCGTCCGTTTTTGTCATTTGTTATCGAATTGACTTAAAGCCAGATCGGCACATTGTTCGCTCTTCTCTCTGAAACAGTTGTACTTATCGTCTGCAAAGCTATGTCGCGTGCTGCGGCATGCGGGGACACTACAATCACCATAGTGGAACACAGATGAAGCTTCTAAGTTGATGTAATAGCCAGTAAGAAGTAGTATAATTCAAGTTTTAGGTATCGATTATTGACTTTTTAGCTGGCTTTGGTGCCTTGGACATGAGCTAGGACCTTAAGATTCTGCATGAAAGGAGGACTAGCATCCGAGTTGCACGGGAGAATGTGAAAAGTGTTCAAATAGAGTAAAAACCTGAGAAATCCGTCCGTTTTCGTCATTTTTATCGAATCGACTTAAAGCCAAATCGTCACATTGGCCGCTCTGCTCTCTGAAACGGTTGTACTTATCGTCTGCAAAGCTATGTCGCGTACTGCGGTATTCGGAGACACTAAAAGCACCATAGTAGAACACAGATGTAGCTTCTAAGATGATGTAATAGCCAGTAAGAAATAGTACCATTCAAGTTTTAGGAATCGGTTATTGACTTTTTACCCTTGTTTGGTGCCTTGGACATGAGCTAGGAACTTAAGATTTTACATGCAGGAGGACTAGCAGACGAGTTGCACGGGAGAATGTGTAAAGTGTTCATATGTAGTAAAAACCTGAGAAATCCGTTCGTTTTCGTCATTTGTTATCGAATCGACTTAAAGCCAGATCGTCACATTGGCCGCTCTTCTCTCTGAAACGGTTGTACTTATCGTCTGCAAGGCTATGTCGCGTGCTGCGGCATGCGGGGACACTAAAATCACTATAGTGGAACACAGATGAAGCTTCTAAGTTGATGTAATAGCCAGTAAGAAGTAGTACAATTCAAGTTTTAGTTATCGATAATTGACTTTTTAGCTGGTTTTGATGCCTTGGACATGAGCTAGGACCTTAATATTCTGCATGAAAGGAGGACTAGCAGCCGAGTTGCACGGGAGAATTTGAAAAGTGTTCATATGTAGTAAAAACCTGAGAAATCCGTCCGTTTACGTCATTTGTTATCGAATCGTCTTAAAGCCTGATTGTCACATTGGCCGCTCTTCTCTCTGAAACGGTTGTACTTATCGTCTGCAAAGCTGTGTCGCGTGCTGCTGTATGCGGAGAGACTAAAAGCACCATAGTAGAACATAGATGAAGCTTCTAAGTTGATGTAATAGCCAGTAAGAAGTAGTACACTTCAAGTTTAAGGTATCGATTATTGACTTCTTAGATGGATTTGGTGCCTTGGACATGAACTAGGACCTTAAGATTCTGCATGAAAGGAGAACTAGCAGCCGAGTTGCACGGGATAATCTAAAAAGTGTTCATATGTAGTAAAAACCTGAGAAATCCGTCCATTTTCGTCATTTGTTATCGAATCGACTTAAAGCCAGATCGTCACATTGGCCGCTCTTCTCTCTGAAACGGTTGTACTTATCGTCTGCAAAGCTATGTCGTATGCTGCGGTAGGCGGAGACACTAAAACCACCACAGTAGAACACAGATGAAGCTTCTAATTTGATGTAATAGCCAGTAAGAAGTAGTACAATTCAAGTTTTAGGTATTGATTATTGACTTTTTAGCTTGCTTTGGTGCCTTGGACATGAGCTAGGACCTTAAGATTTAACATGCATGAGGACTAGCAGCCGAGTTGCACGGGAGAATGTGTAAAGTGTTCATATGTAGTAAAAACCTGAGAACTCCGTTCGTTTTCGTCATTTGTTATCGAATCGACTTAAAGCCTGATTGTCACATTGGCCGCTCTTCTCTCTGAAACGGTTGTACTTATCGTCTGCAAAGCTATATCGCGTGCTGCGGTATGCAGAGACACTAAACGCACCATATTGGAACACTGATGAAGCTTTTAAGTTGATATAATAGCCAGTAAGAAGTAGTACACTTCAAGTTTAAGGTATCGATTATTGACTTCTTAGATGGATTTGGTGCCTTGGACATGAGCTAGGACCTTAAGATTCTGCATGAAAGGAGGACTAGCAGCCGAGTTGCCCAGGAGAATGTGAAAAGTGTTCATATGTAGTAAAAACCTGAGAAATCCGTCCGTTTTCGTCATTTGTTATCGAATCGACTTCAAGCCAGATCGTCACATTGGCCGCTCTTCCCTCCGAAACGGTTGTACTTATCGTCTGCAAAGCTATGTCGCATGCTGCGGTATGCGGAGACACTAAAAGCACCATAGTAGAACACAGATGAAGCTTCTAAGTAGATGTAATAGCCAGTAAGATGTAGTACAATTCAAGTTTTAGCTACTGATTATTGACTTTTTAGCTGGCTTTGGAGCCTTGGACATGAGCTAGGACCTTAAGATTCTGCATGAAAGGAGGACTAGCAGCCGAGTTACACAGGAGAATGTGAAAAGTGTTTATATGTAGTAAAAACCTGAGAAATCCGTCCGTTTTCGTCATTTGTTATCGAATCGACTTAAAGCCAGATCGTCACATTGGCCGCTCTTCTCTCTGAAACGGTTGTACTTATCGTCTGCAAACCTATGTCGCGTGCTGCGGTATGCGGAGACACTAAAAGCACCATAGTAGAACACATATGAAGTTTCTAAGAAGATGTAATAGCCAGTAAGAAGTAGTACAATTCAAGTTTTAGGTATCGATTATGGACTTTTTAGCTGGCTTTGGTGCCTTGGAGATGAGCCTGGACCATAAGATTCTGCATGAAAGGAGGAGTAGCAGCCGAGTTGCACGGGAGAATGTGAAAAGTGTTCATACGTAGTACAAACTTGAGAAATCCGTCCGTTTTCGTCACTTGTTATCGAATCGACTTAAAGCCAGATCGTCACATTGGCCGCTCTTCTCTCTGAAACGATTGTACTTATCGTCTGCAAAGCTATGTCGCGTGCTGCGGCATGCGGGGACACTAAAATCACCCTAGTGGAACACAGATGAAGCTTCTAAGTTGATGTAATAGCCAGTAAGAAGTAGTCCAATTCAAGTTTTAGGTATCGATTATTGACTTTATTGCTGGCTTTGATGCCTTGGACATGAGCTAGGACCTTAAGATTCTGCATGAAAGGAGGACTTGCAGCCGAGTTGGACGGGAGAATTTGAAAAGTGTTCATATGTAGTAAAAACCTGAGAAATCCGTCCGTTTTCGTCATTTGTTATCGACTCGCCAGATCGTCACATTGGCCGCTCTTCTCTCTGAAACGGTTGTAATTATCGTCTACAAAGCTATGTCGCGTGCTGCGGTATGCGGAGACACTAAAAGCACCATAGTAGAACACAGATGGAGCTTCTAAGTTGATGTAATATCCAGTAAGATGTAGTACAATTCAAGTTTTAGCTACTGATTATTGACTTTTTAGCTGGCCTTTGAGCCTTGGACATGAGCTAGGACGTTAAGATTCTGCATGAAAGGAGGACTAGCAGCCGAGTTACACAGGAGAATGTGAAAAGTGTTTATATGTAGTAATAACCTGAGAAATCCGTCCGTTTTCGTCATTTGTTATCGAATCGACTTAAAGCCAGATCGTCACATTGGCTGCTCTTCTGTCTGAAACGGTTGTACTTATCGTCTGCAAAGCTATGTCGCGTACTGCGGTATTCGGAGACACTAAAAGCACCATAGTAGAACACAGATGTAGCTTCTAAGATGATGTAATAGCCAGTAAGAAATAGTACCATTCAAGTTTTAGGAATCGGTTATTGACTTTTTACCCTTGTTTGGTGCCTTGGACATGAGATAGGAACTTAAGATTTTACATGCAGGAGGACTAGCAGACGAGTTGCACGGGACAATGTGTAAAGTGTTCATATGTAGTAAAAACCAGAGAAATCCGTTCATTTTCGTCATTTGTTATCGAATCGACTTAAAGCCAGATCGTCACATTGGCCGCTCTTCTCTCTGAAACCGTTGTACTTATCGTCTGCAAAGCTATGTCGCGTGCTGCGGCATGCGGGGACACTAAAATCACCATAGTGGAACACAGATGAAGCTTCTAAGTTGATGTAATAGCCAGTAAGAAGTAGTACAATTCAAGTTTTAGTTATCGATTATTGACTTTTTAGCTGGCTTTGATGCCTTGGACATGAGCTAGGACCTTAATATTCTGCATGAAAGGAGGACTAGCAGCCAAGTTGCACGGGAGAATTTGATAAGTGTTCATATGTAGTAAAAACCTGAGAAATCCGTCCGTTTTCGTCAATTGTTATCGAATCGACTTAAAGCCAGATCGTCACATTGGCCGCTCTCCTCTCTGAAACGGTTGTACTTATCGTCTGCAAAGCTATGTCGCGTGCTGCGGTATGCGGAGACACTAAAAGCACCATAGTGGAACACAGATGAAGCTTCTAAGTTGATGTAATAGCCAGGAAGAAGTAGTACAATTCAAGTTTTAGGTATCGATTATTGACTTTTTAGCTGGCTTTGACGTCTTGGACATAAGCTAGGACCTTAAGATTCTGCATGAAAGGAGGACTAGCATCCGAGTTGCACGGGAGAATTTGAAAATTGTTCATATGTAGTAAAAACCTGAGAAATCCGTCCGTTTACGTCATTTGTTATCGAATCGACTTAAAGCCTGATTCTCACATTGGCCGCTCTTCTCTCTGAAACGTTTGTACTTATCGTCTGCAAAGCTGTGTCGCGTGCTGCGGTATGCGGAGAAACTAAAAGCACCATAGTAGAACACAGATGAAGCTTCTAAGTTGATGTAATAGCCAGTACGAAGTAGTACAATTCAAGTTTTAGGTATCGATTATTGACTTTTTAGCTGGCTTTGGTGCCTTGGACATGAGCTAGGACCTTAAGATTCTGCATGAAAGGAGGACTAATAGCCGAGTTGCACGGGAGAATGTGAAAAGTGTTCATATGTAGTAAAATCGTGAGAAATCCGTCCGTTTTTGTCATTTGTTATCGTATCGACTTAAAGCCAGATCGTCACACTGGCCACTCTTCTCTCTGAAACGGTTGTACTTATCGTCTGCAAAGCTATGTCGCATGCTGCGGTATGCGGAGACAGTAAAATCACCATAGTAAAACACCGATGAAGCTTCTAAGTTGATGTAATAGCCAGTAAGATGTAGTACAATTCAAGTTTTAGCTATTGATTATTGACTTGTTAGCTGGCTTTTGAGCCTTGGACATGGGCTAGGACCTTAAGATTCTGCATGAAAGGAGGACTAGCAGCCGAGTTGCACAGGAGAATGTGAAAAGTGTTCATATGTAGTAAAAACCTGAGAAATCCGTCCGTTTTGGTCATTTTATTATCGAATCGACTTAAAGCCAAATCGTCACATTGGCCGCTCTTCTCTCTGAAACGGTTGTACTTATCGTCTGCAAAGCTATGTCGCGTGCTGCGGTATGCGGGGACACTAAAATCACCATAGTAGAACACCGATGAAGCTTCTAAGTTGATGTAATAGCCAGTAAGATGTAGTACAATTCAAGTTTTAGCTTCTGATTATTGACTTTTTAGCTGCCTTTGGTGCCATGGACATGAGCTATTACCTTAAGATTCTGCATGAAAGGAGGACTAGCAGCCTAGTTGCACGGGAGAATGTGAAAAGTGTTCATATGTAGTAAAAACCTGAGAAATCCGTCCATTTTCGTCATTTGTTATCGAATCGACTTAAAGCCTGATTGTCCCATTGGCCGCTCTTCTCTCTGAAACGGTTGTACTTATCGTCTGCAAAGCTGTGTCGCGTGCTGCGGTATGCGGAGAAACTAAAAGCACCATAGTAGAACACAGATGAAGCTTCTAAGTTGATGTAATAGCCAGTAAGATGTAGTACAATTCAAATTTTAGCTACTGATTATTGACTTTTTAGCTGGCTTTGGAGCCTTGGACATGCGCTAGGACCTTAAGATTCTGCATGAAAGGAGGACTAGCAGCCGAGTTGCACAGGAGAATGTGAAAAGTGTTCATATGTAGTAAAAACCTGAGAAATCCGTCCGTTTTGGTCATTTGTTATCGAATCGACTTAAAGCCAAATCGTCACATTGGCCGCTCTTCTCTCTGAAACGGTTGTACTTATCGTCTGCTAAACTATGTCGCGTGCTGCGGTATGCGGGGACACTAAAATCACCATACTAGAACACAGATGAAGCTTCTAATTTGATGTAATAGCCAGTAAGAACTAGTACAATTCAAGTTTTAGGTATCGATTATTGACTTTTTAGCTGGCTTTGATGCCTTGGACATGAGCTAGGACCTTAAGATTCTGCATGAAAGGAGGACTAGCAGCCGAGGTGCACGGGAGAATTTGAAAAGTGTTCATATGTAGTAAAAACCTGAGAAATCCGTCCGTTTTCGTCATTTGTTATCGAATCGACTTAAAGCCTGATTGTCACATTGGCCGCTCTTCTCTCTGAAACGGTTGTACTTATCGTCTGCAAAGCTGTGTCGCGTGCTGCGGTATGCGGAGAAACTAAAAGCACCATAGTAGAACACAGATGAAGCTTCTAAGTTGATGTAATAGCCAGTAAGAAGTAGTACACTTCAAGTTTAAGGTATCGATTATTGACTTCTTAGATGGATTTGGTGCCTTGGACATGAGCTAGGACCTTAAGATTCTGCATGAAAGGAGGACTAGCAGCCGAGTTACACAGGAGAATGTGAAAAGTGTTTATATGTAGTAAAAACCTGAGAAATCCGTCCATTTTCGTCATTTGTTATCGAATCGACTTAAAGCCAGATCGTCACATTGGCCGCTCTTCTCTCTGAAACGGTTGTACTTATCGTCTGCAAAGCTATGTCGTATGCTGCGGTAGGCGGAGACACTAAAACCACCACAGTAGAACACATATGAAGCTTCTAAGAAGATGTAATAGCCAGTAAGAAGTAGTACAATTCAAGTTTTAGGTATCGATTATTGACTTTTTAGCTGGCTTTGGTGCCTTGGAGATGAGCTTGGACCATAAGATTCTGCATGAAAGGAGGAGTAGCAGCCGAGTTGCACGGGAGAATGTGAAAAGTGTTCATACGTAGTACAAACTTGAGAAATCCGTCCGTTTTCGTCATTTGTTATCGAATCGACATAAAGCCAGATCGTCACATTGGCCGCTCTTCTCTCGGAAACGGTTGTACTTATCGTCTTCAAAGCTATGTCGGGTGCTGCGGTATGAGGAAACACTAAAAGCACTATAGTAGAACACAGATGAAGCTTCTAAGTTGATGTAATAGCCAGTAAGAAGTAGTACAATTCAAGTTTAAGGTATCGATTATTGACTTCTTCGATGGATTTGGGGCCTTGGACATGAGCTAGGACCTTAAGATTCTGCATGAAAGGAGGACTAGCAGCCGAGTTGCACGGGAGAATGTGAAAAGTGTTCATATGTAGTAAAAACCTGAGAAATCCGTCCGTTTTCGTCATTTGTTATCAAATCGACTTAAAGCCAGATCGTCACATTGGCTGCTCTTCCCTCCGAAACGGTTGTACGTATCGTCTGCAAAGCTATGACGCATGCTGCGGTATGCGGAGACACTAAAAGCACCATAGTAGAACACAGATGGAGGTTCTAAGTTGATGTAATAGCCAGTAAGATGTAGTACAATTCAAGTTTTAGCTACTGATTATTGACTTTTTAGCTGGCCTTGGAGCCTTGGACATGAGCTAGGACCTTAAGATTCTGCATGAAAGGAGGACTAGCAGCCGAGTTACACAGGAGAATGTGAAAAGTGTTTATATGTAGTAATAACCTGAGAAATCCGTCCGTTTTCGTCATTTGTTATCGAAAAGACTTAAAGCCAGATCGACACATTTGCCGCTCTTCTCTCTGAAACGATTGTACTTATCGTCTGCAAAGCTATGTCGCGTGCTGCGGCATGCGGGGACACTAAAATCACCCTAGTGGAACACAGATGAAGCTTCTAAGTTGATGTAATAGCCAGTAAGAAGTAGTACAATTCAAGTTTTAGGTAACGATTATTGACTTTTTTGCTGGCTTTGATGCCTTGGACATGAGCTACGACCTTGAGATTCTGCATGAAAGGAGGACTTGCAGCCGAGTTGGACGGGAGAATTTGAAAAGTGTTCATATGTAGTAAAAACCTGAGAAATCCGTCCGTTTTCGTCATTTGTTATCGACTCGCCAGATCGTCACATTGGCCGCTCTTCTCTCTGAAACGGTTGTAATTATCGTCTACAAGGCTATGTCGCGTGCTGCGGTATGCGGAGACACTAAAAGCACCATAGTAGAACACAGATGAAGCTTCTATGATGATGTAATAGCCAGTAAGAAGTAGTACAATTCAAGTTTTAGGTATCGATTATTGACTTTTTAGCTGGCTTTGGTGCCTTGGACATAAGCTAGGACCTTAAGATTCTGCATCAAAGGAGGACTAGCTGCCGAGTTGCACGGGAGAATGCGAAAAGTGTTCATATGTAGTAAAAACCTGAGAAATCCGTCCGTTTTCGTCATTTGTTATCGAAAAGACTTAAAGCCAGATCGTCACATTGGCCACTCTCCTCTCTGAAACGGTTGTACTTATCGTGTGCAGAGCTATGTCGCGTGCTGCGGTATGCAGAGACAGTAAAAGCACCATAGTAGAACACAGATGACACTTCCAAGTTGATGTAATAGACAGTAAGAAGTAGTACAATTCAAGTTTTAGTTACTGATTATTGACTTTTTAGCTGGCTTTGGTGCCTTGGACATGAGCTAGGACCTTAAGATTCTGCATGAAAGGAGGACTAGCAGCCGAGTTACACAGGAGAATGTGAAAAGTGTTTATATGTAGTAAAAACCTGAGAAATCCGTCCGTTTTCGTCATTTGTTATCGAATCGACTTAAAGCCAGATCGTCACATTGGCTGCTCTTCCCTCCGAAACGGTTGTACTTATCGTCTGCAAAGCTATGTCGCGTACTGCGGTATTCGGAGACACTAAAAGCACAATAGTAGAACACAGATGTAGCTTCTAAGATGATGTAATAGCCAGTAAGAAATAGTACAATTCAAGTTTTAGGAATCGGTTATTGACTTTTTACCCTTGTTTGGTGCCTTGGACATGAGCTAGGAACTTAAGATTTTACATGCAGGAGGACTAGCAGCCGAGTTGCACGGGACAATGTGTAAAGTGTTCATATGTAGTAAAAACCTGAGAAATCCGTTCGTTTTCGTCATTTGTTATCGAATCGACTTAAAGCCAGATCGTCACATTGGCCGCTCTTCTCTCTGAAACGATTGTACTTATCGTCTGCAAAGCTATGTCGCGTGCTGCGGCATGCGGGGACACTAAAATCACCCTAGTGGAACACAGATGAAGCTTCTAAGTTGATGTAATAGCCAGTAAGAAGTAGTCCAATTCAAGTTTTAGGTATCGATTATTGACTTTTTAGCTGGCTTTGGTGCCTTGGAGATGAGGTAGGACCTTAAGATTCTGGATGAAAGGAGGAGTAGCAGCCGAGTTGCACGGGAGAATGTGAAAAGTGTTCATATGTAGTAAAAACCTGAGAAATCCGTCCGTTTTCGTCATTTGTTATCGAATCGACTTAAAGCCTGATTGTCACATTGGCCGCTCTTCTCTCTGAAACGGTTGTAATTATCGTCTGCAAAGCTGTGTCGCGTGCTGCGGTATTCGGAGAAACTAAAAGCACCATAGTAGAACACATATGAAGCTTCTAAGATGATGTAATAGCCAGTAAGAAGTAGGACAGTTCAAGTTTTAGGTATCGATTATTGACTTTGTAGCTGGCTTTGGTGCCTTGGAGATGAGCTTGGACCTTAAGATTCTGGATGAAAGGAGGAGTAGCTGCCGAGTTGCACGGGAGAATGTGAAAAGTGTTCATATGTAGTAAAAACCTGAGAAATCCGTCCGTTTTCGTCATTTGTTATCGAATCGCCTTAATGCCAGATCGTCACATTGGCCGCTCTTCTCTCTGAAACGGTTGTACTTATCGTCTGCAAAGCAATGTCGCGTGCTGCGGTATGCGGAGACACTAAAAGCACCATAGTAGAACACAGATGAAGCTTCTAAGTTGATGTAATAGCCAGTAAGAAGTGGTACAATTCTAGTTTTAGGTATCGATTATTGACTTTTTAGCTGGCTTTGGTGCCTTGGAGATGAGGTAGGACCTTAAGATTCTGGATGAAAGGAGGAGTAGCAGCCGAGTTGCACGGGAGAATGTGAAAAGTGTTTATATGTAGTAATAACCTGAGAAATCCGTCCGTTTTCGTCATTTGTTATCGAATCGACTTAAAGCCAGATCGTCACATTGGCCGCTCTTCTCTCTGAAACGATTGTACTTATCGTCTGCAAAGCTATGTCGCGTGCTGCGGTATGCGGGGACACTAAAATCACCCTAGTGGAACACAGATGAAGCTTCTAAGTTGATGTAATAGCCAGTAAGAAGTAGTCCAATTCAAGTTTTAGGTATCGATTATTGACTTTTTTGCTGGCTTTGATGCCTTGGACATGAGCTAGGACCTTAAGATTCTGCATGAAAGGAGGACTAGCAGCCGAGTTGGACGGGAGAATTTTAAAAGTGTTCATATGTAGTAAACACCTGAGAAATCCGTCCGTTTTCGTCATTTGTTATCGAATCGACTTAAAGCCAAATCGTCACATTGGCCGCTCTGCTCTCTGAAACGGTTGTATTTATCGTCTGCAAAGCTATGTCGCGTACTGCGGTATTCGGAGACACTAAAACCACAATAGTAGAACACAGATGTAGCTTCTAAGATGATGTAATAGCCAGTAAGAAATAGTACAATTCAAGTTTTAGGAATCGGTTATTGACTTTTTACCCTTGTTTGGTGCCTTGGACATGAGCTAGGAACTTAAGATTTTACATGCAGGAGGACTAGCAGCCGAGTTGCACGGGACAATGTGTAAAGTGTTCATATGTAGTAACAACCTGAAAAATCCGTCCGTTTTCGTCATTTGTTATCGAATCGCCTTAAAGCCAGATCGTCACTTGGCCGCTCTTCTCTCTGAAACGGTTGTACTTATCGTCTGCAAAGCTATGTCGCGTGCTGCGGTATGCGGCGACACTGAAAGCACCATAGTAGAACACAGATTAAGCTTCTAAGTTGATGTAATAGCCAGTAAGAAGTAGTACAATTCAAGTTTTAGGTACTGATTATTGAGTTTTTAGCTGGCTTTGGTGCCTTGGACATGAGCTAGGACCTTAAGATTCTGCATGAAGGGAGGACTAGCAGCCGAGTTGCACGGGAGAATGTGTAAAGTGATCATATGTAGTAAAAACCTGAGAAATCCGTCCGTTTTCGTCATTTGTTATCGAATCGACTTAAAGCCAGATCGTCACATTGGCCGCTCTTCTCTCTAAAACGGTTGTACTTATCGTCTTCAAAGCTATGTCGCGTGTTGCGGTATGCGGAGACACTAAAAGCACCATAGTAGAACACAGATGAAGCTTCAAGTTGATGTAATACCCAGTAAGAAGTAGTACAATTCAAGTTTTAGGTATCGATTGTTGATTTTTTCGCTGGCTTTGGTGCCTTGGACATGAGCTAGGATCTTAAGATTCTGCATCAAAAGGAGGACTAGCAGCCGAGTTGCACGGGAGAATGTGAAAAGTGTTCATACGTGGCAAAAACCTGAGAAATCCGTCCCTTTTCGTCATTTGTTATCGAATCGACTTAAAGCCAGATCGTCACATTGGCCGCTCTTCTCTCTGAAACGGTTGTACTTATCGTCTTCAAAGCTATGTCGCGTGCTGCGGTATGCGGAGACACTAAAAGCACCATAGTAGGACACAGTGAAGCTTCTAAGTTGATGTGATAGCCAGTAAGAAGTAGTACAATTCAAGTTTTAGGTATTGATTATTGACTTTTAAGCTGGCTTTGACGCCTTGGACATGAGCTAGGACCTTAAGAATCTGCATGAAAGGAGGATTAGCAGCCGAGTTGCACGGGAGAATGTGAGAAGTGTTCATATGTTAAAAACCTGAGAAATCCGTCCGTTTTCGTCATTTGTTATCGAATCGACTTAAAGCCAGATCGTCACATTGGCCGCTCTTCTCTCTGAAACGGTTGTACTTCTCGTCTTCAAAGCTATGTCGCGTGCTGCGGTATGCGGAGACACTAAAAGCACCATAGTGGAACACAGATGAAGCTTCTAAGTTGATGTGATATCCAGTAAGAAGTAGTACAATTCAAGTTTTAGGTATTGATTATTGACTTTTTAGCTGGCTTTGGAGCCTTGGACATGAGCTAGGACCTTAAGATTCTGCATGAAAGGAGGACTAGCAGCCGCGTTGTACGGGAGAATGTGAAATGTGTTCATATGTAGTAAAAACCTGAGAAATCCGTCCGTTTTCGTCATTTGTTATCAAATCGACTTAAAGCCAGATCGTCACATTGGCTGCTCTTCTCTCTGAAACGGTTGTACTTATCGTCTGGAAAGCTTTGTCGCGTGCTGCGGTATGCGGAGACACTAAAAGCACCATAGTAGAACACAGATGAAGCTTCTAAGATGATGTAATAGCCAGTAAGAAGTAGTACAATTCAAGTTTTAGGTATCGATTAATGACTTTTTAGCTGGCTTTGGTGCCTTGGACATGAGCTAGGACCTTAAGATTCTGCATGAAAGGAGGACTGGCAGCCGAGTTGCAGGGGAGAATGTGAAAAGTGTTCATATGTAGTAAAAACCTGAGAAATCCGTCCGTTTTCGTCATTTGTTATCGAATCGACTTAAAGCCAGATCGTCACATTGGCCGCTCTTCTCCCTGAAACGGTTGTACTTATCGTCTTCACAGCTATGTCGCGTGCTGCGGTATGCGGAGACACTAAAAGCACCATAGTAGAACACAGATGAAGCTTCTAAGTTGATGTAATAGCCAGTAAGAAGTAGTACAATTCAAGTTTTAAGTATCGATTATTGACTTTTTAGCTGGCTTTGGTGCCTTGGACATGAGCTAGGACCTTAAGATTCTGCATGAAAGGAGGACTAGCAGCCGCGTTGTACGGGAGAATGTGAAATGTGTTCATATGTAGTAAAAACCTGAGAAATCCGTCCGTTTTCGTCATTTGTTATCAAATCGACTTAAAGCCAGATCGTCACATTGGCTGCTCTTCTCTCTGAAACGGTTGTACTTATCGTCTGGAAAGCTTTGTCGCGTGCTGCGGTATGCGGAGACAGTAAAAGCACCATAGTAGAACACAGATGAAGCTTCTAAGATGATGTAATAGCCAGTAAGAAGTAGTACAATTCAAGTTTTAGGTATCGATTACTGACTTTTTAGCTGGCTTTGGTGCCTTGGACATGAGCTAGGACCTTAAGATTCTGCATGAAAGGAGGACTAGCAGCCGAGTTGCACGGGAGAATGTGAAAAGTGTTCATATGTAGTAAAAACCCAAGAAATCCGTCCGTTTTCGTCATTTGTTATCGATTCGTCTTAAAGCCAGATCGTCACATTGACCGCTCTTTTCTCTGAAACGGTTGTACTTATTGTCTTCAAAGCTATGTCGCGTGCTGCGGTATACGGAGACACTAAAAGCACCATAGTAGAACACAGATGAAGCTTCTAAGTTGATGTAATAGCCAGTAAGAAGTAGTACAATTCAAGTTTTAAGTATCGATTATTGACTTTTTAGCTGGCTTTGGTGCCTTGGACATGAGCTAGGACCTTAAGATTCTGCATGAAAGGAGGACTAGCAACCGCGTTGTACGGGAGAATGTGAAATGTGTTCATATGTAGTAAAAACCTGAGAAATCCGTCCGTTTTCGTCATTTGTTATCAAATCGACTTGAAGCCAGATCGTCACATTGGCTGCTCTTCTCTCTGAATCGGTTGTACTTATCGTCTGGAAAGCTTTGTCGCGTGCTGCGGTATACGGAGACACTAAAAGCACCATAGTAGAACACAGATGAAGCTTCTAAGATGATGTAATAGCCAGTAAGAAGTAGTACAATTCAAGTTTTAGGTATCGATTATTGACTTTTTAGCTGGCTTTGGTGCCTTGGACATGAGCTAGGACCTTAAGATTCTGCATGAAAGGAGGACTAGCAGCCGAGTTGCAGGGGAGAATGTGAAAAGTGTTCATATGTAGTAAAAACCTGAGAAATCCGTCCGTTTTCGTCATTTGTTATCAAATCGACTTCAAGCCAGATCGTCACATTGGCCGCTCTTCTCTCTGAAACGGTTGTACTTATCGTCTTCAAAGCTATGTCGCGTGCTGCGGTATGCGGAGACTCTAAAAGCACCATAGTAGAACACAGATGAAGCTTCTAAGTTGATGTAATAGCCAGTAATAAGTAGTACAATTGAAGTTTTAGGTATTGATTATTGACTTTTTAGCTGGCTTTGATGCCTTGGACATGAGCTAGGACCTTAAGATTCTGCATTGAAGGAGGACTAGCAGCCGAGTTGCACGGGAGAATGTGATAAGTGTTCATATGTAGTAAAAACCGGAGAAATCCGTCCGTTTTCGTCATTTGTTATCGAATCGACTTAAAGCCAGGTCGTCACATTGGCCGCTCCTCTCTCTGAAACGGTTGTACTTATCGCCTGCAATGCAATGTCGCGTGCTGCGGTATGCGGAGACTCTAAAAGCACCATAGTAGAACACAGATGAACCTTCTAAGTTGATGTAATAGCCAGTTAGAAGTAGTACAATTCAAGTTTTAGGTATCGATTATTGACTTTTTAGCTGGCTTTGGTGCCTTGGACATGAGCTAGGACCTTAAGAATCTGCATTAAAGGAGGACTAGCAGCCGAGTTGCACGGGAGAATGTGAAAAGTGTTCAAATAGAGTAAAAACCTGAGAAATCCGTCCGTTTTCGTCATTTTTATCGAATCGACTTAAAGCCAAATCGTCACATTGGCCGCTCTGCTCTCTGAAACGGTTGTACTTATCGTCTGCAAAGCTATGTCGCGAACGGCGGTATTCGGAGACACTAAAAGCACCATTGTAGAACACAGATGTAGCTTCTAAGATGATGTAATAGCCAGTAAGAAATAGTACAATTCAAGTTTTAGGTATAGTTATTGACTTTTTACCCTTGTTTGGTGCCTTGGACATGAGCTAGGAACTTAAGATTTTACATGCAGTAGGACTAGCAGCCGAGTTGCACGGGAGAATGTGTAAAGTGTTCATATGTAGTAAAAACCTGAGAAATCCGTCCGTTTTCGTCATTTGTTATCGAATCGACTTAAAGCCAGATCGTCACATTGGCCGCTCTTTTCTCTGAAACGGTTGTACTTATCGTCTTCAAAGCTATGTCGCGTGCTGCGGTATACGGAGACACTAAAAGCACCATAGTAGAACACAGATGAAGCTTCTAAGTTGATGTAATAGCCAGTAAGAAGTAGTACAATTCAAGTTTTAAGTATCGATTATTGACTTTTTAGCTGGCTTTGGTGCCTTGGACATGAGCTAGGACCTTAAGATTCTGCATGAAAGGAGGACTAGCAGCGGCGTTGTACGGGAGAATGTGAAATGTGTTCATATGTAGTAAAAACCTGAGAAATCCGTCCGTTTTCGTCATTTGTTATCAAATCGACTTGAAGCCAGATCGTCACATTGGCTGCTCTTCTCTCTGAATCGGTTGTACTTATCGTCTGGAAAGCTTTGTCGCGTGCTGCGGTATACGGAGACACTAAAAGCACCATTGTAGAACACAGATGAAGCTTCTAAGATGATGTAATAGCCAGTAGGAAGTAGTACAATTCAAGTTTTAGGTATCGATTATTGACTTTTTAGCTGGCTTTGGTGCCTTGGACATGAGCTAGGACCTTAAGATTCTGCATGAAAGGAGGACTAGCAGCCGAGTTGCAGGGGAGAATGTGAAAAGTGTTCATATGTAGTAAAAACCTGAGAAATCCGTCCGTTTTCGTCATTTGTTATCAAATCGACTTCAAGCCAGATCGTCACATTGGTCGCTCTTCTCTCTGAAACGGTTGTACTTATCGTCTTCAAAGCTATGTCGCGTGCTGCGGTATGCGGAGACACTAAAACCACCACAGTAGAACACAGATGAAGCTTCGAATTTGATGTAATAGCCAGTAATAAGTAGTACAATTGAAGTTTTAGGTATTGATTATTGACTTTTTAGCTGGCTTTGATGCCTTGGACATGAGCTAGGACCTTAAGATTCTGCATTGAAGGAGGACTAGCAGCCGAGTTGCACGGGAGAATGTGAAAAGTGTTCATATGTAGTAAAAACCGGCGAAATCCGTCCGTTTTCGTCATTTGTTATCGAATCGACTTAAAGCCAGATCGTCACATTGGCCGCTCCTCTCTCTGAATTGGTTGTACTTATCGTCTGCAATGCAATGTCGCGTGCTGCGGTATGCGGGGACTCTAAAAGCACCATAGTAGAACACAGATGAAGCTTCTAAGTTGATGTAATAGCCAGTTAGAAATAATACAATTCAAGTTTTAGGTATCGATTATTGACTTTTTATCTGGCTTTGGTGCCTTGGACATGAGCTAGGACCTTAAGAATCTGCATTAAAGGAGGACTAGCAGCCGAGTTGCACGGGAGAATGTGAAAAGTGTTCAAATAGAGTAAAAACCTGAGAAATCCGTCCGTTTTCGTCATTTTTATCGAATCGACTTAAAGCCAAATCGTCACATTGGCCGCTCTGCTCTCTGAAACGGTTGTACTTATCGTCTGCAAAGCTATGTCGCGAACGGCGGTATTCGGAGACACTAAAAGCACCATTGTAGAACACAGATGTAGCTTCTAAGATAATGTAATAGCCAGTAAGAAATAGTACAATTCAAGTTTTAGGTATAGTTATTGACTTTTTACCCTTGTTTGGTGCCTTGGACATGAGCTAGGAACTTAAGATTTTACATGCAGTAGGACTAGCAGCCGAGTTGCACGGGAGAATGTGTAAAGTGTTCATATGTAGTAAAAACCTGAGAAATCCGTCCGTTTTCGTCATTTGTTATCGAATCGACTTAAAGCCAGATCGTCACATTGGCCGATCTTCTCTCTGAAACGGTTGTACTTATCGTGTGCAGAGCTATGTCGCGTGCTGCGGTATGCAGAGACACTAAAAGCACCATAGTAGAACACAGATGACACTTCCAAGTTGATGTAATAGCCAGTAAGAAGTAGTACAATTCAAGTTTTAGTTACTGATTATTGACATTTTAGCTTGCTTTGGTGCCTTGGACATGAGCTAGGACCTTAAGATTCTGCATGAAAGGAGGGCTAGCAGCCGAGTTACACAGGAGAATGTGAAAGTGTTTATATGTAGTAAAAACCTGAGAAATCCGTCCGTTGTCGTCATTTGTTATCAAATCGACTTAAAGCCATATCGTCACATTGGCTGCTCTTCTCTCTGAAACGGTTGTACTTATCGTCTGGAAAGCTTTGTCGCGTGCTGCGGTATGCGGAGACACTAAAAGCACCATAGTAGAACACAGATGAAGCTTCTAAGATGATGTAATAGCCAGTAAGAAGTAGTACAATTCAAGTTTTATGTATCGATTATTGACTTTTTAGCTGGCTTTGGTGCCTTGGACATGAGCTAGGACCTTAAGATTCTGCATGAAAGGAGGACTAGCAGCCGAGTTGCAGGGGAGAATGTGAAAAGTGTTCATATGTAGTAAAAACCTGAGAAATCCGTCCGTTTTCGTCATTTGTTATAGAATCGACTTAAAGCCAGATCGTCACATTGGCCACTCTTCTCTCTGAAACGGTTGTACTTATCGTCTGCAAAGCTATGTCGTATGCTGCGGTAGGCGGAGACACTAAAACCACCACAGTAGAACACAGATGAAGCTTCTAATTTGATGTAATAGCCAGTAAGAAGTAGTACAATTGAAGGTTTAGGTATTGATTATTGACTTTTTAGCTGGCTTTGATGCCTTGGACATGAGCTAGGACCTTAAGATTCTGCATAGAAGGAGGACTAGCAGCCGAGTTGCACGGGAGAATGTGTAAAGTGTTCATATGTAGTAAAAACCTGAGAAATCCGTCCGTTTTCGTCATTTGTTATCGAATCGACTTAAAGCCAGATCGTCACATTGGCCGCTCTTCTCTCTGAAACGGTTGTACTTATCGTGTGCAGAGCTATGTCGCGTGCTGCGGTATGCGGATACACTAAAAGCACCATAGTAGAACACAGATGAAGCTTCTAAGTTGATGTAATAGCCAGTAAGAAGTAGTACAATTCAAGTTTTAGGTATCGATTATTGACTTTTTAGCTGGCTTTGGTGCCTTGGACATGAGCTAGGACCTTAAGATTCTGCATGAAAGGAGGACTAGCAGCCGAGTTACACAGGAGAATGTGAAAAGTGTTTATATGTAGTAAAAACCTGAGAAATCCGTCCGTTTTCGTCATTTGTTATCGAATCGACTTAAAGCCAGATCGTCACATTGGCCGCTCTTCCCTCCGAAACGGTTGTACTTATCGTCTGCAAAGCTATGTCGCATGCTGCGGTATGCGGGGACACTAAAAGCACCATAGTAGAACACAGATGAAGCTTCTAAGTTGATGTAATAGCCAGTAAGACGTAGTACAATTCCAGTTTCAGCTACTGATTATTGACTTTTTAGCTGGCATTGGAGCCTTGGACATGAGCTAGGACCTTAAGATTCTGCATGAAAGGAGGACTAGCAGCCGAGTTACACAGGAGAATGTGAAAAGTGTTTATATGTAGTAAAAACCTGAGTAATCCGTCCGTTTTCTCATTTGTTATCGAATCGACTTAAAGCCAGATCGTCACATTGGCCGCTCTTCTCTCTGAAACGGTTGTACATATCGTCTGCAAAGCTATGTCGCGTGCTGCGGTATGCGGAGACACTAAAAGCACCATAGTAGAACACAGATGAAGCTTCTAAGTTGATGTAATAGCCAGTAAGAAGTAGTACAATTCAAGTTTCAGGTATCGATTATTGACTTTTTAGCTGGCTTGGGTGCCTTGGACATGAGCTAGGACCTTAGGAATCTGCATTAAAGGAGGACTAGCAGCCGAGTTGCACGGGAGAATGTGAAAAGTGTTCAAATAGAGTAAAAACCTGAGAAATCCGTCCATTTTCGTCATTTTTATCGAATCGACTTAAAGCCAAATCGTCACATTGGCCGCTCTGCTCTCTGAAACGGTTGTACTTATCGTCTGCAAAGCTATGTCGCGAACGGCGGTATTCGGAGACACTAAAAGCACCATAGTAGAACACAGATGTAGCTTCTAAGATGATGTAATAGCCAGTAAGAAATAGTACAATTCAAGTTTTAGGAATCGGTTATTGACTTTTTACCCTTGTTTGGTGCCTTGGACATGAGCTAGGAACTTAAGATTTTACATGCAGGAGGACTAGCAGCCGAGTTGCACGGGAGAATGTGTAAAGTGTTCATATGTAGTAAAAACCTGAGAAATCCGTCCGTTTTCGTCATTTGTTATCGAATCGACTTACAGCCAGATCGTCACATTGGCCGCTCTTCTCTCTGAAACGGTTGTACTTATCGTGTGCAGAGCTATGTCGCGTGCTGCGGTATGCGGAGACACTAAAAGCACCATAGTAGAACACAGATGAAGCTTCTAAGTTGATGTAATAGCCAGTAAGAAGTAGTACAATTCAAGTTTTAGGTATCGATTATTGACTTTTTAGCTGGCTTTGGTGCCTTGGACATGAGCTAGGACCTTAAGATTCTGCATGAAAGGAGGACTAGCAGCCGAGTTACACAGGAGAATGTGAAAAGTGTTTATATGTAGTAAAAACCTGAGAAATCCGTCCGTTTTCGTCATTTGTTATCGAATCGACTTAAAGCCAGATCGTCACATTGGCCGCTCTTCCCTCCGAAACGGTTGTACTTATCGTCTGCAAAGCTATGTCGCATGCTGCGGTATGCGGAGACACTAAAAGCACCATAGTAGAACACAGATGAAGCTTCTAAGTTGATGTAATAGCCAGTAAGACGTAGTACAATTCCAGTTTTAGCTACTGATTATTGACTTTTTAGCTGGCATTGGAGCCTTGGACATGAGCTAGGACCTTAAGATTCTGCATGAAAGGAGGACTAGCAGCCGAGTTACACAGGAGAATGTGAAAAGTGTTTATATGTAGTGAAAACCTGAGAAATCCGTCCGTTTTCGTCATTTGTTATCGAATCGACTTAAAGCCAGATCGTCACATTGGCCGCTCTTCTCTCTGAAACGGTTGTACATATCGTCTGCAAAGCTATGTCGCGTGCTGCGGCATGCGGGGACACTAAAATCACCCTAGTGGAACACAGATGAAGCTTCTAGGTTGATATAATAGCCAGTAAGAAGTAGTACAATTCAAGTTTTAGGTATCGGTTATTGACTTTTTAGCTGGCTTTGGTGCCTTGGACATGAGCTAGGACCTTAAGATTCTGCATGAAAGGCGGACTAGCAGCCGAGAATGTGAAAAGTGTTCATATGTAGTAAAAACCTGAGAAATCCGTCCGTTTTCGTCATTTGTTATCAAATCGACTTAAAGCCAGATCGTCACATTGGCCGCTCTTCTCTCTGAAACGGTTGTACTTATCGTCTTCAAAGCTATGTCGCGTGCTGCGGTATGCGGAGACACTAAAACCACCACAGTAGAACACAGATGAAGCTTCTAATTTGATGTAATAGCCAGTAATAAGTAGTACAATTGAAGTTTTAGGTATTGATTATTGACTTTTTAGCTGGCTTTGATGCCTTGGACATGAGCCAGGACCTTAAGATTCTTCATAGAAGGAGGACTAGCAGCCGAGTTGCACGGGAGAATGTGAAAAGTGTTCATATGTAGTAAAAACCTGAGAAATCCATCCGTTTTCGTCATTTGTTATCGAATCGACTTAAAGCCAGATCGTCACATTGGCCGATCTTCTCTCTGAAACTGTTGTACTTATCGTGTGCTGAGCTATGTCGCGTGCTGCGGTATGCAGAGACACTAAAAGCACCATAGTAGAACACAGATGACACTTCCAAGTTGATGTAATAGCCAGTAAGAAGTAGTACAATTCAAGTTTTAGTTACTGATTATTGACATTTTAGCTGGCTTTGATGCCTTGGACATGAGCTAGGACCTTAAGATTCTTCATAGAAGGAGGACCAGCAGCCGAGTTGCACGGGAGAATGTGAAAAGTGTTCATATGTAGTAAAAACCTGAGAAATCCGTCCGTTTTCGTCATTTGTTATCGAATCGACTTAAAGCCAGATCGTCACATTGGCCGCTCTTCTCTCTGAAACGGTTGTACTTATCGTCTGCAAAGCTATGTCGCGTGCTGCGGTATGCGGAGACTCTAAAAGCACCATAGTAGAACACAGATGAAGCTTCTAAGTTGATGTAATAGCCAGTAAGTAGTAGTACAATTAAAGTTTTAGGTATCGATTATTGTCTTTTTAGCTGGCTTTGGTGCCTTGGACATGAGCTAGGACCTTAAGAATCTGCATTAAAGGAGGACTAGCAGCCGAGTTGCACGGGAGAATGTGAAAAGTGTTCAAATAGAGTAAAAACCTGAGAAATCCGTCCATTTTCGTCATTTTTATCGAATCGACTTAAAGCCAAATCGTCACATTGGCCGCTCTGCTCTCTGAAACGGTTGTACTTATCGTCTGCAAAGCTATGTCGCGAACGGCGGTATTCGGAGACACTAAAAGCACCATAGTAGAACACAGATGTAGCTTCTAAGATGATGTAATAGCCAGTAAGAAATAGTACAATTCAAGTTTTAGGAATCGGTTATTGACTTTTTACCCTTGTTTGGTGCCTTGGACATGAGCTAGGAACTTAAGATTTTACATGCAGGAGGACTAGCAGCCGAGTTGCATGGGAGAATGTGTAAAGTGTTCATATGTAGTAAAAACCGGAGAAATCCGTCCGTTTTCGTCATTTGTTATCGAATCGACTTAAAGCCAGATCGTCACATTGGCCGCTCTTCTCTCTGAAACGGTTGTACTTATCGTGTGCAGAGCTATGTCGCGTGCTGCGGTATGCGGAGACACTAAAAGCACCATAGTAGAACACAGATGAAGCTTCTAAGTTGATGTAATAGCCAGTAAGAAGTAGTACAATTCAAGTTTTAGGTATCGATTATTGACTTTTTAGCTGGCTTTGGTGCCTTGGACATGAGCTAGGACCTTAAGATTCTTCATAGAAGGAGGACTAGCAGCCGAGTTGCACTTGAGAATGTGAAAAGTGTTCATATGTAGTAAAAACCTGAGAAATCCGTCCGTTTTCGTCATTTGTTATCGAATCGACTTAAAGCCAGATCGTCACATTGGCCGCTCTTCTCTCTGAAACGGTTGTACTTATCGTCTGCAAAGCTATGTCGCGTGCTGCGGTATGCGGAGACTCTAAAAGCACCATAGTAGAACACAGATAAAGCTTCTAAGTTGATGTAATAGCCAGTAAGTAGTAGTACAATTCAAGTTTTAGGTATCGATTATTGTCTTTTTAGCTGGCTTTGGTGCCTTGGACATGAGCTAGGACCTTAAGAATCTGCATTAAAGGAGGACTAGCACTCGAGTTGCACGGGAGAATGTGAAAAGTGTTCAAATAGAGTAAAAACCTGAGAAATCCGTCCATTTTCGTCATTTTTATCGAATCGACTTAAAGCCAAATCGTCACATTGGCCGCTCTGCTCTCTGAAACGGTTGTACTTATCGTCTGCAAAGCTATGTCGCGAACGGCGGTATTCGGAGACACTAAAAGCACCATAGTAGAACACAGATGTAGCTTCTAAGATGATGTAATAGCCAGTAAGAAATAGTACAATTGAAGTTTTAGGAATCGGTTATTGACTTTTTAACCTTGTTTGGTGCCTTGGACATGAGCTAGGAACTTAAGATTTTACATGCAGGAGGACTAGCAGCCGAGTTGCATGGGAGAATGTGTAAAGTGTTCATATGTAGTAAAAACCTGAGAAATCCGTCCGTTTTCGTCATTTGTTATCAAATCGACTTAAAGAGAGATCGTCACATTGGCTGCTCTTCTCTCTGAATCGGTTGTACTTATCGTCTGGAAAGCTTTGTCGCGTGCTGCGGTATGCGGAGACACTAAAAGCACCATAGTAGAACACAGATGAAGCTTCTAAGATGATGTAATAGCCAGTAAGAAGTAGTACAATTCAAGTTTTAGGTATCGATTATTGCCTTTTTAGCTGGCTTTGGTGCCTTGGACATGAGCTAGGACCTTAAGAATCTGCATTAAAGGAGGACTAGCAGCCGAGTTGCACGGAGGAATGTGAAAAGTGTTCAAATGGAGTAAAAACCTGAGAAATCCGTCCGTTTTCGTCATTTTTATCGAATCGACTTAAAGCCAAATCGTCACATTGGCCGCTCTGCTCTCTGAAACGGTTGTACTTATCGTCTGCAAAGCTATGTCGCGAACGGCGGTATTCGGAGACACTAAAAGCACCATTGTAGAACACAGATGTAGCTTCTAAGATGATGTAATAGCCAGTAAGATATAGTACAATTCAAGTTTTAGGTATAGTTATTGACTTTTTACCCTTGTTTGGTGCCTTGGACATGAGCTAGGACCATAAGATTCTGCATGAAAGGAGGGCTAGCAGCCGAGTTACGCAGGAGAATGTGAAAAGTGTTTATATGTAGTAAAAACCTGAGAAATCCGTCCGTTTTCGTCATTTGTTATCAAATCGACTTAAAGCCAGATCGTCACATTGGCTGCTCTTCACTCTGAAACGGTTGTACTTATCGTCTGGAAAGCTTTGTCGCGTGCTGCGGTATGCGGAGTCACTAAAAGCACCATAGTAGAACACAGATGAAGCTTCTAAGATGATGTAATAGATAGTAAGAAGTAGTACAATTCAAGTTTTAGGTATCGATTATTGACTTTTTAGCTGGCTTTGGTGCCTTGGACATGAGCTAGGACCTTAAGATTCTGCATGAAAGGAGGATTAGCAGCCGAGTTGCAGGGGAGAATGTGAAAAGTGTTCATATGTAGTAAAAACCTGAGAAATCCGTCCGTTTTCGTCATTTGTTATCGAATCGACTTAAAGCCAGATCGTCACATTGGCCACTCTTCTCTCTGAAACGGTTGTACTTATCGTCTGCAAAGCTATGTCGTATGCTGCGGTAGGCGGAGACACTAAAACCACCACAGTAGAACACAGATGAAGCTTCTAATTTGATGTAATAGCCAGTAAGAAGTAGTACAATTGAAGTTTTAGGTATTGATTATTGACTTTTTAGCTGGCTTTGATGCCTTGGACATGAGCTAGGACCTTAAGATTCCGCATAGAAGGAGGACTAGCAGCCGAGTTGCACGGGAGAATGTGAAAAGTGTTCATATGTAGTGAAAACCTGAGAAATCCGTCCGTTTTCGTCATTTGTTATCGAATCGACTTAAAGCCAGATCGTCACATTGGCCGCTCTTCTCTCTGAAACGGTTGTACTTATCGTCTGCAAAGCTATGTCGCGTGCTGCGGTATGCGGAGACTCTAAAAGCACCATAGTAGAACACAGATGAAGCTTCTAAGTTGATGTAATAGCCAGTAAGTAGTAGTACAATTCAAGTTTTAGGTATCGATTATTGTCTTTTTAGCTGGCTTTGGTGCCTTGGACATTAGCTAGGACCTTAAGAATCTGCATTAAAGGAGGACTAGCAGCCGAGTTGCACGGGAGAATGTGAAAAGTCTTCAAATGTAGTAAAAACCTGAGAAATCCGACGTTTTTCGTCATTTTTATCGAATCGACTTAAAGCCAAATCGTCACATTGGCCGCTCTGCTCTCTGAAACTTTTGTACTTATCGTCTGCAAAGCTATGTCGCATGCTGCGGTATGCGGAGACACTAAAAGCTCCATAGTAGAACACAGATGAAGCTTCTAAGTTGATGTAATAGCCAGTAAGACGTAGTACAATTCAAGTTTTAGCTACTGATTATTGACTTTTTAACTGGCTTTGGAGCCTTGGACATGAGCTAGGACCTTAAGATTCTGCATGAAAGGAGGACTAGCAGCCGCGTTACACAGGAGAATGTGAAAAGTGTTTATATGTAGTAAAAACCTGAGAAATCCGTCCGTTTTCGTCATTTGTTATCGAATCGACTTAAAGCCAGATTGTCACATTGGCCGCTCTTCTCTCTGAAACGGTTGTACTTATCGTCTGCAATGCTATGTCTCGTGCTGCGCTATGCGGAGACACTAAAAGCACCATAGTAGAACACAGATGAAGCTTCTAAGTTGATGTAATAGCCAGTAAGAAGTAGTACAATTCAAGTTTTAGGTATCGATTATTGACTTTTTAGCTGGCTTTGGTGCCTTGGACATGAGCTAGGACCTTAAGATTCTGCATGAAAAGAGGACTAGCAGCCGAGTTGCAGGGGAGAATGTGAAAAGTGTTCATACGTAGTAAAAACCTGAGAAATCCGTCCCTTTTCGTCATTTGTTATCGAATCGACTTAAAGCCAGATCGTCACATTGGCCGCTCTTCTCTCTGAAACGGTTGTACTTATCGTCTGCAAAGCTATGTCGCGTGATGCGGTATGCGGAGACACTAAAAGCACCATAGTAGAACACAGATGAAGCTTCTATGATGATGTAATAGCCAGTAAGAAGTAGTACAATTAAAGTTTTAGTTACCGATTATTGACTTTTTAGTTGGCTTTGGTGCCTTGGACATGGCTAGGACCTTAAGATTCTGCATGAAAGGAGGACTAGCAGCCGCGTTGGATGGGAGAATGTGAAAAGTGTTCATATGTAGTAAAAACCTGAGAAATCCGTCCGTTTTCGTCATTTGTTATCGAATCGACTTAAAGCCAGATCGTCACATTGGCCGCTCTTCTCTCTGAAACGGTTGTACTTATCGTCTGCAAAGCTATGTCGCATGCTGCGGTATGCGGGGACACTAAAAGCACCATAGTAGAACACAGATGAAGCTTCTAAGTTGATGTAATAGACAGTAAGAAGTAGTACAATTCAAGTTTTAGGTATCGATTATTGACTTTTTAGCTGTCTTTGGTGCCTTGGACATGAGCTAGGACCTTAAGATTCTGCATGAAAGGAGGACTAGCAGCCGCGTTGCACGGGAGAATGTGAAATGTGTTCATATGTAGTAGAAACCTGAGAAATCCGTCCGTTTTCGTCATTTGTTATCGAATCGCCTTAAAGCCAGATCGTCACTTGGCCGCTCTTCTCTCTGAAGCGGTTGTACTTATCGTCTGCAAAGCTATGTCGAATGCTGCGGTATGCGGAGACACTAAAAGCACCATAGTAGAACACAGATGAAGCTTCTATGATGATGTAATAGCCAGTAAGAAGTAGTACAATTTAAGTTTGAGGTATCGATTATTGACTTTTTAGCTGGCTTTGGTCCCTTGGACATGAGCTAGGACCTTAAGAATCTGCATTAAAGGAGGACTAGCAGCCGAGTTGCACGGGAGAAAGTGAAAAGTATTCATATGTAGTAAAAACCTGAGAAATCCGTCCGTTTTCGTCATTTGTTATCGAATCGCCTTAAAGCCAGATCGTCACTTGGCCGCTCTTCTCTCTGAAACGGTTGTACTTATCGTCTTCAAAGCTATGTCGCGTGCTGCGGTATGCGGAGACACTAAAAGCACCATAGTAGAACACATATGAAGCTTCTAAGTTGATGTAATAGCCAGTAAGAAGTAGTACAATTCAATTTTTAGTTATCGATTATTGACTTTTTAGCTCTCTTTGGTGCCTTGGACATGAGCTAGGACCTTAAGATTCTGCATGAAGGAGGATTAGCAGCCGAGTTGCACGGGAGAATGTGAAAAGTGTTTATATGTAGTAAAAACCCGAGAAATCCGTCCGTTTTCGTCATTTGTTATCGAATCGACTTAAAGCCAGATCGTCACATTGTCCGCCCTTCTCCCTGAAACCGTTGTACTTATCGTCTGCAAAGCTATGTCGCGCACTGCGGTATGCGGAGACACGAAAAATACCATAGTAGAACACGGATGAAGCTTCTAAGTTGATGTAATAGCCAATAAGAAGTAGTACAATTCAAGTTTTAGGCATCGATTATTGACTTTTAGCTAGCTTTGGTGCCTTGGACATGAGCTAGGACCTTAAGATTCTGCATGAAAGGAGGACTAGCAGCCGACTTGCACGGGAGAATGTGAAAAGTGTTCATACGTAGTAAAAACCTGAGAAATCCGTCCGTTTTTGTCATTTGTTATTGAATCGGCTTAAAGCCAGATCGTCACATTGGCCGCCCTTCTCTCTGAAACGGTTGTACTTATCGTCTGCAATTCTATGTCACGTGCTGCGGTATGTGGAGACACTGAAAGCACCATAGTAGAACACAGATGAAGCTTCTAAAATTTTGTAATAGCCAGTAAGAAGTAGTACAATTCCAGTTTTAGGTATCAATTATTGACTTTTTAGCTGGCTTTGCTGTCTTCGACATGAGCTAGGACCTTACAATCCTGCATGAAAGCAGGACTATCAACCGAGTTGCACGGGAGAATGTAAAAAGTGTTCATTTGTAGTAAAAACCCGAGAAATCCGTCCGTTTTCGTCATTTGTTATCGAATCGACTTAAAGCCAGATCGTCACATTGTCCGCCCTTCTCCCTGAAACGGTTGTACTTATCGTCTGCAAAGCTATGTCGCGCACTGCGGTATGCGGAGACACGAAAAATACCATAGTAGAACACGGATGAAGCTTCTAAGTTGATGTAATAGCCAGTAAAATGTAGTACAATTCAAGTTGTAATCATCGATTATTGACTTTTAGCTGGCTTTGGTGCCTTGGACATGAGCTAGGACCTTAAGATTCTGCATGAAAGGAGGACTAGCAGCCAAGTTGCACGGGAGAATGTGAAAAGTGTTCATATGTAGTAAAAACCTGAGAATTCCATCCGTTTTCGTCATTTGTTTTCGAATCGACTTAAAGCCAGATCGTCACATTGGCCGCTCTTCTCTCTGAAACGGTTGTACTTATCGTCTGCAAAGCTATGTCACGTGCTGCGGTATGTGGAGACACTGAAAGCACCAAAGTAGAACACAGATAAAGCTTCTAAGTTGATGTTATAGGCAGTAAGAAGTAGTACAACTCAAGTTTTAGGTATCGATTTTTGACTTTTTAGCTGGCTTTGGTGCCTTGAACATGAGCTAGGACCATAAGATTCCGCATGAAAGGAGGACTAGCAGCCGAGTTGCACGGGAGAATGCGAAACGTCTTCATATGTAGTAAGAACCTGAAAAATCAGTCCGTTTTCGTCATTTGTTATCGAATCGACTTACAGCCAGATTGTCACATTGGCCGCTCTTCTGTCTGATACGGTTTTACTTATCGTCTGCAAAGCTATGTCGAGTGCTGCGGCATGCGGAGACACTAAAAGCCCCATAGTAGAACAACAGATGAAGCTTCTAAGTTGATGTAATAGACAGTAAGAAGTAGTACAATTCAAGTTATAGGAATCGATTATTGACTTTTTAGCTGGCTTTGGTGCCTTGGACATGAGCTAGGACCTTAGGATTCTGCATGAAAGGAGGACTAGCAGCCGAGTTGCACAGGAGAATGTGAAAAGTGTTCATATGTAGTAAAAACCAGAGAAATCCGTCCGTGTTCGACATTTGTTATGGAATCGACTTAAAGCCAGATCGTCACATTGGCCGCTCTTCTCCCTGAAACGGTTGTACTTATCGTCTGCAAAGCTATGTCGAGTGCTGCGGCATGCGGAGACACTAAAAGCACCATAGTAGAACACAGATGAAGCTTCTAAGTTGATGTAATAGCCAGTAAGAGGTAGTACAATTCAAGTTTTAAGTATCGATTGTTGACTTTTTACCCTTCTTTGGTGCCTTGGGCATGAGCTAGGAACTTAAGATTTTGCATGATAGGAGGTCTAGCAGCCGCGTTGCACGTGAGAATGTGAAAAGTGTTCATATGTAGTAAAAACCTGAGAAATACGTCCGTTTTCGTCATTTGTTATCGAATCGACTTAAAGCCAGATCGTCACATTGGCCGCTCTTCTCTCTGAAACGGTTGTACTTATAGTCTGCAAAGCTATGTCGCGTGCTGCGGTATGTGGAGACACTAAAAGCACCATAGTAGAACACAGATGAAGCTTCCAAGTTGATGTAATAGCCAGTAAGAAGTAGTAAAATTCAAGTTTTAGGTGTCGATTATTGACTTTTTAGCTGGCTTTGGTGCCTTGGACATGAGCTAGGACCTTATGATTCTGCATGAAAGGAGGACTAGCAGCCCAGTTGCACGGGAGAATGTGAAAAGTGTTAATATGTAGTAAAAACCTGAGAAATCCGTCCGTTTCCGATATTTGTTTTGAATCGACTTAAAGCAAGATCGACACATTGGCCCCTCTTCTCTCTGAAACGGTTGTACTTATCGTCTGCAAAGCTATGTCGCGTGCTGCGGTATGCGGAGACACTAAAAGCACCATAGTAGAACACAGATGAAGCTTCTAAGCTGATGTAATAGCCAGTAAGAAGTAGTACAATTCATGTTATAGGTATCGATTATAGACTTCTTAGCTGGCTTTGGTGACTTGAACATGAGCTAGGACCTTAAGATTCTGCATGAAGGGAGGACTAGCAGCCGAGTTGCACTGGAGAACATGGAAAATGTTCATATGTAGTAAAAACCTGAGAAATCCTTCCGTTTTCGTCATTTGTTATCGAATTGACTTACAACCAGATCGTCACATTGGCCGCTCTTCTCTCTGAAACGGTTGTACTTATCGACTGCAAAGCTATGTCGCGGGCTGCGGTATGCGGAGACACTAAAAGCACCATAGTAGAACACAGATGAAGCCTCTAATTTGATGTAATAGCCAGTAAGAAGTAGTATAATTCAAGTTTTAGGTATCGATTATTGACTTTTTAGCTGGCTTTGGTGCCTTGGACATGAGCTAGGACCTTAAGATTCTGCATGAAAGGAGGACTAGCAGCCGAGTTGCACGGGAGAATGTGAGAAGTGTTCATATGTAGTAAAAACCAGAGAAATCCGTCCGTGTTCGACATTTGTTATCGAATCGACTTAAAGCCAGATCGTCACATTGGCCGCCCTTCTCTCTGAAACGGTTGTACTTATCGTCTGCAAAGCTATGTCGAGTGCTGCGGCATGCGGAGACACTAAAAGCACTATAGTAGAACGAAGATGAAGCTTCTAAGTTGATGTAATAGTCAGTAAGAAGTAGTACAATTCAAGTGTTAGGTATTGATTATTGACTTTTTAGCTGGCTTTGGAGCCTTGGACATGAGCTAGGACATTAAGATTCTGCATGAAAGGAGGACTGGCAGCCGAGTTGCACGGGAGAATGTGAAAAGTGTTCATATGTAGTAAAAACCAGAGAAATCCGTCCGTTTTCGACATTTGTTATCGAATCGACTTAAAGCCAGATCGTCACATTGGCCGCTCTTCTCTCTGAAACGGTTGTACTTATCGTCTGCAAAGCTATTTTGAGTGCTGCGGCATGCGGAGACACTAAAAGCCCCATAGTAGAACACAGATGAAGCTTCTAAGTTGATGTAATATCCAGTAAGAAGTAGTACAATTCAAGTTATAGGTATTGATTATTGACTTTTTAGCCGGCTTTGGTACCTTGGACATGAGCTAGGACCTTATGATTCTGCATGAAAGGAGGACTAGTAGCCCAGTGGCACGGGAGAATGTGAAAAGTGTTCATATGTAGTAAAAACCTGAGAAATCCGTCCGTTTCCGCCATTTGTTATGGAATCGACTTAAAGCCAGATCGACACATTGGCCGCTCTTCTCTCTGAAACGGTTGTCTTTATCGTCTGCAAAGCTATGTCGCGTGCTGCGGTGTGTGGAGACACTAAAAGCACCATGGTAGAACACAGATGAAGCTTCTAAGCTGATGTAATAGCCAGTAAGAAGTAGTATAATTCAAGTTTTAGGTATCGATTATTGACTTTTTAGCTCGCTTTGGTGCCTTGGACATGGCTAGGACCTTAAGATTCTGCATGAAAGGAGGACTAGCAGCCGAGTTGCACGGGAGAATGTGAAAAGTGATCATATGTAGTAAAAACCTTAAAAATCCGTTCGTTATCGTCATTGTTATCGAATCGACTTAAAGCCAGATCGTCACATTAGCCGCTCTTCTCTCTGAAACGGTTGTACTAATCGACTGCAAAGCTATGTCGCGTGCTGCCGTATGCGGAGACACTAAAAGCACCATAGTAGAACACAGATGAAGCTTCTAAGTTGATGTAATAGTCAGTGAGAAGTAGTACAATTCAAGTTTTAGGTATTGATTATTGACTTTTTAGCTGGCCTTGGTGCCTTGGACATGAGCTAGGACCTTAAGATTCTGCATGAAAGGAGGACTAGCAGCCGAGTTGCACGGGAGAATGTGAAAAGTTTTAATATGTAGTAAAAACCAGAGAAATCCGTCCGTGTTCGACATTTGTTATCGAATCGACTTAAAGCCAGATCGTCACATTGGCCGCTCTTCTCTCTGAAACGGTTGTACTTATCGTCTGCAAAGCTATGTCGAGTGCTGCGGCATGCGGAGACACTAAAAGCACCATAGTAGAACACAGATGAAGCTTCTAAGTTGATGTAATAGTCAGTAAGAAGTAGTACAATTCAAGTTTTAGGTATTGATTATTGACTTTTTAGCTGGCTTTGCAGCCTTGGACATGAGCTAGGACCTTAAGATTCTGCATGAAAGGAGGACCAGCAGCCGAGTTGCACGGGAGAATGTGAAAAGTGTTCATATGTAGTAAAAGTCTGAGAAATCCGTCCGTGTTCGACATTTGTTATCGAATCGACTTAAAGCCAGATCGTCACATTGGCCGCTCTTCTCTCTGAAACGGTTTTACTTATCGTCTGCAAAGCTATGTCGCGTGCTGCGGTATGCTGAGACACTAAAAGCCCCATAGTAGAACACAGATGAAGCTTCTAAGTTGATGTAATAGCCAGTAAGAAGTAGTACAATTCAAGTTTTAGGTATCGATTGTTGACATTTTACCCTTCTTTGGTGCCTTGGGCATGAGCTAGGAACTTAAGATTTTGCATGATAGGAGGTCTAGCAGCCGAGTTGCACGGGAGAATGTGAAAAGTGTTCATATGTATTAAAAACCTAAGAAATCCGTCCGTTTCCGCCATTTGTTATCGAATCGACTTAAAGCCAGATCGTCACATTGGCCGCTCTTCTCTCTGAAACGGTTGTACTTATCGCCTGCAAAGCTATGTCGCGTGCTGCGGTATGCGGAGACACTAAAAGCACCATAGTAGAACACAGATGAAGCTTCTAAGCTGATGTAATAGCCAGTAAGAAGTAGTACAATTCAAGTTATAGGTATCGATTATTGACTTATCAGCTGGCTTTGGTACCTTGGACATGAGCTAGGACCTTATGATTCTGCACGAAAGGAGAACTAGCAGCCCAGTTACACGGGAGAATGTGAAAAGTGTTCATATGTAGTAAAAACCTATGAAATCCGTCCGTTTCCGCCATTTGTTATCGAATCGACTTAAGGCCAGATCGTCACATTGGACGCTCTTCTCTCTGAAACGGTTGTACTTATCGTCTGCAAAGCTATGTCGCGTGCTGCGGTATGCGGAGACACTATAAGCACCATAGTAGAACACAGATGAAGCTTCTAAGCTGATGTAATAGCCAGTAACAAGTAGTAGAATTCATGTTATAGGTATCGATTATTGACTTCTTAGCTTGCTTTGGTGACTTGAACATGAGCTAGGACCTTAAGATTCTGCATGAAAGGAGGACTAGCAGCCGAGTTGCACTGGAGAATGTGGAAAATGTTCATATGTAGTAAAAACCTGAGAAATCCTTCCGTTTCCGCCATTTGTTATCGAATCCACTTAAAGCCAGATCGTCACATTGGCCGCTCTTCTCTCTCAACCGGTGGTACTTATCATCTGCAAAGCTATGTGTCGAGCTGCGGTATGCGGAGACACTAAAAGCACCATAGTAGAACACAGATGAAGCCTCTAACTTGATGTAATGGCCATTAAGAAGTATTATAATTCAAGTTTTAGGTATCGATTATTGACTTTTTAGCTGGCTTTGGTGCCTTGGACATGGCTAGGACCTTAAGATTCTGCATGAAAGGAGGACTAGCAGCCGAGTTGCACGGGAGAATGTGAAAAGTGTTCATATGTAGTGAAAACCTTAAAAATCCGTTCGTTATCGTCATTGTTATCGAATCGACTTAAAGCCAGATCGTCACATTAGCCGCTCTTCTCTCTGAAACGGTTGTACTTATCGACTGCAAACCTATGTCGCGTGCTGCGGTATGCGGAGACACTAAAAGCACCATAGTAGAACACAGATGAAGCTTCTAAGTTGATGTAATAGTCAGTAAGAAGTAGTACAATTTAAGTGTTAGGTATTGATTATTGACTTTTTAGCTGGATTTGGTGCCTTGGACATGGGCTCGGACCTTAAGATTCTGCATGAAAGGAGAATTTGCAGCCGAGTTGCACGGCAGAATGTGAAAAGTGTTCATATGTAGTAAAAACCAGAGAAATACGTCCGTGTTCGACATTTGTTATCGCCTCGACTTAAAGCCAGAACATCACATTGGCCGCTCTTCTCTCTGAAACGGTTGTACTTATCGTCTGCAAAGCTATGTCGAGTGCTGCGGCATGCGGAGACACTAAAAGCACCATAGTAGAACACAGATGAAGCTTCTAAGTTGATGTAATAGCCAGTAAGAAGTAGTACAATTCAAGTTTTAGGTATCGATTGTTGACTTTTTACGCTTCTTTGGTGCCTTGGGCATGAGCTAGGAACTTAAGATTCTGCATGAAAGGAGGACTAGCAGCCGAGTTGCAAGGGAGAATGTGAAAAGTGTTCATATGTAGTAAAAACCTGAGAAATCCGTCCGTTTTCCTCATTTGTTATCGAATCGACTTAAAGCCAGATCGTCACATTGGCCGCTCTTCTCTCTGAAACGGTTGTACTTATCGTCTGCAAAGCTATGTCGCGTGCTGCGGTATGTGGAGACACTAAAAGCACAATAGTAGAACACAGATGAAGCTTCCAAGTTGATGTAATAGCCAGTAAGAAGTAGTAAAATTCAAGTTTTAGGTATCGATTATTGACTTTTTAGCTGTCTTTGGTGCCTTGGACATGAGCTAGGACCTTAAGATTCTTCATTAATGGAGGACTAGCAGACGAGTTGCACGGGAGAATGTGAAAAGTGTTCATATGTAGTAAAAGCCTGAGAAATCCGTCCGTGTTCGACATTTGTTATCGAATCGACTTAAAGCCAGATCGTCACATTGGCCGCTCTTCTCTCTGAAACGGTTGTACTTACTGTCTGCAAAGCTATGTCGAGCGCTGCTGTATGCGGAGACACTAAAAGCACCATAGTAGAACACAGATGAAGCTTCTAAGTTGATGTAATAGCCAGTAAGAAGTAGTACAATTCAAGTTATAGGTATCGATTATTGACTTTTTAGCTGGCTTTGGTACCTTGTACATGAGCTAGGACCTTATGATTCTACATGAAAGGAGGACTAGCAGCCTAGTTGCACTGGAGAATGTGAAAAGTGTTCATATGTAGTAAAAACCAAAGATATCCGTCTGTTTCCGCCATTTGTTATCGAATCGACTTAAAGCCAGATCGTCACATTGGCCGCTCTTCTCTCTGAAACGGTTGTACTTATCGTCTGCAGAGCTATGTCGCGTGCTGCGGTATGTGGAGACACTAAAAGCATCATAGTAGAACACAGATGAAGCTTCCAAGGTGATGTAATAGCCAGTAAGAAGTAGTAAAATTCAAGTTTTAGGTATCGATTATTGACTTTTTAGCTGTCTTTGGTGCCTTTGACATGAGCTAGGACCTTAAGATTCTTCATTAATGGAGGACTAGCAGACGAGTTGCACGGGAGAATGTGAAAAGTGTTCATATGTAGTAAAAGCCTGAGAAATCCGTCCGTGTTCGACATTTGTTATCGAATCGACTTAAAGCCAGATCGTCACATTGGCCGCTCTTCTCTCTGAAACGGTTGTACTTATTGTCTGCAAAGCTATGTCGAGCGCTGCTGTATGCGGAGACACTAATAGCACCATAGTAGAACACAGATGAAGCTTCTAAGTTGATGTAATAGGCAGTAAGAAGTAGTACAATTCAAGTTGTAGGTATCGATTATTGACTTTTTAGCTGGCTTTGGTACCTTGTACATGCGCTAGGACCTTATGATTCAGCATGAAAGGAGGACTAGCAGCCCAGTTGCACGGGAGAATGTGAAAAGTGTTCATATGTAGTAAAAACCAAAGAAATCCGTCTGTTTCCGCCATTTGTTATCGAATCGACTTAAAGCCAGATCGTCACATTGGCCGCTCTTCTCCCTGAAACGGTTGTACTTATCGTCTGCAAAGCTATGTCGCGTGCTGCGGTATCCGGAGACACTAAAAGCACCATAGTAGAACACAGATGAAGCTTCTAAGCTGATGTAATAGCCAGTAAGAAGTAGTACAATTGGTGTTAGAGGTATCGATTATTGACTTCTTAGCTTGCTTTGGTGACTTGACCATGAGCTAGGACCTTAAGATTCTGCATGAAAGGAGGACTAGCAGCCGAGTTGCACGGGAGAATGTGGAAAATGTTCATATGTAGTAAAAACCTGAGAAATCCTTCCGTTTTCGTCATTTGTTATCGAATTGACTTAAAGCCAGATCGTCACATTGGCCGCTCTTCTCTCTGAAACGGTTGTACTTATCGTCTGCAAAGCTATGTCGCGTGCTGCGGTATGCGGAGACACTAAAAGCACCATAGTAGAACACAGATGAAGCCTCTAATATGATGTAATGGCCATTAAGAAGTATTATAATTCAAGTTTTAGGTATCGATTATTGACTTTTTAGCTGGCTTTGGTGCCTTGGACATGGCTAGGACCTTAAGATTCTGCATGAAAGGAGGACTAGCAGCCGAGTTGCACGGGAGAATGTGAAAAGTGTTCATATGTAGTAAAAACCTTAAAAATCCGTTCGTTATCGTCATTGTTATCGAATCGACTTAAAGCCAGATCGTCACATTAGCCGCTCTTCTCTCTGAAACGGTTGTACTTATCGACTGCAAACCTATGTGGCGTGCTGCGGAATGCGGAGACACTAAAAGCACCATAGTAGAACACAGATGAAGCTTCTAAGTTGATGTAATAGTCAGTAAGAAGTAGTACAATTTAAGTGTTAGGTATTGATTATTGACTTTTTAGCTGGCTTTGGTGCCTTGGACATGGGCTCGGACCTTAAGATTCTGCATGAAAGGAGAATTTGCAGCTGAGTTGCACGGCAGAATGTGAAAAGTGTTCATATGTAGTAAAAACCAGAGAAATCCGTCCGTGTTCGACATTTGTTATCGCCTCGACTTAAAGCCAGAACATCACATTGGCCGCTCTTCTCTCTGAAACGGTTGTACTTATCGTCTGCAAAGCTATGTCGAGTGCTGCGGCATGCGGAGACACTAAAAGCACCATAGTAGAACACAGATGAAGCCTCTAAGTTGATGTAATAGCCAGTAAGAAGTAGTACAATTCAAGTTTTAGGTATCGATTGTTGACTTTTTACCCTTCTTTGGTGCCTTGGGCATGAGCTAGGAACTTAAGATTCTGCATGAAAGGAGGACTAGCAGCCGAGTTGCAAGGGAGAATGTGAAAAGTGTTCATATGTAGTAAAAACCTGAGAAATCCGTCCGTTTTCCTCATTTGTTATCGAATCGACTTAAAGCCAGATCGTCACATTGGCCGCTCTTCTCTCTGAAACGGTTGTACTTATCGTCTGCAAAGCTATGTCGCGTGCTGCGGTATGTGGAGACACTAAAAGCACAATAGTAGAACACAGATGATGCTTCCAAGTTGATGTAATAGCCAGTAAGAAGTAGTAAAATTCAAGTTTTAGGTATCGATTATTGACTTTTTAGCTGTCTTTGGTGCCTTGGACATGAGCTAGGACCTTAAGATT